>NC_033802.1:49046671-49053409 GCF_001876935.1 Asparagus officinalis | reverse complement strand
CTTTCCTATATATATATATATATATATATATATATATATATATATTATATATTTATATATAATATATATATATAGTATATATAGGTTAAAGAGTGAAATCTAAAGGTGAACACCCTAGGCTTCCCACCTAAGGACGCGGTCCTAAAATCATATCATTTTCCTATTTTTTACGGATCCCGCTCGCGTTGAACTTGATATTCACGTTCTTTAAACCCAACACACCCCATTTTGGGTGAACCCGTCGTGTTTTGCCCATATTATCCACATCGCGCTTGTAATTTATACGGTTTCGTAAATGAATTAGAACTTTTTGCACGACTCCACGAATGATTTAAAACACGACGGGTTCACCCCAAAATTGTATTTGGTTTAAGAATCGTGTAGATCAAGTTTAAGGCGGAGCGGATCGCAAAAAAAAAAAAGGAATGATGTGATTCTAGCCGCGCGTCCTTAGGTGGGAGCCTAGGGTGTCACCTTAGATTCACTTTTTCCATATATAAGTATTCACTTTTCATATATAATATTATATATATATATATATATTTCTATATATATATATTTAGATATATAATATATATATATATATAAATATAGTATATAACAAAGTGAATATATATGGATTAATAAGTGAATCTAAGGTGACACCCTAGGCTCGCCACCTAAGGTACGGGCGGCCTAGATATATATAGTATAGTATATGAAAAAGTGAGATATTATATTATGTGGAAAAAGGAATCTAAGGTGACACCCTAGGCTCCCACCTAAGCGCGGCGGCCTAGAATCACAGTCATTTTGCTTTTTTTTTTTAAGATCCAGCTCCGTCTAACTTGAAATCTACCCACCGTTCTAAACCAAATAATCACAATTTGGGGTAAGCGCCGTCGTTGTTTGACACCTTTATCGCACTCGCTCAGATTTAAAGATTTGAATGAATATATACTTTTGGCGCGGCTCAAACGAATGGCAAAACACAACGGGTTACCCAAAATTGTGGTGTTTAGTTTAAGAACGTGTAGATCAAGTTAGCAACGGAACAGATCGCAAAAAAAACGGAAATGTGTGATTCTAGGCTGCCGTCTTAGGTGGGAGCCTAGTGTGTCACCTATGATTCATTTTCCATATATATATATATATATATATCTATATATATATATATATATATATATATAGGAAAAATTGAATCTAAGGTGACAGCACTAGGCCTCCCACCTAAGGATCGGGCTAAAATCACATCATTTTCCTAAATTTTTTTTTGCGATCCGCTCCGATTGACTTTATCTACACGTTCTCAACCAAAACACACCAAATTTGGGGTGAACCCGTCGTGTCTTTGCACCCTTTATCCACTCGCTAGTATGTTAACGTTTCGAATGGAATAGAAACTTTTTACAACGGCTTAAGCGAATGGTCAAAACAGCAACCGGGTTCACCCAAAATTGTGTGTTTTGGGTTTTTAGAACGTGTAGATCAAGTTTCAACGGAGGCGGTCGTTGAAATTTTTTTTAGAAAATGATTATGTTTTAGCCGCATCCTTAAGGTGGGAGCCTAAGGGTGTCACGCTTAGAATTCACTTTTCCATATATGATTATATATGATACTTTTTTAATTTATAGTATATATATATAGCCCCAAACCCATAATAACACGGCCCATATTGGCACTATTCTCAATCAATAAACCCCATTTACCACAACCACACACGGTACATTTTCAATTAGGAAATTCGGCGATAAGAATTTTTAATTGAATACCACACACACCATTGTACTCTCACATATCTCTCGCTCAGCGCACACGACACACACAAACACAACTTTTCCTGGCGGAACCGTACTCGTGTACCGTGGGGCTTAATCTGTGTTTAAGATCTGATGTGCTCTGTTTTCTGAACGTGGCACGGGAAATTACCTCTAAAAACCAACCTTCCAACAGCCTCAAGGCGCTCGTCTCACCGGGTAACCTCCGCGTCCAGCAGAACGTGATCGTCGCTCATTTGGGTCTGGCTCGAGATGTCCGCGCCCGACCACCCCTAGTCAAGCTCAGAAACGTCGAAACTTTCGGGACTGCTTCAAATGCTCAAAACCCCATCAGCAGAGACCGTCAGAGAGATGATTCGATCGAACATTATGAAATTAAGACTTCCAGCAAGGAGCCGAATCGCTGCTTGGTACTTGGCCGTACAACTTTTACCAGCCAAATTGACATCCGCCACTCTCAATTGTGAGAAAAACCTAGTGGGTTAATCTCTTGACATGCCATTGGAGGTTTTTTCAGATCAATGTGGTGAGATTGGGAACTGGGTTAAGTCTGAAGTCGAAGAATCACAGTGAAGTTGTTGTCGAAACGGGAGAGTTTTTGAAAGGGATTGGAGGTTGAGGAGGCTGCGACTGGCTTGCCCGGAGAGGCCGAGGGAGGAGATGAGAGATTTCGCGACTTCGGCGCAGAAGTCCAGCGGTGCGCATTTGGATGTTGGCCCAGTTGCAGGGGTCGTTCCGGAGTCTTGGGTCCATCGAGGAGAGAGCTGAGGTTGGGTCTAAGAAGATGAGGACTTGAAGAGCATGGGCTGAGGACGTCCAGGGTTTAATGGGAGGGGGGTTTATGAGAGAGAAAGGACGAGCCACATCAGGCATCTTTAAATCACAGATTAACCCCAACGTGCATGCACCGTGAATGACGTTTCGCCGGAAAGTGGGCCGACAGAAAAGGACCTACAATGGTAATTTACTTCAATTAAAAAATGTCTTATGCCGAATTTCCTAATTAAATACCTTGTTGGCGAAATGGGGTTGAATTAACCTACGGGAATATCGGGTATTAGGCCCTAATTATATATATATATATATATATAATATATATTATATATATATATATATATATATATATATATATATATATATGAGAAAAAAATGAGAGAAGCGTACTAAGTTGCTCCACAACAACTTGGTAGCTCGATCGTGGCATAAATCTTGTCACTACATCTACATTGGGTTGGTGAAAAGGGTTGAGGCTCTATTTTCGAGGTGTGATGTAGGGCAAGATTAGGCCACATCACTACCAAGTTGCTTTAAGCAACTTGGTACCAATGTTCTCCATATTTCTCTCTCTCTCTCTCTCTCTCTCTCTCTCTATAATATATATATAATAAATATATATATAATAATATATATATATATAGTATATATATATATATGTGTGTGTGTGTGTGTGTGGTGTGTGTGTGTGTGTGGAAAAATGGGTATGCTTGGTACCAAGCATAAATTTTATGCTTGTAGTGATGTGTCACATCTCATCCACTTCACTACCCATGTGAATATGGTCCCATATTTGAATGAGTGGAGGAGATGTGACACATCACTACCAAGCATAACTTTTTGTGCTTAGTACCAAGCATACCCATTTGCTCGTACATATATATATATATATATTATATATATATATATATAATATATATATATATAATATATATATATATATATATATATATATATATATATATATATAGAGAGAGAGAGAGAGAGAGAGAGAGAGAGAGAGAAATGGGTATACTTGGTACCAAGGATCCTTGGTAGTGATGTGGACACATCTTGTCCATACATCACACCTTGAAGATGGAGCCTCACCAACTTCAAGGTGTGATGTATGGACAAGATGTGTCCACATCACTACCAAGGATCCTTGGCCCAAGTATACCCATATTCCTCTATATATATATGAGAAATATGGGTATGCTTGGTACCAAGCACAAATTTTGTGCTTGGTAGTGATGTGTCACATCCCTATCCACTCCCTACCCATGTGAATGTGATCCCAAATTTGAATGAGTGGAAGGGGATGTGACACCTCACTACCAAACATAACTTTTTGTGCTTGGTACCAAGCATACCCATATTTCTCTCTCCCTATATATATATGGGAGAAGTGTTCTTAAGGTGACGCCTTAGATAATCCTCTAAGGACGCGGCTTAAAATCACATGATTGAGCTACATTGTGGATTGTCCGCTCCGTTGAACTTGATCTATAAATTCTAAAACCCCAACACACCAAGTTTGGGGTGGACTCGCCGTTGTTTGACCCTTTCATCCACTCGTATCAATTTCCATCCACTCGTATATATAAAAGATTAATGGATATTTTTGACAAAGAGATGATTTTCTTCCTTGACAATGATGTGGCACAATCCCCACCATGTGAATAAGAGAGAATAAAATAGAAGAGAAAATTTTACATAGTGGAGATTGTGCCACATCATTGTCAAGGTGGGAATCCCCCTTCTTGTCAAGGATACCCATTAATCTGTGTGTGTGTGTGTGGGGGGGGGGGGGGGGACACTAAGGAGAACAAAGGCGCCCAATGTATAGAAATGAAGCGTTACTTCTCCAACAAATTGAAAACGATGAAGATCGGATGAAGATATCGACAGGCAAATCGGAGTTCCTCGATATAGTATCCTGTAACTTTGATTACTAAGAGAGACTATTACACATAACAAAATTACCTGCAAACAGAATTAGAACTCAGTAAAGAAATATCGCAGGACAGACCACAAGATCAAACAAATAACAAGCAACGAATTCTACGCATACACTCTCTAAGCAGTCTTGCTACCACATCAAAAGACCCATCACACTTCGAAGTTCAAACTCTGACACAGACGCCCAAATCATGCTGCGATGTATGTACACCATATCATCATCTGACCACTTTATTCAAAGTCTGATTATGTCTCGAGTACTTCCAGTAGGAAGAGTTCATCAGTGATACCCAACAGGAGCAGGCAGCTCTCTAAGCTCATGTCCCTGGTAGTGAATATCCTGCAATCCGGCCAAATAGCAATTCATGAGTAACTAGTTATCCCTTGATTCAAAACAAAACGAAAGGAAACACAGATTTGAAGACTGAGATGGCGGCATACCGAAGCAAAGTGGTTGACATCGCGGTGGTGAGCCTCATCAGCACGAACAACCATGACAACATCTCTGAGAGTCGCGTTCTGTGGCAGGCGCCAGTAGTCGATGGCGATCGCCGGAGCAGGGACGTCCTCAATGTTACCCTTGTCAAGCTCTTTAAGGAACTCAGTGTACGAATGAATGGCTTCTTCCTCGAGATAGCCCACTACACGATGAGCGAATTTGGGAGAAATGAGGTAACCCAAGAAGTAGGCGTTAAAGAAGACACCCTGAACTGCCATCACGAGGCCACGCTCGTACCAGCGGGGCTGGGAGACCTCCATGAAGGTCATGAGGTGCATACGCTCATTCTCTGCTTCTTCGAGGAGGGCACGGATCCAGCCTCCACTGTGTTCAAAGCGACGGAGAGACTTGCAGTGCAGCAGCATGCCGCCAACCATTCCGGGTACAGCCGCAACAGTTTCCAGCATCATTGCACGGCAGCCATACCTTCTCTGCACGATCAAGGGGGGAAAAAACAGGGGCGCTTTATACCACTCCAGAAAGGAGTCTGCAGCTAATCTTTGAATGTTGAACCATATACCGTGTGTACTGTAGGATTAATTTTTAGGGCATATAATGTGGGAAAAAGTTCTACGATTCTATTTAGGATATATGGTATGCGTACAAGCTGCAATTTAACCAATCAAAGTATCATTTACAATCAACAGCATCCCGATTTAGTTAGATTTGGCATACAAACTTTAAGGGCTATAAATTGAAGATAGGCGGAAAAAAGAGGTTCCAAACAGCATAGAAGAGTCAGGTTCATTCTTTTGGTTACCCAAAGATTATAATTCTTAACAGTCTCCGTAGTGTGAACTGTGAAGCCATCAGAATGACTAGACAATGAGATGATCTTCATGCATAAACCTTATGTGGAAAAGGGATAGTACCATATTTTTCTGAACATTGAGGAAAATTATAAATTTAACTGCCAAAAAATGAATATGATGCGCTCACAAAGCTAGTAATCTTGAAATAGGTGCGGATGTAAATTAACCACAAACTGATAAGTTCAAGATTAAATACTTCAAGATTAATTGGAGGTTTAATCTCCATTTTCTAAATATGATCTAACTATCTAAAAAAGAGAGTGACATCAAAGTAAATTATTAATTCAAAAAGTCTATTTCAAATATGTACACGACATGGATGAGTGGATACGAATACTGTCAGACATGTTAAGAACAAGGAATAAGGGATTAATTTAAACAACTGATAGCGGTTTATGGAGTTGAAATATAAATAGTTTGCTATATTGTATTAGTTGAAATAATCCCATAACAGATGCTCTACTAATGTTACGAATTCTATATTTATGCCCCATACTAGAGTTAACGGGTGTACGTTCTTAATAATACTTATGAAATACCATGCCATTATAAGATAATACGAACTGGTAAAAGAAAATCACAGTATGTATTAAAGAAAATCTGTCCCCAAATATGAATCATTACCTCCTTTTATAAATCGAAGTATTAATTAACTTAAACCTATGAAAATTTAAAAAGATGAAAACGGAAACAAAATTGTAAAGTTAGCTCCAGGTGAAATCAAATAATATTCAAATATATAAGAGATCTTATTTTCCTGAAGCATTCTCAACAAACTATAAGCACAACCCTTATAAGTAGCATTTTAAAAAACTTGCCCTTCCAAAACAATCATCCCTCAGAAAACTTTGAAGCAACTAAACATTTGTTAAATAAATATAACAATATTTAAATAATAAAATAATTTTAATAAGAAAACTATATATATATATATATATATATATATATATATATA
>NC_033802.1:49038432-49046652 GCF_001876935.1 Asparagus officinalis | reverse complement strand
TCCTAAGGTGACACCCTAGGCTCCCACCTAAGGACGCGGTCTAAAATCACATCATTCTCTTTTTTTCCGATTCTTTATTCGTATAAATAAAATAAGGTTTGGTTTTTCCTACCTAGCCTAGCTCAATAAGGGGGAGAATGCTCCGTTGAACTTGATCTACACGTTCTTAAACTCAAACACACCAATTTTGGGGTGAACCGTCGTGTTTTGACCCTTCATCCACTCACCGTAATTTTAACAGTTTCGAATGAATAGAACTTTTTGCAAGGCTCAACGAAGGGCTAAAACACGAAGGGTTCACCCCAAAATTGATCTGTTTAGATTTAAGAATGTGTAGATCAAGTTCAACAGAGCGGATCACAAAAAAAGTTAGGAAATGATGTGATTTTAGGCCGCGTACTTAGGTGGGAATCTAATGTGTCACCTTAGGAAAACATTACCCATATATATATATATATATATATGTCGTCTTTTCCCTTCATCCACTCACCGTAATTTTAACAGTTTCGAATGAATAGAACTTTTTGCAAGGCTCTACGAAGGGCTAAAACACGAAGGGTTCACCCCAAAATTGATCTGTTTAGATTTAAGAATGTGTAGATCAAGTTCAACAGAGCGGATCACAAAAAAAGTTAGGAAATGATGTGATTTTAGGCCGCGTACTTAGGTGGGAATCTAATGTGTCACCTTAGGAAAACATTACCCATATATATATATATATAAAGAGAGAGAGACCTCTCGTTCATTGGGGGAATCGAGAGGGGATTTTGACTGTGGTCCTAACTGTAAGAAGGTTTGACCAAGTGGGTGTTTTGAGACAATCCTAACTGTAGGAAGGTTTGATCGCTCAATTTGTGGACCTCTCGTTCATTGGGGGAATCGAGAGGGGATTTTGACTGTGGTCCTAACTGTAAGAAGGTTTGACCAAGTGGGTGTTTTGAGACAATCCTAACTGTAGGAAGGTTTGATCGCTCAATTTGTGGACCTCTCGTTCATTGGGGGAATCGAGAGGGGATTTTGACTGTGGTCCTAACTGTAAGAAGGTTTGACCAAGTGGGTGTTTTGAGACAATCCTAACTGTAGGAAGGTTTGATCGCTCAATTTGTGGACCTCTCGTTCATTGGGGGAATCGAGAGGGGATTTTGACTGTGGTCCTAACTGTAAGAAGGTTTGACCAAGTGGGTACTTTACGTCCAGACTCTAACAGAGAGAGTGTTGAGTGCATAGACATGGTGAGAATGGGAGTTCTTATTCATTACATTGCTGTGGTTTTGGGAACTTCCCGTTACATAAATCGTCCACCCCCAGTTTCCTCTGCGGAACTGGTTCGGACATTATTATCAGTTAACTAACCGGGTTATCCTTAAGAATATTAGCTTAATATTCTCCAGGAACTTCCCGTCAAAAGTGGGGAAACAGTTTAGACTCATATACCTATTGGAGTATCAGGGAGTAGTTTAACCTCTTATACCGGTCGGAGGATTGAGAAACAGTTTATACTCGTATACTCTTTGGAGTTTTGCCGTTCTCAATTGGCTTACCTTAGCGTTATGACGCCGGCTTCAACCAAGGTCTGAATGCTATTCTTGAGAGCAAAGCAATCCTTGGTGGGATGAACGACCCTCCTGTGGTATGCACAGTACTTTGGGTCCGTAGTGTTGTCAGCTTCCTCCTGATTTGTGATAGGTGGTAGCTTGATCTTGTTACCTTCAAGGAGGGATTCGAAGATGGCTGGAACGTCTTCGTCCTTGAAGGAATACTCTCTTTGGAGTCTCGGACCCGAAGTCTTTTGCTGCCTTCGGGATTGCTGTTGTGACGCTTGATTAGCACCACCAGTAGCTGCAGGTGTTTTGCCCTTACCACGAGAGGCGAAATTTGAGTCCAGCGGATTAACCGTCGGTTGGTTCCTCTCGGCCTTCTTCCTTCTAAGGAATCGCTCAGCCTGCTCCCCTCGGGCCTTCAGATCCTTCCAAGTGTCAGACGGTGCTGTTCCCATTGCTTCCAACACGTCCAACGCAAGGTTGTTGTGGCAAGTTTGGAGGATGAATTCCTCTGTGATCGGGTCCCGGCAATTCATCGCCTTGTTCCGGAATCTTTTGACGAAGGTATCGACTAACTCTCCGTCCTTCTGCTTCTCATCGAGCAACGATCCGATAGATATCTCGGTGTCGTCGTCGAAGAAGTTGGCCAGGAACTTGGTCTCCATGTCATCCCAGCTGTTTACGCTGCCTGGCTTGAGGCGGCGATACCAATCGAAGGCGGCTCCGCGAAGAGTGCCGACGAATGACCGCACCATCAGAGGCTCATTACCAGAGATCACCCCCAAATGCGATTTGAAGTAAATCAAATGCTGGGTAGGTGAACCCATCCCATTAAACGGCGTGAAGTTAATTAGATTAAACTTCGCCGGATATGGGATCGATTCCCATTCTCTTGGGTATGGGCAAGGAATGCCTGTTTTCTTCGTCTCTTGAGCGGAAATTAGTGTGTTGATTTTGCTCTCGAGGTTCTTGATCTTCAGGTTTTCGCCGGTTTCTTCGCCAGCATTCTCATTACCACCCCCTGCGTTGACGGGAGGATCATTGGTGTTACGAGCATTTGTATCCTCATCTTCCACATTAATCGGGTTACGATGATTCTGCTCGCCTTGTTGGTTCGCCAATGCTTGGATCTGTTGGTCATGCATTTCTCTCATCTGCTGCATGGCCATCTCCATCTCAAATTTGAAACTTTCTTTCTGCTTAGCCAAAGCGTCTTCAAGCATCTTGGCCATCTGCTCCGCACTTATCATCAGGGCCTCGCGGGGTTGTCCCTCGCTGGATACTGTATTATCTGATGCCACCGCGGAGCCGGCATCAGATTCTTCATCTTCTGAAGGGCGTCTTGTCCGAATCCTACCATAAGTTGCTCGCTCTATGGTTCCGGACTGCAGACGGGTTCTAGGTCGGGAAGCTTTCAGAATCGACTCGAAATCTTCTCGTGCCGATGTCCCTTTGCTCGTCATGTTGGTGGTGACCCTCGGAAATTCTCCGTCTTCAATCACCCTTCTTCTTCGTTGGAAGCGCCTAGGCCTTGGTTTTGGCGTTTCCGCATTAAGTCTTTCAAAAACTGAAACTCTTTCGGGGACCGCCTTAATGCAATTGCATTCCGACAATACCGCCCGAATGAGTTTGGAACAGGGACATTGAATTTCCCGTTCTCGGGGACTCCTCTTCCTGGTTCTATTCGTACCCCCAGCACGATAGTACAACTCGTCATTTTGACAGTCAGAGTAACCTATCGTGTGCGGGCACGCCTTCTCAGGTACAACACAATCATTATCAGATGATAATGTTTCCATCTGAGGTTGACTTGCCTTCTTTGGGCTTTCAAAGGTTACCCGCCTCAAAACATGCCTTTTTGGGCGTGAATTTTCGGCGTGATCTTGGACTTCAATGCGCAAATTGGTGCGCGCAGCTGCCTTGAGGTCTTTGTCATGCTGGAGGTGATGGCGACCCCCAGTATGTTGAGTCGTTCTGGGCTTCTTCATCGGGCCCAAACGCTCGTGAATTGGAGCTTTGCCTCTCACGTCAGGAATTGGACCGAGGCGCTCCAAAATTGGTTTCTTCTTGCGGGATGACTCTGCATGATCTCCCGGAGAAGTTATTGGGATTGACGGCGACTTTGGTTGACTCGCCGGAGTTTGACCTTCCTTAGAAGGCTGCACTGGTTGCTTTTTGGCCTGAGTCGCCACTTCAGACTTAGGCTTCCAGACTTGTCGTGTTGGTGGTGGCTTCTTCTCCACCTCCTTTTGCAGCTTTCTACGGGCTTCCTGAGCTTGAGCCCGTGCCTGCGCTGACATCGCCCGGCGCTTGCGAATGCGCTCTTCGAGCGTTGAACGGTTCCGTTTGACGCGGACCCATTCTTTCTTTGGCGGCTTGGAAGAGTCGCCATTCATTGGTGGTTGAGGCTGTTTGCCTCTTCTGTTCTTCAACTCCGCGTGGTAGCGGAATCCGTCCGTAGACTCCATCGCCTTAGCGAATTGCCGCGCAAGGCGTTGACGACGCCTCTGGCGGGCTCTCTTTGAGAGAGTCACAACGCCCTGAACAGTAGAGGCGTTGGCGGGAGTTGGGTTGACCTGATTGGAGGTCGGTGGAACTTCATTTGACGCAACTTCGGCGTCAGTTGGGTTGAGAGCTTCGTGGGCTTCCCGAGCAGCTTCAAACCAACGAGCTTTTCTCCCGGAGGAGAACTTCTTGGACTTGCGGGGGGAGATAGAGCCGGACGAGGACACGTACTCCTCGAACTTGGCTTGGTCGAACTCGTACTCGACCTCCTCCACGACCGGGATTGCAATCCGCGGCTGCGACGCATCGATCTCGTTGGCGAGATCGTCGGCTCCCACTGTGGTCGCCTAATTGTTCGCGTGGAAAACTGTTTTCTTTTTCATTGATATGATTGTCATCTTGGGTTACAAAGATCCGGTCTTTTATAGATCCGGTTACAACTAAATCAAAGAAAAAAATAAAAATTACAACTTTCCTCTTGTGAACAAATCGCAAGCTCCTGTTTTGCGGTTGCTTGCTTGTGTGGGTTCTTTGCCAACGCCGGGGTTAATCCGTGGACCACCGCGCGATCTAGATCCGGTCGGATCTACACGAGTATGCGGGTATTATTCCACGAAGGGAATAATAGCCGGGAGGGATTAATCCACCAAGGGAATAATCGCTCGGATCTCGAGATCTAAGACCAAGCTTAGATCTGGAGTGTAGCCTCGTGTAGATCTCAGATCTGTTCTTTCTTCCTCTCGAGATCCTGCCTTTTCTGACGTGGATGGTCGCCGAGGATCAGATCTGAATGGTGCAAGTCTTCTGGTCTTCAAGCTCCGAGTTCACTCTTCAATCCGGCAGAGTTTCGGCTCTTGAAAGTTCCACCTCCGAAAATGAACATCTCTAGGCCTATTTATAGGCTCTCAGGACAGTGGCTGCAAAAAGAGAATTGTCGGCCACCTCTGGCCACTGTCGGCCACCTCGGGCCACTGTCGGCCACCTCGGGGTGGCCGACACTGTGCCTAGCCACCTTGGGGTGGCTCGGCTCATGGCCGAGCCACCTCAGGGTGGCTCGGCCTTGGCCGAGCCACCTTGAGGTGGCTTGGCTTTGGCCGAGCCCCCGCGGGCGGTGTTTTCCGACTTTTTCGAGTCGTTTTCCGTTGTCTCGTTTGTCCGTGTTTCGGTTGACCTGAGACTCTGATTTGATGATCTGATTTGGCAGTAAGTTGGATTCCTGATTTGGCAGTAAATCCGTTTCTGAGTTCGAGTCCGAAATTGATCTTGATTCGATCGTGATTCGTCCGAGTTTCCCCTTGGTTGGATGGCTCGTTGATTCCTCAACTCATTAGCTTAATTCTGCACTAGGGTGGATTCATTCCGTCGCTTCTGTGCGATTCGTCGATCTCGTTGGTTCGTCGGTTTGTGCCGAGCTATGCTAGGGGACCTATAAGCAATTTTATATGCCTACACCCCACCCTCTTCCAAGGGACATCACTTTATTTTAGCGATGACTGATTGCTTCTCTAAATGGACCGAAGCAATCCCATTAAAAAAAGTTAAGACAAGTGATGTGGTCAAATTTATAAAACACCACATCATATATAGATA
The DNA here is from genome assembly GCF_001876935.1 of Asparagus officinalis. NCBI lineage: Eukaryota > Viridiplantae > Streptophyta > Magnoliopsida > Asparagales > Asparagaceae > Asparagus > Asparagus officinalis. Next base: position 49,041,016 of record NC_033802.1, on the reverse strand, counting down.
TGGTGTCCCGAGACGTATCATTCATGACAATGGCCCCCAGTTTGTTAGTCAGGCATTCACCCAATTTTGCGATAAATTCAGGATCAGGAATTTAGCCTCAACGACGTATAACCCTGCTGCTAACGGGCAAGCAAAAGCTTTCAACAAGACCATCATCGGAATTCTCACTAAAGTGGTCTCGACGAACAAAAGAGACTAGAACGAGAAGTTAGGTCAAAGTTTGTGGGCGTATCGTACAACGGTTCGTACACCGATAGATACGACACCATACTCCTTGGTATATAGATGTGAAGCCGTATTACTATTAAAAATCCAAATTCCATCTCTGCGTATAGCACTTGCAACTGGCATGACAACGGAAGAAAATCATCGTCAACATCTCGAAGAACTGGAGTTGCTAGATGAAAAGTGACTACAGGCTCAATAACACATCGAATTTTATCAAGATCGGATTTCCAGAGCATTTAATAAAAAGATTAGATACCATGCATTCAAGAAAGGTGACTTGGTTCTCGTCATCCGACGCACAATGATTCTGAACTCCAAAAAAAGGAAAGTTCGAGCCAAAATAGGAGGGACCATTTGTGGTAGAAATTGTCTACTCAAATGGAGCATATCGTCTTGTCACTTAAGATGGCGACAAACTCATGATGCCTATCAATGATAAATTTCTAAAGAAATATTACATATAGGCCCCTTGGCCAAATGCATCTTATAGCAAGAGGAGATGCAAATAGAGGTAATGATTTCCTTACTTCGTCCCCTCTAAATTTCCCTCGCTAATCCTCTTCAATAGAATAGTGGGACCATAAAATTATCATGTTAATAATTATCTATGATAGTCAATATTTAACTTTGTTCAAAAATATCTTTCCAATAATAACCTACTATGTGATGTGTTACTGTATTCAATCTCCTAACATCGTTATTTCCCCAAATGACGTACGTTTTCAACATAGGCCTACCAAGTGATGTGCCTTTATTTCCATCATTGTCGTCATACTTTTAAGTCACTGAACGACATGATCTTCCTAACGTCGTCATTACCCTAAATGACGTTCATTTTTCAACATTGGCCTACCAAGTGATGTGCCTTTTTTTTTCATCATCGTCATTATACTTTTAAGTCACTGAACGATATGATTTTCCTAATATCGTCATTTCCCCAAATGATGTATGTTTTCCAACATACACCTACCAAGTGATGTGTCCTTGTTTCCATCATTATCATCATACATTTAAGTCACTGAACGACATGATCTTCCTAACATCGTCATTTCCTCAAATGACGTTCGTTTTCCAATATTGATCTACCAAGTGATGTGTCTTTATTTCCATCATCGTCAGCATACTCCTAAGTCACTGCATGACATGATCTTCCTAATGTCGTCATTACCCCAAATGACGTTCGTTTTACCAACATTAGCCTACCAAGTAATGTGCCTTTGTTTCTATCATTATCGGTATACTTTTAAGTCACTGAACGACATGATCTTCCTAACTTCATCATTATCCCAAATGATGTTCGTTTTTCAACATTAGCCTACCAAGTGATGTGTCTTTATTTCCATTATTGTCGTCATACTTTTAAGTCACTGAGCGGCATGACTTCCTAACATAGTCATTAACCCAAATGACGTTCGTTTTACAACTTGGACCTACCAAGTGATGTGCCTTTATTTTTATTATCGTTTTTTTTCCCAGTCATTGAATGACTTAATAATCCTAGCGTCGCCTTTTTCATAAATGATATTCGTTTTCCCAACGAACCTACTATGTGTTGAGCTTCATTCTTAACACTTAGTCAAAACTTGAAATTCATTATCATACATCAGATCTAAAGCCTAAAAAGGCTAAGGATAGAAGAGAAATCTTAGCACTTAAGTCTAAGAGAAACTCTTTGACAACTCATTATACCGAGGAGAAAAGTATGGCTAGTCCAACTCAAATGGCAGTTGGTAAAGACAACTCAAGTCTGTTGATAGCTGAGAGTTTGCTAAAAATCCTAAGTTGAAAATTTTCAATTGCACAAAAGAAGGGGACAATATGTGGATAAAACATCCAATTTTATTCATATAATAGCTGAAATTACAAATACAGAAAGGCGAACTACACTACGAGGTTAGATTACAAGTTCTTTTAACTGTTGGCCTTTTTGTTTTGATGATGTTCTAACAAACAATTTACAACTAATGTTGTTTGTCTAATATTTGTGTTTTCCTATTTATTATAGACAAATAATATGTTGGAGGATGGATGGAATCGAGCATTCACGATCATATCCAATAGAGGTTGGCGAAATAGTGGATTGAAGCCTTACAATTCAAGTTGAAGATCCAAATTCAAGCTTCATCCGTAAGTTTACCAAGAAGAGCTTATTGAAGATCAAGATTATTGCTTGACATATTAGTTTAGGTTTTATATTATGTGTGTTAGGTACTTTAAGCTCAATATCATATACACACATATTTTATTGGTTATATATATATATATATATATATATATATATATTATATATAAGAGAGAGAAGAAGAGTAGAGAGAGAGGCCTCTCTCTCTACTCTTCTTCTCTCTCTTATATATAA
>NC_033802.1:48964518-49037774 GCF_001876935.1 Asparagus officinalis | reverse complement strand
AGACACACACACACGTTTTTTGTTTTATAGTTTTCAGATTAAATATGAAAAAAATAAATATAATTGGAAAATTCATACTTGTTTCATGTTTATATGCTTATATATGATTTCATCAATATCAAGTTTATTTAATTCAATAAAATCATATTTTATTGCATAGTATATGTATTTTTGAGAAAAGATTATGTTTTTGGTTTATAGACTTAACAATCATTATATACATCTTTTATTTAGTCTATAAAATTATTTTATAAAGTTTCAAAACATGGTTTAGTCAAAATGTCAAAAACAAGTGTTTCATTTTCATGTTTTGGACTATTTTGTAAAATGAAGAGATTTCTCATTTGGGAGGTGCAATTTGAAAACTAATTTTTGTAACATGTTCATTTTCATGTTAACAATCATTTTCTAAAGTTTTACATTTTTTGAATTTATTTACTATTTTTAAAGGCACTTCAAAAATTAGTTTTTATTGTTTTAAATAGGCTGATAAAGTGTTATCAGTCGAGTGATATATGGGATCAGTCGACTGAAGAAAATGCCTGGAATCATTAATAGTTTCTGTTTTTATATTGGTTGACTGACCAGTAGACTGATGAGGTCATCAGTCGACTGATAAGATCGTCGGTCGACTAATGAGGTCATCAGTCGACTGATAAGATCGTCAGTCGACTGATGAGCTGAAAAATTCTTATAACAGTTAGCTCATCAGTCGACTGATGAAACACGTCAGTCGACTGATGCTGTAACGGCTAGTTTTTTCCAGCTTTTGTTTGTTTTGGTTTTTTGGTCTTTTTGCCTTGTTTTCTCTTGGCTTTGGGGTTCCTATAAATACCCCTACATATCATCAGTTCTATTTACTTAAGAGAATGTTTTAAGCAAGTTTTAAAAGAGTTTAAGTGTGTGTTTAGTTTGTTTAATTGTGTTTAAAAGTTTCATTTGTGAAGAGAATTTCACAAGAGCGAGAAGAGATCATCCTTTGGTGTTTGAGTTTCAACTCATCTCTCTCTCTCTCTCTCTCTCTCTCTCTCTCTCTCTCTCTTGATCTATAGAAAAGTTTTCCTAACTTAATTATCTAGCATTTTTATTCTTGAATTTCATATCTATATTATTGCTAGTTTATTTTTGAGTTAGATTTCATTTATCCTCTTTGTTCACACAAAACCTATTGAACTTTTTCTATTTGCATACATAGTATAATTAGGGTTGTAGATTGTGTAACTTAGAGAGTGAGCTTGTACTTAGTTCTCATCTTGTATTAGAAAACAAATCTTTGTATTCGTGCTTAATTGTGTAGTTCACTTTGTAAAATACTTATACACCGAGAGGAGTGTATGGTGAGAGACGGGGTCGTCCCAAGAGGATTAGCGTCGGTAGTAAAGCCCAGGGAGAGGTTGTAAATCCGAGCACTTGAGGAAGACACGGGCTAGAGACCAACCCTTAGAGGGTGTAGAGTGGGATTGCAAGAATGTTGATTATAAAGTTTTCGGTGAGCTAGAAAATCGAGTATGAGGTATAAACATTTTCGGGTGAGCGTTGAAAACACGGTGTGATAGTGGATTTCTCCCCGGGAGTGAAGAGCGGAGACGTAGGACGGAAGGTCCGAACTTTGTGATCATATTGCTTGTTTGAGTTTGGTTTGATGTAATTATATTTTTGTTCATCTGTATTGTCATTCTCTCATTGTTTATTTCATCCACTATATTGCTTATATCTTGTTTCACCCTTGTGTTATTTGTGTATCCTTACAATATATATCTTATCACATATTATACTTGCTAGGATATTTATTAATTAGTTTTAAATTAGCATAAATCAGATTAGATTAGCATAAGCCCTATTCCCCCCCCCCTCTAGGGTTCTTTCAATTGGTATCAGAGCACTTCCTAGTGGCATTAGGGTTTTTTTATCAATGATCTCCGAATTACAGTACGAGGTTCGATTACAAGTTCTTTCAACGACCTTCGACAAGGCCTTCTTATGCAACTTATTAAGTTTTTTACAATAGTGTTGAACTTCGGTTCTTGTTGTTGAAGTTCCATCTTCCGTTCCTTAGCATGAAGTCCTCTCCATGCCCAACTTTTAACTTTGGTGCTGGTAGCACCCGCCCATCTGCTTGGGTAAACTGAGTGCTAATAGACACACCACAAGCTCCGAGCATAGGATCAGTACTTCCCGCATCTCCACAGAATGTGGATGAGTTACAGGGTGAGGAAGCAACTCTAATATTGTTGCTGGCTCTTGTGAAAAGAAGCACTTCACTAAATCTGCCAAGCTGTCACATAGCCCGAAGTCTAGATGAAGGATTGCGTGTTTGGGTTTGCATGGCATGTCAAAAAATTAAACAGGCTTAAACTTTGGATATCTCTTCGAGGTTACATTCAAAAGTCTAACAAGTTATCGAAATAGATCCTGACTTCGGTTCTGAAAGATTGAGAAATACCCAAACGAGCAAGCCACTACAAAGATCAATGGGTCAGAATTGCATAAAATAAGAGCTTGAGGTCTGTTAAATGACTGAACCTCGTCAAACTTTCAAAAAGCAAGAGCAACCATCAGATCAAGGATCAGAAATGTTACCTGAAGTAGGGGCATCATCAATTTTTCCTACCTCACCGGCGACGACCATCAAAGACAAGAAAGCTTGATACTTTGCAGGAGATAAATATGGGAACATTAAAAGGTAGAGACTCCTCTGAGTCATTGAAACAAGGCTCGAAAAAGAAGAAGATGGATCTTCTTGAAAAAGCGATTACCTATTTATAGGCAAAGAAACCAACCAAGTGACTAGGATACGTTACACGAATCCCTGAGCATCGAATCGCCAAAGGGTGTTGGAAATGAAGCAACGCAATTAATTGCGTTCGTAATTAACGCCAACGAAAACGTGGCTCCAAGCGACACATAAGTACCAAATACTTAATGCTAATGAAACAAAGCAACAGTTCCATGTTGATCAATAGTTTCATGATTGTTAAAATTCGATTAATATCATTCAACGAGATATACTCTCGTCCCAAAGTTAAAAGTGACGAAGGTCACTATTTCGATTAAACTTGAATGTCGAGACTCAGTCGAAATTAGTTTGAACCTCATCTTTAGAACTTATTATGACGAAGGTCATTTACCTAATTAAGATTGAACTTGGAGCTCAATTAAAGCTAACTTGAACCTCGTCTTCGAAGCTCGATACGATGAAGGTCACTCCTCTAATTGAGCTCAAATATTAAGACTCAATTAAGATTGATCTGAACCTCATCTGATATAACGAAGGTCACTTCTCTAGTTGAGTTCAAATTCTGAGACTCAATTGAGAGGAGTTCGAACCTCGCTTCACAACTTCAGACTAACGAAGTTCGTAAGGTCGAACCTCGATTGAAGATGTGAGATTTGAAATGCAAGATGAAGTTCGCATTCAACCTCATATCAAAGTGATAAGATTTGTACTTCAAGTCTTAAATCTCAAGGCAATGAAGTTTATGAACTTCAATATTAGACTAATGTAGAAGAGTCATGTGTATTGAGATGTAAAGTAGAGTTAGTGGATAAAGAAAGCAAAAGTTCTACTTATTAAAAAAACTACAAAAGTCTGGTCAAAAAGAAATGAGGCTAAATAAATCCAGTGGTCTGGCAAATCTCTTCAGCGAGCTTGGCCAAAGATTCTTGATGTTCTGCCTCAACTTTAGCCAAAGCATGTCTGCGTAGCTCCTCATCAGAATATGCGCTCATATTACTAATAACTTTTTCTAGTTGTTCCATTCGATCGAGTTCTGCTTGAAGCAAGGGTTGATGTTGTGCCTGTTTAGATGCCAATATCTACCTCATATCCACCATGCCTGTCAACTCTGCCTCAGCTTCTGCCATCTTGGTCTGAAGAGCTACAAGTTGAGCTTTAAAATGCTAAACTTGACGTTGCTTGTGAAGTTCAGCGTCTGCAACCTTTTTACCCTCACAGAATAAATTCTTTTCGATTTCTTTAAGCTCCTTAACCCTTTGCTTGGTCTCAAGCAATTGACGATCAAGATCAAATAAGAAGTCATCCCTTTGCCGTATAGTTTGCATAGCTCGTTCTTCGGCCAGAGGGTAAAGAGATTGAGATCGACAATTTTGCCATTGCCTGAAAAGGTCCTCAACCTTGGTCAGATGCAACCAGTAGGGTAGAACTATGAGGTCGGAGGTCATACTTTTCATTAAGTTCAAGAAAGGCACCAGCACCTCTTTAACTCCCGCAAAGTCCCCTCCACGATCCAAGACTTGAGCGAGAGATTCCCTCAAAATACTGAGGAAGTTCTCCAATATTTTGGATATGGCAAAATTTCTAGCTAAGACGATAGAAGAAGAATGTATGCTGCCAGAAGACACCGCTTCAAGATTAGCTGCAGAAGAAGCCGTAGTTTCTGTGAAAACTGACGGCGCAGTGCACACAACGTATGTAGCAATAGTTATAGAAGCAATTACAATAGTGGCAGAAGCAGTAGCAACTACAATACTTGATGCGACGTGAATGTCAGTCGCGATAATGGAACTGGTAGACACAATACTTGTGCTCACTACTGTTTTGGCTTCAACTATGGTAGTCAGAGCGAGTTCTATTCCCTTAGCTACATCAGGATCAACAGTCGAATTATCAGCCATGCTTGTATCCACAGCTGAACTTGGAGACATCTCGCTTTTAGTAGAGTCACCAGGAGCTAGTTCTACCTCAATACCCACATTAGTAGGAGCAGCGACGTTTGTGGAAACAACTAAACACAACGAGCAAAGTTGTTAATACCTTAAAAATTACAACTTGCTAGAAAATAATACAAAAATTATTTATCAACTCCTACTTTTGTGGGATCTTTGCCTGTGCCGGAGGTGCGTTAGCCCGTGGACCACCAATTTACAGATTTTGATTGAACAGTGAGGGCTTTTGGATGTTCTTCTTTATTTATCGAAGTAAGAATCTTAAGCGAACACATTATCGATGTAAGATGTTCACTCTTCTAAAGATCAAGTCAGAGCTTAGATCTTTAGGAATCGCCAAAAGCTTCTTAAGGATGTTTGTGAAGAATGAAGAATCTTTATCTTGCTCAAATCACCAAATTCTCAAGTCTTTCTGCTCTAATTTCCTTTGATCTGCTTGACCTCGTGTATAGGAAGGTATTTATAAGGATAGGTGTACATAACTATGGAAATGGAAGTAAAACAACTGATGTTAACTGTCCCCTTTGGGCGCGGCAGTGGACACTACCGAGGCCAAAGGAGGCAGTTTTCTAGTTTTTTTTTGTTGTAACTATCATTCCCTGCATTCGTGGCCACATTTTTCGTGGGTAGTGGGCATGTTTTCAGGAGATAACTGCCCCTCAATGTTGCTACACGTTCTCCCTCAGTTGTAAAACTAAGTGGACCCCGTAAAGATGCTAAAAACAGCCAGCAAATCACAAGAAGATGCCGCTTGAACATGCACGACACATTCTACTGTCGTGCCTACGCGCGTCAGTGATCATTGCCGTGCCTATGCGCGTCAGTCGTAACTACCATGCGTACGCGCATCAGTGTTTGCTGTTGTATTACTGCGCGTTAGCATGCCTTGTCGCGGATATTCATGTTTCTCTTCTATGTTGTTTCACCTATTCCTTTGCTTTTTTTAGCTTTGGATGATCCTCTTTGACTTAGATAATGACATTCATTATTTTCTCTTTGTCTTGAGATGTGTTTGGATATCTATAAGCATTTTTAGACGCCTACAACGGTATTGCTGATAAACAGCCCTTCAAAGGGGTTGAGAACTACTTCACCGACTCTTTGCTCTATCAAGACTCTGAATCAGGTGACAACAAAACCCCGACCGAGGAACTTGATAGTGGCAGCAAGGCCGACAGCGAGCCTGAGAGCAACAAGGGTCTTGTCTTCAACGACATTGAACCTGTTGTAATCGGCTATGAGGGCTTTGTTATAACTAAGACAGATGAAGTGTACAGGCTTATTCTAAATGAAGATCTTGAATTTGCTTACTTGTTGTCTAGTTCAGAGTCTAGTTACGATGAGTTTAGCAATCTCATTTCAGGGTTATCTAACAACTCTTCTCTACACTTGCCTATGTATTCATCATTTGTCATAAAAAAACAGATGATCGAATCCGCGTAAGCGGTCTTTGTCATACCTGTCCAAAATAATTCCCAGTAAGAAATTGTCTTTGGAAGGATAGATCTACCAGCCTACAAGCACAATGTAGGACGAATCGAAAGATGACGATCTCGCCCCCAAATTCTCGTGCTACGGCTAAGTTGCGAAGCGCGTAATGGAGGACATGGGTTACGACTTCACCCGCAAAAAAAGTTTGAAATACGGCAAGGGTCGAAAAACACCCATCCGACCTGCCTATGTTCCCAAGGGAAAGCATGACAATTACTACGGCAAAACCCAAAGGGGGTTAGGCTACACCTGCTCCTCCTCAGAGTTATACTATAATTTCGACGGGATATCCGACGACACACGTTCAGATGATCAATCGTCGATGTCCTCAACATGGGATTCAGATGTTAGTGTGGGAGACTTATTCAAGAACCTCACAGTTAACATGACTATGGTTGATCCCGCTGAAATCAAAGAGAATGAGCAGATCCCCCTTTACGATGAAGCATGTGATCGTCATGTCAATGCCCAATGGAGTGGTTGCATTGAACAGCGTGAGCCACCCACGGAGGACAAGATACTTCAAATAAATATGGGAGACAATGCTAATCCTAAGCCCATATTTATCAGTGATAGTTTACCTCTCTAGGAGAAAGAAGGCCTTGTATCCCTCATCTAGGAATATATCAACGTCTTCGCATGGAATTATGAGGACATGCCCGGTCTTGATCCTCATATCGCCATGCATCGCCTTAACATCAACCCGAACACCAAACCTATCAAACAACAGCAAAGATGGTTTCATCCACAAATCATGGAAGAGATCGAAGCCGAAGTGAAGAAGCTGATCGAATCAGGCTTCATCAGAGAGGAACAACACCCCGATTGGGTGGCTAATACTGTTCCAGTCCTGAAAAAGAACAAAAAGATCTGCATCTGCATTGACTTCAGAGACCTCAACGATGCATGTCCGAAGAATGAATTCCCTTTACCCATCATAGACGTCATCATCGACAATACTTGTAGGTTTGAAAGGATGTCCTTCATGGAAGTGTTTTTAGGGTATAATCAAATCAAGATGCACCCTAAAGATGAGAAGCACACTTCGTTCAGAACTCCGGTAGGGGTATACTGTTACACAGTTATGCCCTTCGAACTTAAGAACATCGGTGCAATCTATCAGCGCGCCATGAGCACAATTTTTTAGGATCATCTACGAAAGACAGTCGAATGCTATGTAGATGACTTGGTTGTGAAGAGTCGTAGCAAAGAAAATCACCTTCAAGACCTGAGAACAATGTTCGAGCTGATGTGATCCCATCAACTCAAGATGAACCCCACGAAGTCATTTTTGGGGATGTCGAGTGGCAAATTCCTCGGATTCATCGTCACGATGAAGGGAATTCACATAGACCCCGACAAGGTGCAAGCTATTCAAGAGTTTCAACTACCTAGGAATCTTAATAGATTGAGAGGACTACAAGGACATTTGGCTTACATCTGAAGATTCATCTTAAATCTCTTGGGTAAGTTCCAACCCTTCTTCAAGCTGATAAAGAAAGGTGTTTCCTTCGTATGGGATGAGCCTTGCCAACAAGTGTTCGATGAGATCAAGACTTATCTCTCGAATCCATCGGTCTTGACGGCCCTGGTTTTAGGGAAATCCTTCCTGATTTATGTGTGGGCAATGGATCATTCTCTTGATGCCCTCTTAGCACAGAATGACGATGCCGGCCACGAGCAAGACATCTATTACCTAAGTAGAAACTTGCAGGAAGCCAAACGAAAATATCCTATGGTCGAAAAGGAGTGTTTGGCCTTAGTGTTCGCCATCCAGAAAATGCGACACTACCTGGTTGGTCAAACTATCCACGTCATCTCCTAGATGAATCACATTCGAGTCTTTATGACCCAGCCCGGATCCTTAAATTGGCACCTGGCAAGATGGGCACTCCTACCATCTCAATACGATATACACTTCATGCCGCAAAAGTCTATTAAAGGACAAGCAATCTGCGATCTGATGGCCAGTCATCCACTCGAGTTGAAGACTGACCTATTTGAAGCAATACCAGATGAAACCCACGAGGTTAATGCTACCTCGTAGGAATACGTTTGGCGACTGTACTTCGACGGAGCATCTCGCATAGGCATAAGCGGGTCCATCGTCGCAAGAGCGGGGGTGGTCTTGGTCTCTCCGCCAAATCACGTATTACCCCGAGCTTTCTCTTTAACTAAGCCATGTACCAATAACTGTTGGGTCTTTTTATTTTGATGATGATTAACAAACAATTTACAACTAATGTTATTTGTCTAGTGTTTGTATTTTATATTTATTCTAGGCAAATAATATGTTAGAGGATGGATGGAATTGAGCATTCACGATCAAATCCAATGGAGGTTGGCGGATTTGTGGAGTGAAGCAATATAATTCAAGTCAAGATTCAAGATTAAGCTTCATCTGCATAGTTTACCAAGCGAAGCTATATTGAAGATCTTCAAGCTTGGGTAATTTAGTTTTAGGTTTTATATTATGTGTGTTAGATACTTTAAGCTCAATAACATATACACACACATTTTATTGGTTTCTCATATATATATATATATATATATATATATATATATATATAAGTCTATGAAATCAGTTTATGAAGTTTCAAAACATGGTGAAGTCAAAATGTCAAAACAAGTATGTTTCATTTTCATGTTTTGAACCATTTTGTAAAATAAAGAAATTTCTCAAATGGGAAGTGCTTTTTGAAAAACAGTTTTTGTAGAATGTGTATTATCATGTCTACAATCATTTCCCAAAGTTTTATATTTTTCAGAATTTGTTTACTATTTTTAAAGGTAGTTTAAAAATCAGATTTCTGCTTTAAACAGGTTGTATATCTGTTATCAGTCGACTGGTCAGTCGACTGATGAAATCAATCTACCGATCAGTCGACTGAAGAAAGTGCATGTAATTCAAAAAATTTTCTGTTTTGTTTTAGTTGACTGACCAGTCGACTGATGAGGTCATCAGTCGACTGATAAGGTCCGTCAGTCGACTGATGAGCTGGAAAAGTCGACTGATGAGGTCATCAGTCGACTGATAAGGTCCGTCAGTCGACTGATGAGCTGGAAAATGCCTCCAACGGTCAGCTCATCAGTCGACTGATGAAAGCCGTCAGTCGACTGATGCTATAACGGCTAGTTTTTTTAGCCTTTTACAGATTTAGGTTTTTGGTCTTTTTGCCTTGTTTTCTCTTGGCTTTTGGGTTCCTATAAATACCCCCACATATTCTCAGGTTCATTTAATCAAGAGAATAGTTTAAGAAAGTTTAACAAGGGTTTAAAAGTTTGTTTTTGTTTAAGAATCTTTTAAGCATTTTTGAGTTTCAAGTTTGTGAATATAATTTCACAAGAACAAGTGGAGATCATCTATTGGTGTTTGAGCATTCAACTCTTCTCCCTCTCTCTTGTTATCATATAGAGAAGTTTTTCTAAACTCTTATCTAGCTATTTATTTGTTTGTTTTTTATTTCCTTAAAGCTAGATTTATTTGAGTTTAGTTTGTTTTATTAAATCTCATTGTTTCACACACCCACTTGAGGTTTTAGTATTTTCATACATAGTATAATTTGGGGTGTGAGAGATTGTAACCTTGAGTTATGCTTAATTGAGTTCTCCCATTGTTTAGAGAACAATCATTTGTATTGTGAGTGCCCAATTGTGAAGTTCACCTTGTATTACACTAGTACTAATAGGAGTGTATGGTGAGAGACGGGGTCATCCCAAGAAGAGTGGGGTAGGTGGTAATGCCTAGAGAGATGTTATAATTCCTAACACTTGAGGGAGACACGGGCTAGAAACTAATACTTGAGGTGGTAGTTAGTGTAGTTACATTGTGAGTGATTGTGAACGTTGATCAGTGAGTGTTGAAAACCAACATTATGAGGTGTAAATATTTTTCGGGTAAGCGTAGAAAACCTAGTGTGATAGTGGAGATCTCTTCGAGGTGAGGAGTGGACACGAAGGTCATGGGGACCGAACTCCATGAATATATCGTTTGTTTGTGATTGCATTGGCGCACTTTTACATTCGTGCTTATTATTCTTATTACCTTTGTCAATTGCTCATTGTTTATATTGCCCTATCACTTTAGTAGTTTGTTTACCCTTATGTTAATTGTATATACTTGCACATATATTGTTCATATCACATTTGCTAGGATATATTTGTTAATAGTTTTAATTTGGTATTAAATCGGATTAGATTAGCATAAACCCTATTCACCACCCTCTAGGGTTCCTTCCTAGTGACATTAGGATACTTTCAATAACGTGACTGAGTACAATGCGCTACTTATCGGACTCAACTTCGCCAAAGAGTTAGGGGCAAATCACCTCAAAGATTACGGTGACTCTCAGCTCATCGTCAGACAGATGACAGGGGAATACGAGGTCAGAAATGACGACTTGATCCTATGTCATGAAGCGGCTGTCAAACTAGCTGAATCATTCGAAAGCTTTCGCATTGAATATGTTCTTTGTTTCAAGAACACACACATAGATGCCCTAGCGTCATTGGCAGCTAACCTTGATCAACCACTGGGAACAAGTCAACGCGTCACCGTCGCAAGCCGACAGCTCTTTTGACCGGAGCATGTTCTGGAAGAGAATGCAACTCACCAGGCTACGGGTCAACTCGAGTTGAGAGATTAGTGTTTCTTAATCATTGACTACGTCTTATACGGCATACTACCCGAAGATGTGAAAGAGCGAGATTCTATTCGCAGACGCGCTCTGTGATTCTACTACGATTCGACAACAAAGATGTTATATCGTAAGTCCTACGACAGCATGTTGCTTCGATGTCTCTTAATGACAGAAGCACAAGAAACCTTGTGGGAAGCCCATGATGGTACCTACGGCGCTCACCAATCCAGACCTAAGCTCTGGGATCGCTTGCGAAGAATGGGCTATTACTGGCCCAGAATGATCAATGACGCTGTTGCTTACGCCAAGCGTTGCCATGCGTGTCAAATCCACGCTAACTACATTCACAAACCACCTAAAGACCTGCATCCGACAGTGACTTCATGGTCATTTGAGACATGGAGGATGGATGTTGTCGGATCGATATCTCCACCATCAGCCAAAGGCCATCGCTTTATCCTTATGATAACCAACTACTTCTCTAAGTGGGCTGAAGCCGTTCCCTTAAGAGAAGTCAAAGCCAGTGATGTGATCAAATTCATCAAATATCATAATGTCTACCGATACAGTGTTCTGAGACGTATCATTTATGATAACGGATCACAATTCGTTAGTCATGCATCCACTCGGTTCTGTGACAAGTTCAGAATACAGAACCTCACATCCACAGCTTATAATCCATCAGTAAATAGACTAGCTGAGGCTTTCAATAAGACAATCATCAATATCTTGACCAAACTGACATCCAACAGCAAGCGCGACCTGAATGAAAAGCTCGGTGAAAGCTTGTAAGAGTACCGTACTACGGTTCATACACTGACCGGTATCACACCTTATTCACTGGTATACGGTTATGAAACCGTGCTACTGCTAGAGATTCAGATTCCATCCTTATGCGTCGCACTTACAACGGGGATGACGACTGAAGAGAGTCATCGACGACGTCTCACAGAATTAGAGACGTTAGATGAGAAGTGGCTCGAATATCAACAACACATTGAGTTCTATCAAGCCCATATATCTAGGGCTTTCAACAAGAGAGTCAAGCACAGATCTTTCAAGGAAGAAGAGTTAGTCCTTGCTGTTCGACGACCTATGATACTCAACTCCAAGAAGAAAGGGAAATTCCAACCCAAATGTGAAGGACCATTCATGATAGAGATAGTCCATTCGAATGGCGCTTACCGCCTCTTCAAACCGAATGGCGATAAGATCATGATGCCTATCAACGGTAAATTCCTGAAGAAGTACTACTCATAGTCTTTCTTCAATCCTTCATACACTCCGACAAGTATACGAGTATAAACTGCTTCTTCATTCCCTCCCACTAATGCATGAAGCTAAACTGCTCCTTCCCTCTGACTGGTATACGAGATTAAACTACTCCCTACACTTCCACGTCGGTCAAACCTTCCTACGGTTAGGACCAAAGCCAAGATTCTTTCTCGATTCATTCCACGAATGAGAGGTCCACCAAATGGAACGATCAAACATTTAAACAGTTAGGATCATCTCAATCCCCCACTTGGTCAAACCTCTGGATAGTTAGGGACAAAGCCAAAGTCCCTCGCCAATCCTCTCCAATAGGATGGTGGGTCCCCCAAAATTATCACGTTAACAGTCACCTCTAACAAATCAACTTTACAATCCTCTTTAATAGGATGGTAAGTCCATAGAGTTGCTTAAATCATAACAAACTCTCACTGTCATATTAACAATTACTTCTGACAAAATTAACTTATCGACTCTCTTCAATAGAGTGGTAGGTCCTTAAAATCTTGTTCAAATCATAAGTACCCAAGTTCTGTCAAGTTAATATCACACCTCTGACAAAATCCCCCACTAATCCTCTACAATATGATGGTGGGTACACAGAACTATTATGTTAACGATTACCTCTGATAGTCGACTTCGCCATTCCCGCAAATGGCGTCGTCCGGTCAGTCGTCATGCTCATATGTCCCTGAACGATCTGATCCATTCTAAGCGTTCTAATATTCTTATAACAATTGATGGGTAGTAGCCTACCATACGATGGCTTTTACATTAATCAATCATCACACTCATACGTCCCTGAACGATCTGATTATCCCAACACCATCATTCCCGCAAATGACGTTATTCATTAATAATGGCCTACCAAGCGAGATGCCCTATCGACTCCCCAGATGGCGATCTACCAAAGCGATGAGTCATTATTCGGACCCTCTCCCGATCACTCATGTAAGTGATCGGTCATTTCGGGCTAAGTTGTTATACTTGATGACACAGCCCAACCTAATTACGACTTAACGGTTGTAATTAACCCAACCCAGCACCTCAAACGGCTAAGGGTAGGAATTTTTTTAAGCATTAAGTCTAAAAAAAATTCTACAACTCATCATACTGAGGGGAATAGTATGGCTAGCCCAATTCAAATGGTAATTGGTAAAGGCAAGTCAAACCCGTTGATTGCTGATGGTTTGCTAAAAATCCTAAGTGTGGGTCAACAAGAAGGAAAATGCACAAGTTATCTGAGATGCAATGATCAGATAATAAAAGAAAAACTTCATTCATAAGCTAATTTTGAGATAATACATTCGAACAAAGTTATGACAATACGTTCAAACAAAATCATAGCAAAACAAAAAGCGTCTCAAATCAGATCCAGCAGACTAAAGGAGGCAAGTTTAGCCTTGACAATGGCCAGCTCCTTTACCTGTTCCGTTCGGATCTTCTCCTCCTCTTCCTTCTAAAGCTTGGCCTTAAAAAGAGCGGTGACAGCTTCAGCAGCCACTTCTTCTCGACGCAGAGCCTGGAGACTTTGCAGTTCTTTTGTGACAGCACGGTGAACTCTTGCGCTCTCACCTTGGAAGTCCTTTAGAGTTGCCTCACCCTGGGTAGTTCTGATCCTCGTACGATCAGCAATGTTATTATAAATGTCCATCTTAGACTGCAGATGACGTTGCCACTCGTGCAAATCTACAACGATAACTTCTTGTTCAGATATGCGTTTCGCTCAAACTTTGCACTCATGCGTCCTCTGAATCCGGGCTTCGATTATGAACGGCGTCACCTCGTCACGTGGGTCAGAGCATACTAGCTCTTCCAAGCAGTACATAACTTCCTCCAGGTGAATGAGTTTTTGCTCAAATCGCCTAGCCAACCGGAGGCCACCCACACGCTGAATATCCTTAAGACTATCCGCTACGAAGGGGAGCAAATCATAAAATTTTCCACACCCAAGACAAATGATGGAGGCCACTTGTTTCATAGCATTCTCCAACCTTTGGAGGAGGCCCTGCGTGGATCTAGAGTCCGAGTAAGTAGATTTCTGGCCAGGGGCAATTGTAGCAATGGGCTGAAATTGGGGGAGTGGCCCGTCGTCATCGACAGATGGCTTCAACCTAGATCCTCCTATGCTAGCCGGGTTGGAGAAGCTAGGCTTACACTTAGATTGTAGGGTATGTGTCCGAATAGGTGTTGAGGTGGGCTCTTCCTTCTCCTCATCGTTAGAGATCATAATGATTTTGAGTCTCGATGGTCTCCTTTTACGAGCGATCTCCTCATACCAATCCACCTCCTCAGCAATGAGAGGTCTCTTCCTAGAAGACCTTAAATCATGAGACCTAACAATCGGGGCCTCCTCTCAAGCTGCACAATACAACAGAAAGAAGTTAGAAATTTTAGACCCAAAAGGTTAAAAAATTTCGAAGTCTTGAAGATGGATGGCCTGCGAAATGCAGTTGAGCTCCATCATGCAAGCGAGCTGACAAAACTCACCTGTCAAACAGATCTCGCCTGACAAAGGCAGAGGCTCGCCTGATGAAGATCGAAGCTCGCCCGACAAAGCGGGGTCGTCTAGCAAAAGCAGAGCTCTCCTGACAGGCAAGCTCGCCAGAATAGTAGGGTCTCACCTGAGTAGACAAAGCTCGCTAGAATATGAACAAGAGTTTGTTCGTCTTCTTTATTTTTAGTCCCATGGACTTACCATGGTGAGTTTGAGCCACGTCGGGGACGGCAGTGACAACATTGGCAGTGGCGGAGGAGGAAGAAACTGGGGACGGCAGTGACAACATTGGCAGTGGCGGAGGAGGAAGAAACTTCCTTCTTTCCCTTTGAAGCAAACACCTTCACTCTTGGGGCCATAGCGAGTTCGAGGAAGAATAAGGATGGGGCTCTGGTTTTCTGTGAGAACTCGTGCAAAAGTTCTTCAATAGCATAGTAACCCCCGACGAGGGAGACTAGTGCTTCATATTGGCAAATCTCAACGACTACGATTCACCAGCTCAGTCGAAGCGAGCGGCTCATATCGCCTGCAGACAGTTTGATTCGACAGTTCGAATCCAACAGCCACGAGTGAGGTGGGATGTTCAGAATTCTATGTGAACGGCCAAGATCTATCGGTTCGAGCACGATCTCTCATCGAATCGATAGTTGAGATCAAGAATGCCACTAAATCCATGGCTCAGATCGAGTGCATGAAGATGAGGCGCCGCCTTAGCTGGCAAGCGCAAGAAACCGCCCACAGACATGTAGCTCTCCCTCACAAACTTAGGGCTCGCCTGCAGTAATCCAGCTCGCCTACAAGCATGAAACTCAACCTCACAAGCTTGAGCCTCGCCTGTAGCCAACCAGCTCGCCTGTAGGCATAAAGCCCACTCGTACATTTGGATCTCACCTCCATATGGCTTGAGCTTGCCTGAAGACTCGAGCTCGCCTACACATCGTCAAGCTCGCATGAAGAGCTCGACTTAACCAAGGGGGCTCAAATTGGCCTGAACCAATGAGCAGTGATCCTCTTCAGTCAAAGTGTTCCAGACCACATATAACCTGATTTAGGTCTGAAAACTTTAAAGGGGATTTTGTAGGCAATAAAATTTACATTTACACAAGAGAGCTCAAACCTTGCCCATTCGAGTTCACCTGCGGGCTTAAGGCCAAGCCAAAGCTCGCCTGCATGCTCAAAGCAAGCAAGAGGCCAAGCCGAAGCTCACCTACATTCAAGAGGCTAAGCTGAAGCTCGCCTGCATTGCTTGACTTGCCAGCACAAGTCAAGCTCGCATGCATTCAAGGGGCCAAGTGAAGCTCGCCTGCATTACTTGACTTGCCAGCACAAGTCAAGCTCACCTACATTTAAGAGGCCAAGCCGAAGCTCACCTGCATTCAAGAGGCCAATCTAAAGCTCACTTACAAGCAAAGATCACCTGCATTGCTTGACTTACCAGCACAAGTCAAGTTCGCCTGTATTTAAGAGGCCAAGCAAAGATCAAGCTCGCTTGTTTGTTTGGCTCACCTGCACATGCCAAACCTCGCCAATCTTACCTATTTGCTTGACTCGCTAGCATGAGTCAAGGTCGCCTGATGTTCGAGCTCACCAGCATGAGCTCGACCTCACTTGAACGACTTGCTCACCCATACGATTCAAGCTCACCTATAGTGAGTTCACCTGCACGTACCCAGCTTGCTAACAAACGCCAGCTCACATGCTCAAGGGGCCCGCCAGCCGACCCTGCCTGTTTGCCAAGCTCGCTTGCAAGCTTGCTCAGCCGACGCTGCCTGTTTGCCAAGCTCGCTTGCAAGCTTGCTTGAACGTTCAAGCAGCTCTTAAGCTTGCCTACAAGCCTATCAGTCTCGCCTAAATAGTGCAAGTGGTTGCTTGTTTGTGGGAGTGGGACTACCCACTTCCTACGTTCTGGGTAATGAGGCATGGCTCCCATCACCCCTGTAGTGGTCACATCCCATAGCTATAGGGGGAGTATGCTACTCCTTACTCCTATTAGTGGTCACATCCCACAAATGGGCCATCCCTTGCCTATTTATAGCCACCTTTGGCCAACATAAAGGAGGTTGGCATCTTGGAGATCAAAAAATCTGAACTCTTGGGGCTTAAGGTCTTGCTACTGACAATCTTCTTTAAAGGCTTGGCTCTTCTCAAGGCTCTTCACACAGAGGCTCTCTCATTGGCTTTTGAGGTAGAACATTATTGGCTCTTTGCTTGGATTGTTGAAATAGACTCAATCTGAACTCTCAGTTTTGTACCCTCAGCTCTTTGCAAACTCTTGCATATTAGCCTTCATCAAGCATTTGGCTTTGATAATCATCAAGCTCGGGTATTTATCGAACTCAATCACCCTGGAGCTTCTACTGCATACTAAAGCTCAATCGCAACTTCGATCAGATCGTCCAAGGGAAGCAAACTCGACATAAGCATCAAGGGAGGCATCCTATCGCTACCGAAAAACTCGCGTTAAATAAGTAGAGCCTTCTCTCTGCTTCTGTTGTGAATCTTATATTTTATTAATTTGTAATAAATCATTCTTATCAATACAAATATCGCATAGAGATCCAACTTTTACACACGTATGGCCTAGAGACTCTTCAAGGATTAGGGAGTCTTCTGCGGTTTTAGTACAAGAACCTAGGATTGGCTCTATAGGTGATTTCTGTTTATATGTTCATGACTTTCATCTTGAAGTGATTTTAGTTGATGTGCTTCTTTTATGCAGGTAAGGAGCCAATACCTCTAGATGATGATAAGGAGCAAGTGGATTACGAGCATGATGACATTGATGCCTATTTGACTGAGCCTGAAGATGCAGGCAATGCTGGTGACGTTGGCAGTTCTTCGTACATGCTAGGTACTTTCAGTAATCTTGTGTGATTGTTCCACTTTGATCACTAATGTTTTGTTTACTTAATAGATGACAACCCTAATTTTAGAGCCATGAGTGAAGTAGCCCCTTCAACATTTTCTACTGATGGTCACTTCGAATAGGTAGTTGACTTTGAAGGAGCTTTCAGCGCCTTAGAATCTATGCCTGCTATTGATACAACTGAAGCTCCCATGCTAGTACATGTTTCATCGGTGTGGCGGTGATTAATCATCTTTAGGTCTTCTGATGAAGATGATGGAAATTCAATTTCTCCTGTACCCGCAGGGAGTGAAAGGGTAGCACCACAGAGTCCTAGGCCTATATCTGATGAAGGTCATAGTGTGGAGGCAGCAGATGAGCCAGAAGTCTCGTCTGCGGGTGTTGAAATCATACCTAAGGATGTGCTGATAACCACGGTGATGGTTGTGAGGACTACAGTTTCATCTATTGCTGTAATGTCTGTGACGTCGTCCATTGTGTCAGACATCTTGGTCTCACTGGCACCGTTCCTGATATTCAGCAATGAAAGGATACAAGTCTTGCCAACTATCTCTCTAACTACCACAGATGCAATGGTGGT
Source organism: Asparagus officinalis (assembly GCF_001876935.1). Lineage (NCBI taxonomy): Eukaryota > Viridiplantae > Streptophyta > Magnoliopsida > Asparagales > Asparagaceae > Asparagus > Asparagus officinalis. The sequence goes on along the minus strand of NC_033802.1, from coordinate 49,019,742 downwards.
CTCCACAGGAGCAAGCTCTTCAAGTCATGTGGAGATTCCCTAATCTCTCAATCCTAAAGATTTGATCAAAGTGGAGATAAAGATCTTGACTGATAGTATGGTAAGACTACTCAATCAGAGTGTTACGACTACTTTGAATCTTTGAAGAGGCTTGTTCGTTCGCACTCTTAAGTTGTTGAGAGACCAACTAGGTCTTCTATGATCAGCTGCTGGTTCGGCTTGCACTGAACCCCTTAAGATTGCGATTGACAAAGCTGAGTTCTATATTCAAGAGTTACAGGAGCTTCGTACAGCTAATCTTGATAGCATTGCTAAGATTGAGTTATGTCGTCTCTTGGCAGCCCATCACAAGGCTGAAGAGTATGCTCGTGCATAAATGGAGCGGATCAATATGAAAGTCCAAGGCTTGAATGAAAGCATTGCGTCCACTAGCAATCAACAAGCAGAGCTTCAATATGCTATCAAAGAAAAGGATGGAACAATCAACGAGGCTAAGGCCACCATTATCGCAGCTCAGGTGCGCCTAGAGGCAGCTCAACACCAAAAGTAGGAGCTTGAGCTTAGCCTATCAGAGTTGACCAAGAAATGGGACTCTCAGATTGTGAAGCTTCAGGCTAAGACAAAGAAGCTTTCGGTCATCAGATCTTAGGCTATTCCCATCGATCCTAGAGTCCTGAGGAAACAGGCCCAGAAGGGCGCTTACAAAGTCAGAGATGCACAAATGGCTGAGTGTGTTGCACAAATACACACTTTTTATCCACTTTCCCAGCAGTGATCTTTTTGTAAATGTTTTAGCTCTTTCACTAATTAAAAGAACTTTTTATCTCCCTTAATGTGTGTATGATAGAGCTGTAATGTTAACATATCATAGTGACATCTTTGCTGGGGAAAATGATGTTTGGATCAAACTAGTAGAGATGTAATGTTAACATAATTGCTTGTTCAAGTTGACACTATTTAAAGGTGTAATGTTAACATGACAGTGTGAGGATGTTAGGCAAATGTGTAATATTAACCAGTCAAATAGGATGACTAATAGAAGTGTAATGTTAACTGGTCGGTAGAATCAAACTGATAGAGGAGTAATGTTAACATATCAGGTTTGTGAAGTTAGTATTGTTCGAAGGTGTAATGTTAACATAACAGTACTAAAGAATTTTGACAGAGGTGTAATGTTAACGTGCTAAAGGGAGTGACCGACAAAGGTGTAGTGTTAACCAGCCGGTTCATAAGAGTCCAAAGGACGACTACCATTTGAAAGTGTAATGTTAACTTAACGGTAGAAAACCGATAGAAGTGTAATGTTAACTAATCAATTTTTTATAAGAGTGAGTTTAACAGAGGTGTAATATTAACTGATCAAATTCGCTAGGATAGGTCGACAGAGATGTAATGTTAATCGGTCGACAAAATGGTCTGACAGAGGTGTAATGTTAAATGGTTAGATCATTCAAAATGAGAAACTATTCATAAGTGTAATGTTAACATGACAGTTTGATCAAGTCGGTACTGCTCAGAGGTGTAATGTTAATATGATAGTACAAGGATGTTTAAAGTGGACACTGTTCAGAGATGTAATGTTAACATGACAGTGAGAGGATATATTTGAAGTGGACATTGTTCAGAGGTGTAATGTTAACATGACAATGATAAGGATATTTTGGAGTCAAGTGGAGGTGTAATGTTAACTTGATGACTCGTTGGAGATTTTGGATCAAGAAGATCAACATTTTTGGTTAGAGGTGGAAACTTAAACATGACCGAGATCTCTGTAGGGAGATAAAATTAGCCGATATCACAGGTAGTATTTGTTGAGGAACTTCCAGTTGATTGGCACCATGAGCCTATTGCCACTTTGGTCAATTAGGCGATATGCTCTATTTGAGTAGATCGTCTCCACTACAAACGAACCTTTCCATTTGGGTTAGAATTTTCTTTTAGTCTTATGTGTCATGACCATGGGTCGACGAATAGCTAAGACTAAGTTGCCTTCTTTGAAGGATCGTTCTCTGGTTCTCTTGTTGAAGGCTCTCGAGATCTGTGACTAGTAGATCTTGATTCTTTATGAGCTTGAAGTCCCAGCTCATCTAGCGCTTGTTGTTCTTGGAGGTGCTTTTGAGATGTTCTTCAGTTGTCATCTTCTCGGCAATAGCGATTCTCAATGATGGTACTTGAATGTCTAGAGGAATCACTGCTTCGCATCTGTAGACCAAGGAGAATAGCGTGGAGCTACTAGTAGTGTGGACTGTTGTTCGGTAAGCCCATAAACACTCTCTAAATTTGTTATCCCAATCTCGTTTGTTGGAGGAGACGAACTTCTTCAGAAGTTTGATGATAGTTTTGTTGAAAGCTTTAGCTAGACCATTAGTGTAAAACCCCATAATTTTTGAAAATACTATGGTAAATAGTAATAAATGAGTTATAATATGATAATATTATTTATTGATGAATAAGTATGTTAGTAATTGATTTGAGATTAATTAAGTGTATATATGAGAGTATACAAGTGTTAACCATGCACAAAACAAGTATAAACATGCACACGCAAGCAAAAACCTGTAGGCTGAAAACTGCCTTGGGTCGGTCGACTGATGCTTGCTAATCAGTCGACCGATAGGAGCTTATCAGTCAACCGACGAGTACTCAAGGCAGTTTCCCAATTTGATTTGGTTTCGGGTCTTTTGGTCTTCTTTCGGGTTTGCCTATATATATATATATATATGTATATGTATATTTCACAAAAATCTCTCTTTTACATTATATTTCTAAACCCTAGCAGCCATTTGCCTATATATATATATGTATATGTATATTTCACAAAAATCTCTCTTTTACATTATATTTCTAAACCCTAGCAGCCACCCTCTCCCCTCAAAAACCCTTGATCATATTTTGTGAGATTTTCAAGAGCTTTGTGAAGCAAATACCGAGAAGAGGGTGAGATCGTCGGTGTTTGGCGAAGGAGAACATATTTTCTTGCATTCTTGGGGATTTCTTGCACGTGTTGAGGCGAGTTTTATTTCTTCCAAATCCATTCCCTATTTTTAAATGCTTTTACTTGGTTTAGTCGGATTTATAAACCTAGTTTATGTATAAAAGTCACTTCTTTTTTAACCGTATGATATAAATATCCAATTTTTTTATATAAAAATATATAAAACAGATTCCTAGATGTGGGTTTAAAGTTTTGAACATGATTTAACATGAGTTTTGTTTAAAGTTAGTTGCTTTCATGATAATCTTACACATATGACACTTATGAACATGTTAAGATTTTAATTTAAATTCTCAAATTTGTAATTGTGATTTCATGCAATAGAATTAACCCTAAATATGTTGATTTAAGTTTAACACATGAGTTTTATTGAAAAAGTTTGATTTTTGACGAATTTAGTTAAATATCTAGTTGTCTCCAGAAATAAAAATCTGATTTTGTACCAATCGGTCAACCGATCAAGGGCATCAGTCGACCGATAGGCCACCCGACTGTTGGGAACTTTCTCTGGTCGGTCGACCGAACTAAGGGCATCGGTCGACCGATCCCTGTCTATTTGTGTGCATGTTTTGCACTATATGCCGATCGACCGAGAGGGTGCTTCGGTCGACCGATAAAGGTAGTTTTGCACATGTTGATTCTTCATACGTGTTTAATCGTGAATACGAAGTAAGAGTCGCACATCGAGATATATGCGTCGTATACAAGGGTACACATAATAGAGTTTGAGCACGTACGAGCATTTGGAGGTGCGTAACTCTATATTTTGATTTGTCATGTTATAGATAGTGACACATATTTTGCATTTCATGATTGTGGATGCTTGAGTGGGTTAGTTAGCATTCCATAATGAGACCGCGGGGGACTACACTCAGGATGGTTAGTTGGTATGCTACAATGAGACTGTAGCAGACTACACTATGTTGTGCATTATTGTTTTCTGGAATAAGGTGATATGCCTATTTTCGTAGAGCGATTGAGTAAGGTGGTGATGTCACATGATATTGTGAGCGCCTTACAAAAATATCATTGTTTCAGATAGAGTATTACTTAGATTGCATTCATGCTCCCATGTTAATTACTCGAGAGTAGGGTATAAGGCTAAAGTTGTCTGTTTGGTGGAAAATTTATAGTAAAAAGAAAAATTGAAAGAAATATATTCGATTCATATTCTCTCAATCTCGATTACAATTTGGATTTCTGATTACAAAAGAGAGGATAATTGATCTGAATTCTCCCCTTTGTTTAATTCTGGGTTCTTCACAGTGGCAATAGACTACCTCCCTTGAATGCTTACATCGAGTTTGCTCTCTGTTGATGATCCGAACATCTTGATTCACTGGAACGGTATCTCCTCCTCACGATTTGACGCTGTGGAGAACTTGCAAAGCAAGTTTTAGAACTCTTGATGAGTTGATAACTCTAAACGAGTTTGAAACTCTATGAAAGAGTTGATTTTAACCGAAATTGGTTGTAAGCCAAGGATGAAGAAAGCTTCGGTGGTCGATCTCCAAAGCTTCAGCAATTCCCCTAAAAAGTCAGCCAATGATCTCTTCTTTGTTGCTCCGGAGAAGGATCAATCTGAGAGCCAAATCCAGAACCAAAAAGCCCCATTAACTCAATTGAATTTCCCACTATTTATAGGGGATTAAGGGGTATAATCGCCCTCTTAATTTGCTCCTAAGTGGGGTTGAATAGGGTGTAACCGCCCCCCTTAAACAGCTCCCTAAATCGTGGGAAAAACGGTTTTGAAACCGTTCAGTTCGTGCTTTGAACGAGTCAAACACTGAAAAATAGCGTTCAGGGCCCGAACTCTGCGTTTTAGACTAAAAACGCAGAGTTAGGCCTATTTTGGTGGCTGAACGCACAGGTCGCGCTACGTTGTAAATCTTAAACGCAGAGTTGGGACGCAGAGATGAACTTCGCGTTTTGAACCTGAGATGCAGAGTTGGGGTTTGCATGAACTCTGCGTTTTGGACCTAAGACGCAGAGTTGGGCTCTGCATGAATTCTGTATTTTGGACATGAGACGCAGAGTTGGGCTCTGTATGAACTCTACGTTTCTGAGTCCACGAACTCTACGTCTAGACTTGAATGCTAGGGATGGCCCTTACATTTTCAACTCTGGAACATGGGTATAACCTCTGTGTTTTGATGTTATAACACAGGGATGACCTCTGCGTTTTGATGGTGAAACGTAGGGATGACCTCTGCATTTTGATGTGAATAGACCAACAATTTGTGGTCTCTTTTGTTGGAGCGTTGCAAAGACCGTCATCTTATAATCTTCATCTTAGCTCCTTGAAAATATGAGAGTCGTCAGATTGTAACTCCCGATGTTGATTGTGAAGACTGTTAAACTAGAGCTTTCATCGGTTGTTATGAAGGTCGTCAGATTGTAACATTCATCGATCTACGTGAAAGTCTTCAAATTATAACCTTCTGGAAGTCGTCAGATTGTAACTTCCATCATTAGTGTTTGATAGGGATAAGCTATATGTAGTAATTTTTAGACAGCCTACAGAACCCCCTCCAAAGTTTTCGAAAGTTCGTGGTTGACTGGGACGAATTTTCGGAATACTTTGGATCTTAACTCTGACCTTGGAGCTGTTGATTCCTTGTCACAAAGGAGTTGTTCTCTGCACTCGCTTCGAAGGCATCTTGGTTGAATTGATTCCTTGTCACAAAGGAGTTGTTCTCTGCACTCGCTTCGAAGGCATCTTGGTTGAAGGGATTTGCTATGCAGGACCCGTATGAAGGTATATATCATAATCCTGCTTCTGGAATGCGAGGGTGGGCCGCTGTATTTTGAACTTAAGACGCGGGTCTCACCCTTGCATTTTAAATTTGGAACCTGGGTGTGACCTTGGCATTGTGGTTTTTTGCATTGAGGGTCTGACCTCGGCGTTTTGACTTGAGACGCGGAGGTGACTTTCATGTATTTTTTTTACTAAGTCTTTGAGACTTGTCTTTAGCTCATCTGATTCAAGTTTCGGCTCACATCCATTAAGCTAATGGACCTACAAACATGCATAGGATTTTTGGCAAACCCTCAGCCATCAACGGATTTGATAAGCCTTTACTGACTACTGTTTGAGTCGGGCTAGCATGTGGATTGTCTAAGTCCGTTCCACATGTAACGTTATGCTAAGAGAATGAACCCTCTTAGACTTGATGCTATGATTTTGAATAGACTTTGTCATTTTCATGGAAAAGGACTAACCGGTAACACGTATTAGACATAGACTTATCTCTAATTAGGGATCGAGATAAAGTCCCACATGCGTGTAAGGTATGGATTCTGGTGTTATTAATAACAACCTTCTATGATATTGAACACGTAGGCTTTGCTATTATTGTGGGAATACGCTACCCGGCGATGCGTGTTAGGCGTAGCCTTTCTCTCTATTTAGGGATCGAGATAAAGTCCCCCATGCATGTGAGACATAGATTTTGGTGTCTTTTTCACGGCAAAAGACTAACCGATAACGCGTGTTAGGTGTAGTCTTATCCCTACTTAGGTTTGGGATAAAGTTCCTCGTGCGTATAAGACACGGATTTTGGCGTTATTAATAACAACCTGCCATGATGTTAAATACGTGGGCTTTTGTCCTTTTTACAGGAATAGGCTACCCGACAGCATGTGTTAGATGCAGACTTATCTCTATTTAGGGATTAAGATAAAGCCCCACATGCGTGAAAGGCATGGACTTTTGATGCTACGATGTTGAATACATAGACTTTACTATTGTTGCGGGAATAGGCTACCCGACAGCATATGTTAGATGCAGACTTATCTCTAATTAGGGATCAAGGTAAAGTCCTCCATACGTGCAAGGCATGGACTTTTAATGCTACGATGTTGAATACGTAGACTTTGCCACTGTTTCTTCATGTGTTACTTGAAACACTGAAAGAAAGTTGGAAGAGCCAGAGGTGTAGTATTAACTTGGCATGAATTTTCACTTAGGGTAAAATTCAGAAATTTTCTTTATTATCACTAGGATAATTCCAGAAAATTTTTAATCTGCTGGGGATTTTATAATGAAAACTTGCTATTCTTGTTGAAAAAGGATTAACAAGTTCATTGGGGGGTTTGACTGTTAGAGGTGTGATGTTAACCTAACAGTATTTTATGGACCTATCGCTCTATTAAAGAGAGTCGATAAGTTGATTTGGTCGTCAGAGGTGTGATGTTAACTTGATGGGTTTGTGGACCTATCGCTCTATTGAAGAGAGTCGATAAGTTGATTTTGTCAGAGCTGTGATATTAACGTGACAAGAAAAATATCGCGATCGGGGCAATTTTGAATACCTATCGCTCTATTGGGGAGAGCCGATAAGTGGATTTTGTCAGAGGTGTGGGATTAACGTGATAAGAATTTGTTACGATCGGAGCAACTTTGTGGACTTATCATCCTATTGAAGAGAGATGATAAGTTAATTGTCAGAGGTTTGGTGTTAACGTGACAGGATTTGTGTTACGATTGGAGCAACTTTGTGGATTTATCATCCTATTGAAGAGGATTGATAAGAAAATTAGTTGTTAGAGGTGTGATATTAACGTGACAGGAATTTGTTATGATTGGAGCAATTTTGTGGACTTATTATCCTATTGAAGAGGATTGATAAGTTGATTGTCAGAGGTGTTTTGTTAACGTGACAAGATTGTGGACCTATCGCTCTATTGAAGAGAGACGATAAGTTAATTGTCAGAGGTTTGGTGTTAACATAACGGGAATTTGTTACGATCGGAGCAACTTTGTGGACTTATCATCCTATTAAAGAGGATTGATAAGTTGATTGGTTGTCAGAGGTGTGATATTAACGTGACAGGAATTTGTACTTGTGACTTGCACAGGATTTTAGGAATTAGCGTCTCGCTGGGGAAACTTGCTAGGTGAGTTTATCACCAGAAGCGATGAATTTTGATACTTATGATTTGAATAAGATTTTGAAGACTTAGTGTCTTGCTGGGGAAGATTGCGATTTGAGCAATTTTAAGGACCTATCATCCTATTAACAAGGATTTATAAATTGATTGGTTCTCAGAGGTGTGATATTAACGTGACAAATTAGGAGTGATGCAAACTGCATTCATACTCTGTGGAGGTGATGAACGTCCGAAGTATAATATTAACTCGACGATGTGAAAGATTCGTTACTCTTAATCTAGTGGATTCCAAGTAACCAACCTCCAGTCTTGATTAAGACTTAGTAGGGGAAGAAAAAGAGGAAGACAAGGCACATCGCCTAGTGGGGCACTATCCATGAAGTCGGAATAGAGGCACATCACCTGGTAGATCATTATCTGATGAGTTTGACTATCAGAGGTAACTATTAATGTGATAGTTTTGTGGACCTGTCATCCTATTGAAGAGGATTAGCAAGTCGATGGACTATCAGAGGTAAATATTAACGTGATAGTTTTGGTGGATCTGTCATCCTATTGAAGAGGATTAGCAAATTAATGGACTATTAGAGGTAAATGTTAATGTGATAATTTTGATAGACCCGCCATCCTACTTGAAGAGGATTGGTGGGGGAATTTGGAGAAAATGGACTATCAGAGGTGTATTGTTAACTTGATAGATTTGATGGATTTCGTGGTTGACAGAGGTATTCTATTAAACATGACAACTCAGAAAATTTATTACTCATAATCTAATGAACTATAAATAAACCAATCCCCAGTCTTGAACAAGTGCAGGGGGAAAAAGGCTAGACATGACACATCGTCTAGTGGGCCACTATCTAACGAGTTTGACTATCAGAGGTAACTGTTAACATGATAGTTGTTGGACCTGTCATCCTACTGAAGAGTATTGGCCTCAGTGGCCGTAGTATCTTCCCCTTCTAACTGAAAAGATTAGGCTTGGTCCGATTGCTCAGGCTAATCCTGCCTACTTTGTTCTTCAGCTTTGATCCTGGCAATAATCTTTTGAGCCTATTCACCCTGAGAGATTAGTTGTCTCCAAGAACGGTATTCTATAACCCTTATTTGTGCTAGAAGGTCGGTATGCAAGTTGTGTCGATATGTCTTCACTAGGGTAGACTGTGTCATACCTGTCGGACATCGCAAAGTCATGTTTCGAAACCTTTTGACGAAGGCTTTGACGGACTCCCTCTTTTTCTGCTTAGTGGCGAGAAGGGTATGGATGGAGATTTTTGTATCCTCTTCAAAGAATCTTGACAGGAAGAGTTTCTCTAGATCCGCCCACTTTTGGATACATCCCACACGTAGTTTTCTGAACAATTCAAAGGCAACTCCCTTGAGGGTGCCAATGAATAATTGAGCCAATATAGCGTCGTTTGATATCATATTCTCAGTCTGTGACTTGAAATGATAGATATGTTAGTTCGGTGATCCCATGCCGTTAAAAGTTTGTAGCGTCGAGACTTCAAATTTTGGAGGATAAGAGGCTGCATCCTATTCGACAGGATAGGGCCTGATAACTCCCTCGTCTTGGAGCTTGCTTCTATTAGCAATGATATTGAGACGGGCTTCCAATTCTTTCATTTTGGAAGATTGAAGATTCTGCTCATTCTCAGTCTCTCTTCCTTCATCAGAGGAAGATTTCAGGTTGTGGGCTTCTTGGTCAGAAGCAGTGTCACCAACCACTTTTACTTTCCCTTTGCTTGTGTGAAGTCAGGATGAAGACGCTTTTCCTCTCCGTGAAGATTCTTTCCTAGGTGGCGAATCTGTCTTCTGAGATTTGGCCTTGTCTACGACGATTTGAGTCAACAGGGCCAGGAGTTCATTGAGGGTCTTCTGCTGTGATTTGAGCATGGCATTCTACTCAGCAACCCTCTTTGAGAGATCTTCAGAATTTTTTGCCATGTGGGCGAAGCTCTCATGTTCAACGAAGGAACTTAATGATTGAGACTCCGCAATGGCTGAGTATTCATCCTCAGAATTGGTTCCTCTGGCTAGCCTCCAATAGTTGATAGGGGGAATAGCTCATGTTCGCGTCCGAGTGTGTTGGTAGATTACTTCAAACTCATCAGTGATTTTTCTGACGGTCGGTGAACGATCCGTCTATGACTCATCGGAACTAGGGACTGACGACTTTCCTCTACCGATCACATTGATAGTGATTCTAGGATACTCGGTCTCTGAAGACTTCTTCTTGTAATGACGTCGTCGCTTGCTTGGTCGAGCAACGCTCGTCAATCGGTCGAACACTGATTGCCTAGGCACAGAAGTACAACATTGGTATTCTGAGAGGACCACAGAAATAAGCCACTCACATTGACATGAATGAGTGGCTTGTTGCACCGGTCTTTCCCTTGAAAGTAACTCTCTTAAGTCAGATACCTGGGGAGATTTTCTCACAGAACGTGAGGTTAGAGATGGAACCCCCTGCCTCTCAGTGGGCGGGACTGGTTCTTGTTTAACATGGATCTTGAATCCACGTTGATCTTTTTAAACACGATGAATCGCATCGTGTTCTGAAGAAGGAACACGAGGGTCGTGTTCTGTTTTACTAACGCTAGACCGAAGTCTGCATTTTGTTGATGAAACGTACCTTTGCCGGTTGCGTTTTTGTCGGTTAACGCAGTTCGTAAGTCTGCGTTTTGGATCTAGTGGGCGGGACTGGTTCTTGTTTAACATGGATCTTGAATCCACGTTGATCTTTTTAAACACGATGAATCGCATCGTGTTCTGAAGAAGGAACACGAGGGTCGTGTTCTGTTTTACTAACGCTAGACCGAAGTCTGCATTTTATTGATGAAACGCACCTTTGTCGGTTGCGTTTTTGTCGGTTAACACAGTTCGTAAGTCTGCGTTTTGGATCTTGAACACACTCCTGAGAGTTGCATTTTGAAATTGAAATGCGTTCATGAGAACTGCGTTTAGATGTTGAGACGCATCCCGGAGGACTGTGTTTTGCTTCTGAAATGTGCCCTTGAGGGCTAGGTTTTAAGCTGATTATGCATGGCTCATACTTGGGCTCATCAACGTGACTCTTGCATTCTGAAGCAGCGCAGAGTCCGTGTTGAGGTTCACAAATGCATAGTTCACATTGATTAGAGGATCGGCATTCTCGAAGATGTGCTCGTCGTCGGGATCTTCTCCTTCATCGAGCGGTGTTCTTCTTGGCCTGTTTTAAGGCCTTTACAGCAATGTCATCGGCGTTGATAGAGTTGGTCTCCGTGATGGGCCTTTTGTGACCCGATACTCGTTGCTTTGGCGTGGGTACAGAACCTTCAACTCGTTGGACGGGTTTGGCAGAAGCTAAGCCCACTCCTTTGGAGGAGGGGTCGTTCGAGCGTTCTTGGCTAAAGGAGAGGGCTTCCTTTGGCAATTCGGCTGCAATTGGTGCAGTTAGAGCTTTAGTCTCTTTGGAGACAATATGGATATTGCGCATAGCCTTGGGGCTAAGGGATCCGGAGGAGAGTACCTCCTCATACTTGGCTTGATCGAACTCGATGATCATAGTTTCTACGGTCATTCCAGTGAGATTGACATCGGATTGCTCCACCACTTCTTCGTCAGAGAAGCTAGTCCCCAGCGGAGTCTCCATCTTTTGTTTGGTGGAAAATTTATAGTAAAAAGAAAAATTGAAAGAAATATATTCGATTTGTATTCTCTCAATCTTGATTACAATTTGGATTTTTGATTACAAAAGAGAGGAGAATTGATCTGAATTCTCCCCTTTGTTTAATTCTGGGTTCTTCACGTGGCGATGGAGTGCCTCCCTCGAATGCTTGCGTCGAGTTTGCTCTCCGTTGACGATCCGAACGTCTTGATTTACTAGAACGGTATCTCCTCCTCACGATTTAACGCTGTGGAGAACTTGCAAAGAAAGTTTTAGAACTCTTGATGAGTTGATAACTCTAAACGAGTTTGAAACTCTGTGAAAGAGTTGATTTTAACTAAAATCGGTTTGTAAGCCAAGGATGAAGAAAGCTCCAGTAGTCGATCTCCAAAGCTTCAGCAATTCCCCCAAAAACCCAGCCAATGATCTCTTATTCGCTGCCCCGGAGAAGGATCAATCCGAGAGCCAAATCTAGAACCAAAAAGCCCCATTAACTAAATTGAGTTTCCCACTATTTATAGGGGATTAAGGGGTATAACCGCCCCCTTAATTCGCTCCTAAGTGGGGCTGAATAGGGTGTAACCACCCCCTTAAATAGCTCCCCAAATCATGGGGGAAACGGTTTTGAAACCGTTCAGTTCGTTCTTTGAACGAGTCAAACGCTGAAAAATAGCGTTCATGGCCCGAACTCTGCGTTTTAGACTAAAAACGCAGAGTTGGGCCTATTTTGGTGGCTGAACACACAGGTCGTGCTGCGTTGTAAATCTGAAACACAGAGTTGGGACGTAGAGATGAACTCCACGTTTTGAACCTGAAACACAGAGTTGGGGTCTGCATGAACTCTGCGTTTTGGACCTGAGACACAGAGTTGGGCTCTGCATGAATTCTGTGTTTTGGACCTGAGACGTAGAGTTAGGCTCTACATGAACTCTGTGTTTCTGAGTCCGCGAACTCTGCGTCTGGACTTGAATGCTGGGGATGGCCCTTGCGTTTTCAACTCTAGAACATGGGTATAACCTCTGCGTTTTGATGTTATAACACAGGGATGACCTCTGCATTTTGATGGTGAAACGTAGGGATGACCTCTATATTTTGATATGAATAGACCATCAATTTGTGGTCTCTTTTGCTGGAGCGTTGCAAAGACCGTCATCTTGTAATCTTCATCCAATTTGTGGTCTCTTTTGCTGGAGCGTTGCAAAGACCGTCATCTTGTAATCTTCATCTTGGCTCCTTGAAAATATGAGAGTCGTCTGCAAAGACCGTCATCTTGTAATCTTCATCTTGGCTCCTTGAAAATATGAGAGTCGTCAGATTGTAACTTCCGATGTTAATTGTGAAGGTTGTTGAACTAGAGCTTTCATCGGTTGTTGTGAAGGTCGTCAGATTATAACCTTCATCGATCTACGTGAAAGTCTTTAAATTATAACCTTCTGGAAGTCGTCAGATTGTAACTTCCATCATCGGTGTTTGATAAGGATAAACTATCAGTAGTAATTTTTAGACAGCCTACATTGTCTTACACGACATATTTTTTGTGAGCTTCCTTTTACTGGATTGTTATATTAGTGACTGCGCCACCTACCCGAGGGTAGTGTGAGATGTGTTACATGTTTGGCATTGAATGAGGTTTGGTATTGTTCTGTCTTTCATTTATTGTTTAGTTCATAGGTTTTGGAGTTGGTATTTAGTGATTCATACTTTGAGATACGAGGTATATACATGAGGGTTTCCTTGTTTGGATTATTTCACTCGACATACCCATTTTTGTGTTGTGGATTTATAAATATCAAATTTTGCTTAGTTCAGGATAGATGATTTTATATCTATATGTACTAACTTGTATTTCCATATATACTCCTAACCTCCTCCCCCTTGGGGTGGTGGAGATGATCTCGCTAGTACTTTGACGCTCGTTGTTTCCCCTCTTTTCAGGCAATGAGTCAGGTGCACGGAGAGTCATAGGTTGATGGAGTTTCGGATTAGCTCCCATCATTATTTATTTTTAGTAGTTATTTAGAGCTCCACAATAGTTATGGCTTACTTTCAAACATTTTATAGTTGTATTTCATTTTGTAAAGGCTGGGTGTTTTAGTACTATTTTATTTGACTTTATGTATTGAGATACTTCACATTAGTTTTAGTTTATCAGTTGTACTTCATTTTACTCGGTTGGAACATGATTATATTATTATTAGATTCTCTCATTTCCTTATTCATATTCATTACAGTATTACTTTGTTCTATATGTTTTGTACCTACACTTGTTTATTGTTTGATTCCACTAGAGAGATATTACTATGATGGTGAAACATGTTATTGCATTGTGTGGGTGTATGGCAGGTTTGACATCTTTGGGTTCACCTTGGACGACAGCCTTGTGTGAAACCAGGGGTGTCATAGTTGGTATCGGAGCTCTAGTTCCAGCATCCTTAGAATTCATCCTGTGTCGAGTCGTGGAGCTAAGATAGAGTTTCCTAGGAATCATGTATAGAGCCCGCTAGCAATTCCTAGATTAAGTGAGGACGTTATACGTATACCTCAAAAATTACAAAAAAAAAATTACGATAGCTATCTTACTTGATTGAAAAGCATTTGTGTGAATGATATTGTAGGTGTGAATTTCTGATCTCCCGAAATAGGGATTTCATTTGTATTAATAAGAATAGCTTATTATAAACTAATGAATCGAAAATTATAACAGAAGCGGAGGGAATGCTCTCCTTGTTTAACGTGGGGACTTTCGATAGCTATAGGACGCTTCGCTCGGTTCTCGCACCGAGTCTGCTTCCCTTAGACGATTCGACCAAGGTTGCTGGCGAGCTTCAGTACGTAGTAGAAGCACGAATCGATGGAGTTCGAGTCTCCGAGTTTGACGGCGATTAGGGCCCGAAACTGGGAGAGGAGGCTGCAGTGCAAAGGTTATGCAAAGAGCTTGTCGTCAACTCTCTTGAGAGTCGAGAGCCAGTGGTTCAGTTAACTGATTGAATTAATCAATTAGCTATGAGCAAACTGCTAAACCCCTTTTCTAAAGGCATGAGAGGTTCTTAAATAGAGGAGAGACGGCGTGGCCGCTCCTTGAATCATGGGATATGACCATGTCTTGGGTTTGTACTGTGAGCGACTGCTTGATGGGTTCGGAGTACTGTACTCCTTCCCTTCACGTCGTGAGGAGTGGGATGGCCCCTCCTTGTACATGGGATAGTGGCTGTCCAGCACTCGAGTGAGTTTAGCCAGCTTGTCGTTTGCAGGCGGATTCAACTCTTGACTCGTGAAGGTGAGGCGAGCTTCCTGCAGACAGATCTGGCGAGTGACCGGTCACTCGTACTGTGAGCGGCTACTTGATAGGTTTGGAGTATCATTCTCCATCCCTTCACATCGTGCAGGTAGCGGGAAGGCCCATCCCTATACGCAACATAGCGGCTGTTAAGTACTCAAGTGAGCCTAGTCAGCTTACTGTTTGCAGACGAATTCAGCTCCTGACTCGTGCAGGTGAGGCGAGCTTCACTCGTGAGCGTGCGGACGGATTTGGTGACTGCATGGATTTGACTGGTTGCTCGTACGACGAGCGGCTACTTGATGGGTTTGGAGTACTATGCTCCCTCCCCTCACGTTGTGGGAAGTGGGAAGGCACATCCCTGTATGCGGCGTAGCGGCTGTCGGGTACGAATTTGACTCTCGACCCACGTGGGCGAGTTGAGTAAGCGGGCGAATCGTGCGGGCGCCGATCATACAGGCGAGTCTGTGGCCAATAGATGCGAGTGTCTTTGGCGACCGCGTGGTTTGGGCTCGTGCTAGCGAATCCAGTTCAAGGGTGGGTCCTACCCTCAGATTGTGCGGGCGAATTTCATGTAAGCTTGCGGAGGTAATTTTTACCGTCTACAGATATATGATACGATTTACCTTTTGTAATATGTTATGTTATTTTGCTTGAGGTCTTATTTACTATATATTATAAGCTCTACTCCTAAATTTCAGATGTCAAGAAGAGAACGTGGTCGTAGAGGGACCCGTGCTCAGGGAGCTGGGCAAGCTGATCCAGAGCCCGAGCCTCAACGGGCTCCCAAGTATTTGATCGATCTCATAACACCGCTTGTAGCCCGGTTAGCAGCGATTGAGGAGCAAATGGCGAATCAGGTTCCGCAAGAACACTCATGTACCTATTACAGAGGAGTCGCCAGCAGTCACACCATCACTAGCTATTGATAGGACCGCAGAGCAGGAGGCTTGGCTCCGTCTGGTGGAGGGGTACCAGAAGATGAGGGCACCGGAGTTTCATGGCACATCGGATTCAGTTGTGGAACACAAGTGGAAGGAAGATGTGGGGAATATTTTGGATATGCTTAATGTGGACACAGTACAAAAGCAGAGGCTAGTAACATTCAGCCTTAACGGCGATGCAAGAGGGTGGTACCTACTTCAGTTCACTCCAGAGCAGCGTATGACACTCACCTGGGAAGACTTCATCTTTTTTTTGACGAGCAATATGTATCAGTGGCGGCGAAAGCTGGAAAGGAGTTGGAACTAGCCCGGTTAGAGCAGGGAGATATGACTATAGTTGATTATGAGAGCAAGTGTGTGGGTTTGCTCAGGTTCACGGGCATGTGGCAGGCTGGGGAGCGTCAGGCTCAGATGTTCTTAATAGGACTTCGCCCGAGCTTACGTCACTACTTAGTGTCTTAGCGATTTCATTCAGTGCGGGAGGTTGCCGAAGTAGCCATAATGCACAAGAGACCGAGATGGCTATGTTCTAGAAGGGCAAGAAGGAATTCTAAAGCAGGGTAGTCCAGAGACAAGGGAAAGGGAAAGAGACCATTTTCAGGACCTAAAGGAGCCGCTAGGCAAAAGGGAAAAGGTTCACAGCTGTAGGGTCCCCATAAGAAGGGACCATAGCATGATCATAGAGCACCACAGCAGCGTAAATTCTAGGGTGCTTGTTATAACTACCATAAGATTGGACACCAAAGATACTTTCACAGAGTCAGCAGTAGGAGGCCAGCAGGACAAGAATCAGGGTTAGCAGTAGCAGAACCGTGGACAGGGCCGAGGTTAGGGCCAGTAGCTGAGACTTGAGGCACCGCCAGCAGTTCTAAGGATTGAGGGGTAGGTGCAAGCTATCCAGGAGATTCCTTAGGGACAGATAGTCTTGTATATCATAGAGCCTTCAGGGTAGCAGACCGCAGCTTTGGGTAGAGTGTATGCAGTCGTAGCACGTGACCACGGTGCGAGCGAGACCATAGTGGAAGGTATGTTCCTTGTGAACTCCTTCCTAGACGGTATTCTTTTCAATTCCAGAGCTTCGCATTCGTTCATCTCTTATGATTTCATGACTAGACTTTACCTTGTAGCACAACCCTTAGATATTCCTCTGTCAGTTTCTACTCCTTTGGGAGAAGTGTCCCTCTTAAAGAGTATCTGTAGGAGATGCATTATCAGCTTAGATGAGTCTGAGTTTGTTATTGATATTATCGTTTTTCATATATCTGAGTTCGACATGATTCTTGGTATGGATTGATTATCGTCCTACCACATCAGTATCGACTATTTTGCGAAAACAGTCAGCTTTCAAACACCTGATGGGACCGAGTTAGTTGTAGCGACCTCACAGGGCAACCAGTCTGCAGAGTCATTTCTGGCATATGTCGAGGAGGTGATGTTTCAAGATCAGGGTGTTGATTTGTGAGACCATAGTTATCTTAGAGTATCAGGATGTCTTTCAAGACATACCTGGATTACCTCCAGTAAGAGAGGTTGAGTTCTGCGCGAGTTACAGCCGGGCACAACACTGATCTCCCGTGCACCTTATCGTATAGCACCTGCTGAGATGATGGAGCTACAGATTTAATTAGAGTAGCTCATTACTCAAGGTTTCATTCGCCAGAGTCATTCTCCATGGGGAGCATCAGTCCTCTTCATGAAGAAGAAGGATGGTAGCATGCGTCTGTGTGTAGATTATCGTGAGTTGAATAAGGTCACCATCTGGAATAGGTATTTACTACCGATGATTGATGATTTATTCGATTAGCTGCAGGGAGCACAGTATTTCTCGAAGATTGATCTTTATTCTGGCTATCACTAGTTGCAGGTTCGGGAGATGGATATTCCCAAGACCGTCTATTTGACTCGATATGGGTCTTTTGAGTTTCTTGTTATGTCATTTGGGCTAACCAATGCACCCGCAGTATTCATGGATTTAATGAACCAAGTTTTTCGTCCATACTTAGACCAGTTCGTGATTGTTTTCATCGATGACATCCTCATCTATTCGAGATCAGAGGCCGAACACGAGCAACATCTTTGTCTAGCATTGCAGACTTTGTGGGAGCACTAGTTGTATACCAAGTTCAACAAGTATGAGTTTTGGTTATCAGAGGTCAGATTTTTGGGCAATGTCATTAGCAAGGAGCGCATTGCAGTTGACCAGCCAAAGTCGAGGTCGTCCTTGATTGGGAGCTACCAAAGATCGTTACAGAGATTCACAACTTTTGGGACTTGTGGGCTACTATAGGAAGTTTATCCAGGACTTTTCAAATATTGCTACCCCGTTGACACGCCTTATGAAGAAGGGTGTATAGTTTGTTTGGGGGCCAGAGTGTCAAAAAGCCTTTGAGACCTTGAAGACCAAGTTGACTATGGCACCATTTTTTATTATCCCAAGCAGTGATAAGACTTTTATTGTTTACACAAATGCATATTTGTCGGGATTAGGAGACATTTTGATGTAGCCTAGAGAGTAGTAGCTTACATTTCACAATAGCTGAGGACTCATGAGTAAAATTATCCCACACATGACTTGGAGTTAGTAACAGTAGTCTTCGCACTGAAGATAAGGAGACATTATCTTTATGGAGTTTAGTTCGAACTGTTCATAGGCTATCAGAGTCTGAAGTATCTTTTCTCCTAAAAGGAACTCAACCAGAGGCAGCGACGATGGGTAGAGTTCATCAAGGATTATGAGTTCGCACTTCAGTACCATCCGAGAAAGGCAAATGTTGTAGCAGACGCATTGAGTAGGAAGCATCGTCACGGGCTTGAAGCTTTAAGGTCCTCGTTGTATCATGATCTCCTCACTCTTAGTCAGTTTGACTTTAGGCCAGAGATTGGTGGGAGCAGTGCATTTTTGGGAGCTTTAGTCGTACAACCATCATGGACTGATAGAGTAATTAGTGCTTAGGCGGAGGACTCTTGGATTCAAATCTGAAAGGGGGAGATTTCCAAATAGCCTAAAGCTGATTGGACCATCGGATCAGATGGGGGCCTTCGAATGAAAGACTAACTGGTGGTGCCAGATATTCCGCAGTTGAAGAAGGAATTATTTGATGAGGCACATCGCACTAGGTACACAGTGCTTCCAAGCACAACCAAATGTACAATGACCTGAAGAGACATTTTTAGTGGAGCGGCATGCGTAGGAATATTGCGGAATATATAGCTAAGTGCTTTACCTACTAGTAAGTGAAGACAGAACATCAGAGACCCACGGGTACCCTACAGCCTTTACCCATTCTTGAGTGGAAGTGGGTAGATATCTCGATGGACTTCATTGTGGGCTTACCGAGGTCTAACAAAGGGAACAATTCAATTTGGGTGATTGTTGATCGATTGACGAAGTCAGCACACTTCTTGCCAGTTAAAACGACCTACACGGCACGGACTTATGCGAGGATTTTTATCCGGGAGATAGTGTGTTTGTATGGAGTTTCAGAGATGATTGTATCAGATCATGGCTTAGTTTTCACTTCACAATTTTGTAAGAGCTTCTAGAATTCTTTTGGCAGCCAGCTATCATATAGTAGTATTTTCCACCTACAAACAGATGAACAAACAGAGAGAGTGAACCAAGTTTTGGAGGATATGTTATGGGCATGTGTTATCGATTTCCAGGGGAGCTTGGAGGATCATATTCCATTGATTGAGTTTGCCTACAATAATAGTTATCAATCTACTATAGGCATGGCTCCTTATGAAGCATTATATGGGAGGCCTTGTAGATCCCCAATTTGTTAGGCAGAGCCGGAGGACAGCTTACTACTTGGGCTAGAGCTCGTGAGGCAGACTACGAAAAAGGTAGCATTTATTCGAGAGCGTATTCTCACGGCCCAGAGTCGGCAGAAGAGCTACGCAGATCAGAGACGACGACCTTTGGAGTTCCAGATTGGATATTTTATTTTGTTGAAGGTGTCACCTATGAAGGGAGTTCAGCGATTTGGCAAACGGGGAAAGCTTGCCCTAAGATTCATTGGACCGTTCCGGATTGTGGAACGTGTTAGAGCTATTTCATACCGGATAGATCTTCCAGCATTGATATCCGGAGTGCACAATGTTTTTCATGTTTCGATGCTCAAGAAGCATTTACGTGACGAGGAGCAGCAGAGAGTGTTAGATGCGCCAACGATTGAGCTTCAGGCAGATTTGACTACTATCTTGCTAAGGAGGACAAGAAGCTTAGAAATAAAGTGATTCAATTAGTCAAAATTCAGTGGAACCGGAAAGAAGCTGAGGAGGCTTCTTTGGAGCGTGAGGTGGATATGCGTCGCGGCTACCCGCACCTGTTTGAACAGGTATAATATCAACTATGATTTTTTTTATGTTTATTTTGTCATTATGGTTACATTTGCATTTAACGTTGGAATGTGGATGTTAATACTTAGCACCTAATCATCCGGAACATATGGTATATACATGGGGGGTTCCTTGTTTGGATTTTTCACCCGACGTACTAGTTCCGTTTAATTAGGGGTTAAGTGGGATTATTTACATTCTAGATTATTAAGTGTAAATATCGCTTGTGATTCATATCTAGAGATTAATGGTATGATATGTGGATGTGAGGGTTTCCTTGTCTAGATTATCCCCTCAACATGCTTTTCTCGTATTATTACTCTCTAAGATATGATTGCGGATTTTCGAGGATAAAATTCTTTTAAGGGTGTGAATGTAAAACCCTATAATTTTTGAAAATACTATGGTAAATAGTAATAAATGAGTTATAATATGATAAATATTATTTATTGATGAATGAGTATGTTAGTAATTGATTTGAGATCAATTAAGTATATATATGAGAGTATATAAGTGTTAAACATGCACAAAACAAGAATAAACATGCATACGCAAGTAAAAACATGTAGGCTAGAAAATGCCTCAGGTCGGTCGACTAATGCTTGCCAATTAGTCGACTGATGGCAAGCCATCAATCGACCGACGAGTACTCAAGGTAGTTTCCCAGTTTGATTTGGTTTTGGGTCTTTTGGTCTTGTTTCGTATATATATATCATAAAAATCTCTCTTTTACATCATATTTCTGAATCCTAGCAGCCACCCTCTCCTCTCAAAAACGCTAGATCATATTTTGTGAGATTTTCAAGAGCTTTGTGAAGCAAATACCGAGAAGAGGGTGAGATCGTTAGCGTTTAGCGAAGGAGAACCTGTTTTCTTGCATTCTTAGGGATTTCTGCACGTGTTGAGGCGAGTTTCATCTCCTCCAAACTCATCCCCCATTTTTAAATGATTTTACTTGGTTTAGTCAGATTTATAAACCTAGTTTATGTATAAAAGTCACTTCTTTTTGAACTGTATGATATAAATATCTAATTTTTTTATTGCACACGCTAATGGGCCCGGGGCTTAACAAAATGGTATCAGAGTAGTTGCTAGCCGGAAGTGTGGAGCTAAATGCTATACGGAGCTAAGTGCTACACCGCGTGGATGCGATGTGAGCCACCTCTAGAGCCCGTAGGAGCCATCTCTAAAGTCCACATCGCCTGACAGTGACACTGGGATGTATCAATTATCATGTCATGACAACAAGGACGTCGTCTTTGTAAGGTGGGATAATTGTGACACCCTCATGTTAGTCCCACATGAACTAGTGTGAAGAAATATTAGTAGTTTAAATAGAAAAAAGCCTAATATCCAAGAACAACTAATGCTAGCATTATGACAGTGGATTTAAGCCAACATCGAGTTGCTCTTGGTAGGTCCTACAGCTTGCACGCGCTAATGGGCCTGGGGCTTGACAATTAGCAGATGGGTTGTATAATGTAGAACCCATATCTTGAATTCTATATTTGTTACAGATTGGAAGAATGGTCGATTGATTAATTGCAGACCGTTATCATGAAAGGTTCATCTAGGAATGCCAAATTGATAAATCACGTGATGTCTCAAGAATTCGATCACTTGAGATGTCTTGATTTCTCTGAGGGGAATAGCTTCAGCCCATTTAGAGAAGTAATCTGTGATTGCCAGAATGAATCAATGGCCTTTGGTGGATAGCGGGCTGATTGGCCCAATGATGTTCATGCCCTAAGCTTCAAATAGCTAAAAGGCAACTGTTGAATGTAATTCTTCAGGAGATCAATATAGGAAGTCAGCATGGGTTTGACACACTTGACATCATTTAACATATGCTACTACATCTGCTATCGCTGTCAGCCAGTAATAGTCTAGACGACGAAGTCGGTCTTGAAGTTTAGGACCTAGTTGATGAGCTTCACATGTACCATCATGGGATTGCTTTAACGCTTCTCTAGCTACACTTGGTGATAAGCATCAGAGCAAAATACAATCGAAAGATCGTCAGTACAAAGTCTGTATGGTAGAATCATAGAAGAAACGTGGAGCTCTTCTTTGAATTGAGGCCGCTTGCTTTGGATTATTGGGTAGTATCCCGTGCAAGACGTATTCAATGATTGGGAACCACCAATCATTATCCTTGAAGTGGATTGGCATGACATGTACTTTGTTGGCTTCAAGAATATACTCCGGGGAGCATAATTGATCACTACCCACCATGATACACCTGGTGGATTTAGGTGCCAGGGCGAGTGTGGCTACAAGGGATGCTAAAGCTTCCGCATGGGTAATCTTGAGGCGAGCTATGTAGCTAATGTAGTAGAAGCCTTCGAAAGATTAGGCAAGCTTCGTTGCCATTCTATGGTAAGGCATGAGGTCGTTGTGGCGGACCTTGTATTTTCCTTTGATCTGATTCACGATCAGTTTAGAATCGTCGTAGGCTTCAAGATATTTGATGCCCATGTCTTCAACAAGTTGTAGGTCGATTATAAGAGCATTATACTTAGCTACATCATCGGAGCATGGCTTGATCAATGAGTAGGCTTGAGGGAGGACATGTCTATGGGGGTCAATCAGCACTACCCTCACTCCTACAAAGTAGAGTTATCATATTTGGTGTTCTGCGTAGAGTTATCAATTGATCCCTTATGATTGCGTTGTGACGCATCATCAAAGTAGAGTTATCATATTTGGTGATCTGAGATAGCATTCAACTCGAAAACTTCTTCCGGGATGTCTTCATAGAGCTTGGAAGACTCGGGAATAGGGTGTTCTGCTAGAAAATCAACTATTTCTTGACCCTTAACTACTTTTTGCGACATGAAATATCATGTCATATTGTAATAGTAGTATCACCCATTTTCTAACCTGGAATTTAGTGATCTAGGTTTCGTCATGAGTATCCGTAGAGGAATGACTCTTAAAATGACGTGAATGGATTGATCGGTGAGGAAGTTTTGCATCTTCTTAATCGTGAAGACCAATGTTAAACATTCATTCTCGACTGGGTTTTATCGATGCTCGGCACCAATCATAGTCTGGCTAAGGTAGTAAATGGCTTACTTGTGGCCATTGTTATTCTTCTGAGCAAGAAGTGCTATGAGGGAATGTCCATTGCCTTGACATAGATCAAGAATGGTTTACCCGATACCAGTGCGGCTAAAACTAGTGGGTTCGTGAGATAACTCTTGATCTCGTTAAAAGCTTCTTAGAAAATGTTTTCCCAGATGAACAAAACAACTTTCTTCATGAGTCTTTGAAATGGTTGACATTTCCAGACAAATTAGCGACAAACCTTCGGATGTAGGCTAATCGTCCTTGTAGTCCTCTGAGCTTTTTAAGATTCCTCAGAGGTGGCATATCTTGGATGGCTTTCACTTTTTTAGGGTCAACGTGTATTCTTTTGGATGTTATAATAAACCCAAGGAATTTGCCTGATGATATCTCTAGGAAGAATTTGGTTGGATTCATCTTGAGTTGATGTTTTCGCATAACCTTGAACACCGTTCTTAGATCACCAACGTGATTATGTTTGTGATGACTTTTAATCATGAGGTCATCGACGTAGCACTCCAATGTCTTACGCAAGTGTTCATGAAAGTTCGTGTTCATAGTATGTTGATAAGTAGCTCCAGCATTCTTCAGACCGAAGGACATACTGTATAACAAAATACTCCTAAGGGTGTTCTGCAGGCTGTCTACTTTTGATCATCTGGATGCATTTTGATTTGATTGTATCTAGAGAAACTATCCATAAAAGACATCCTTTCAAACCTGCACGTGTTGTCTACAATAACATCTGTGTGATAGGGAGAGGAAAATTCATCTTTTGGGCAAGCGAAGTTAAGATCACGAAAATCAATGCAGATTCAAATCTTGCCGCTCTTTTTCATCACCACCATGATATTGGCTAACCAATCGGTGTGTTATTCTTTATAGATAAACCTGCATTCAATGAGTTTGCAAATTTCCTTCTCAATTTGTTTGATCAACTCAGGATGTAAGCGTCGTTGTTGTTGTTTGACCGGCTTAACGCTAGGGTTGATGTTATGACAATGCACAACCATATTAGGATCTAGACCCGGCATGTCTTCATAGCTCTAGGAAAAGGCATCAACATATTCTTGAAGGAGAACTATGAATTCCTCCTTTTTAGCGGATGATAGACTTTTGCTGATAAAGATGGACTTAGGGTTGATTTCATTGCTGTTGTTGATTTGAACCACTTTATCTTTGGTGGGTGGTTCTCTGACTTTGAAACGTGACACCCATTGATTCTCAAGTTGTTTTTCCCATAAATCATCTTCCAGATCTTCGAACACTTCGGATTCATCGAGATCTATGGTTAGGCTGTATGAGACCATGTTAGCCATGAATTCATTACACAGGAATCCAAGGCTGATATCAGAATCCCAGTTGGATGTGTCTAATGAACTGCTTAAAAAGTCGTTAGATGTTGATCCTACTTGTGGCTCGGCTTTGGGAGAGATGTAACCGAGTCCTCGTTTGGTTTGATTATAATAATTGAAAACTTCACCTTCTAGTGCAAATGAGATTAAAGGGACTCGTAGTCCTCTATTGAAATTTAACACTTGTTTCGCGGTGAGGTTGTATCCCCTTTTTGCCATAATCTGCTAAGATTATTGACTATAACAGGAGAATTCTGGCACTGCCTTAGCTTCTCCGTCGGAATTCTGTAGATGAAATTGTGACTCAACTTTTTCGAAGATGATTGGGTTCAAATTGTTCCCTTCGGATAGAACCATGAAAGTAGCATCCTTCGAGTTGCCTAGTTACACAATCTCAATTATCTGACTTTCATCATATAAGAGAGCGCCAGTGAAGTAATTCTTTACCCCCTTGAAAGGATGCTTTTCAACATTAACTCTCTGTTGGACTCTTTGTTCATCGATGTATTTGAAACACTGATGAAGCATTGAAGAATGAGCTTGTTGGAATGGATCCAAGGTCGTCTAGGCAGAAGGTTATAAGGTGTCTCGACGTCGATGACATAGCAAGTTAATTCCGTCTTCAAGTTTTCGATCTGCAACTTAATTCGGATCTTTCTAAGAGATCGGTTGCTGCTGGAGTTGAAGCTAAATATGGTTACATACATCTTTGAGAGCTTATGAAGGGGGATTCCCAAAAAGCTCAATAGTCTTCGCAGAATTATGCTCAACGCGGAGCCTGGATCGATGTGAATCCTCTCGACCCTTGATGACCCTATATACCCAGTATAGTAAAGGCATCGGTTGTGATGATGAACTTTGACTAGCATGTTCTCCGGGGTGAAAGGTAATGTGTGGCATCTGCTTTTAGCATTGATAGCATCGCTCGGGTCCTTCATCTTGAGGAGGTTCGATCATGTGGGCAAGAAATGCCTCACTGTTATTCAGGGCTTCTTTCAAAACTTCTCTCGTATCCTTAGACAAACACAATAGTTTGAATAAGATGATCCAAGCTGGAATGTTGGCCAATTGTGCCATGATATCATATTTGAACAGGGCTTAGTGTCACTTGGAGGATGTCGTAAGGCTTTATCAAACCGGATCTCCTTTTGTTTGGCTGGTTTGGGTTATTTGGACGTTCATGGCTGATTATAATCCCTTAGGTAATCTTTGCTGGATCTTGTCCCTATCATGGACACTTTCTCTTTCTCTGAGTCGATGAGTGAAGTGATGTGCATGGATTCTTCTTCAATGATTGCAGAGATGGCGTTGCAAGTCTTCATCCTTTGCTTGTTAGTGGATTTTAGAAGAGTCCAATCTTCATCTTGAAGAAGGTCGGGATGCACCTACTTTTATTTCTCCTCTTACCGTACTAAGAAGAATTAAGCCTTGGCTTTGCTGGTTTTGGCGGTCATAGTTAACTACCTCCATTCTTACAGTAGGAATGGAGATGACGCCATCTTGGGCTTGAATTTCTAGCATGGAGCCAAATTAGAGGGTTACCATGTTGGCGGTGACTTTCTTTTGCTCGGGTTTGAGCTTAAGAATTCCTAATTTGATGAATGTTTAGATCTTATTCTTAAAGATGTAGCAGTTCTTCGTCGGGTATCCTAACATTCTGTGGTAGAGACAGTAGTTGAGGTCATTGGTTTTCCTGACTTCTTCAGAGCGTCGAGCTTCTGGGAGCTTCAAACGGTTACCTTTGTTGAGGACATAGAAGATAGAGACTGTATGTTCGTCCTTGAACGAGTAATTGCACTGGAAGTTCTTCCTTTGTTCTTTGTTGGTTGTTATTGGAATTCTAGACTCCAACTGTGAAAGTCTCTTTGCCTTTATTCTCCTTGAAGTTGGTGTGAGGCTCGAATTTGTTGAAATTCTCTAATGACTTCTCAACTATCTCAGCATGTTCCATCAAATCCTTCCAAGTGTGGGCAGTGATAGCACCCATGTGGGCTTCAATTCATGCTATAAAATTATGCCGGCAAGTTTGAAGCAGCATTGGTAGAGGAATATCTTGACATCGCGATGTCAAGTTGCGATACCTTTCGATATATTCCCTGGCTGTCTCATTCTCGCTTTGTTTCTCAGAAAGGAGTTTGGCCATGATAACATCAGATTGTTCCACGTAGAATTGTGAGAAGAACTTTGATTCTAAATCTACCCAGAATCTTATTAAACCCTCAGGCAAATTTTAGAACCAATCAAAGGCTACTCCTGAATGGTGCCAATGAAAAGACATACCTTAGTGGCATCGTTACCTACTATATTTCTAGTTTGCTGGTGGAAGTAGTAGATATGCTGGTTTGGAGAACCCTTGCCATTAAATGTATGAAGTGTTGGTAGCTTGAACTTCATCGGGTAGGGAACCATGTCTCATTCAATAGGATAAGATCGAATGATTCTGAACTTCTTGAGCTCAGTTCATTGAGAAAGAACATTGAGTTGTTTTTAAATATCCTCCAAGGCTTTCGCTTCCTTATTTGGCTTTGAAGGTAGTGTAGTTTCTTATCTTGTATGTTCAGAGTTTGCATCATCTTGATGTACTTGGTCTTCATCAGGAGGATTTTCACCAAATGGCCTTTTCCCTTTTGAAGAGCTCGCTTAAGGATAAGAGGCAAGTAGAAGTTGTTTAATCATCTCTTTTAGACATCCGATCTGTTCATCTGGATCTTTCTTCTGAATTGCCATTTGAGGTAGAATATCTTCTCGGTCTACCATTTCTATCGCTCATTGTCGTTCTTGACTTGAACTAGGGGTTAGATTCAATGCCATATCGGAGTTGGCTCCACGGGAGGTGGGTTGATTCATCTGGGATGAAGAATGCAATTTTCGCATTAGGATGGAGGAGTAGTCAAAAGGAATAGCCGATCTTCTCCTTAGCCTGGTGCTGCGATATATGTCATCGACTTCTGGTAGTATAGATCCAATGCCAAAAGAGTATATCGGATCAGGTGAGCTATCTGAACTCTCCTCGTCATCTTTAGAATTCACACTTTTAATGTTGACAATGAACACTTGCATTTTGCCTCTTCAAGCATGTCATTGTTGTTTAGTCCGAACCTCTAATGGCTCGGGAGCATGACTGAGATGGTTGAAGACTGATTCTTTGCATTGGCAACTCTTTTGAACTGCGGAAACTACTTTTTTGATGGTCACACAAAGCTGACATTAGCGAGCTCTCTTCAGAGTTATGAATTCTTTTAGATCAATGCTAGTGCCAACTTCGCTGGTCTTAACTTTAGAGTGTGAACGTCGCTTACGACGATGTTGGTCAAAAATGTTTGTCTAGCGGAATCATTGATGATGATATTATTCCCTTGAGGGAATTTAGATGAGGAATTACCCTCATTCTTTGCTTCTATCGGGGAAGCATAGCGAGCGTCGTACACTTTAAATTGAACTCCTAAAGGAGTTGAGGACTAAAGTCCGAGATCAGATGTGGTAACATCTTGATCTTTGCTCGAGGTGAGAGTCGAAATTCCTTCGCTCTTGACGAAGTTCGTTTAGCTTCCAACTAAGCTCAAACTGTCTTCGGTGAAGGTGGCCTTTTCACACACGAGAGTCATTTTAGACCCGAGATTTGCACAACGATGAATTTTACGACAACTACGTACAATTGCTGTTGTAGAGATTTTGTTCATGGAAATAGATTCCTCGAACTTCGCTGGTCAAATTCAATAACCAGCATTTCAATAAAATACCTGAGGGTCTTAGTGTCGGTGTGTGATGCAATCTTCTCATCAGAGGAGAAGGATGTCCCCAGCAGAGTCACCATCCTTTGACTCAGATTATAATTCAAAGATTATAACGAAATGCATGAATTTTTTTCTAGGGTTCTTTTCCGTGTGCCGATAGAGCATCGATCTTGTACTCTATTAACGCACTGATCAAAACAATGGGTCTTTTGCTATCAATAAGAATTAAATTGCTTGGAAGCTAGCTCAGTCTTCTCTTAGCAATGTCTCCTAATAAGCTCGCAAGTGTGATGCATGTGGTCCCCTTCCCTTTAAAATGAATGGTCTTCTCTCCTTTTATAGGCTAAAAGAGAGAGTTAATAGTCCCCTTAATTATGGATTATATGGCTATTAAAGTAGGAGTTAGTGGGGAGCGGTTGTTCCCCAAAAATAGCTCTGAAACGGCTATTTAGGCTGACTTCAAAGACTTGGCAAAGTGCGCTAAAGACGAGAGTGAAGGTCACTTTGAACATGGGCGTGCCTTCTTTGGAAGTGGATGACTTGGTCCACGTAGGCGGAATTCATTAGTTAGCGAACTTCGCCTATGAGTTCAAATTTAACGCAGAATTTGACACGTAATTTGATCAACTGATGACGCCTTTCGACTTGATCTGAGGCATGTTGCGAGGGTCGACTCATGTCTGACTTGGTCGAATTGAGTCGATGTGGGTTGCTTTGGCGAGGTTCGTTTCAGTCATCAGGCAACCTCCACTACAGCTTGTTGTGGACTTGCCTTTGGACTCATTCGAAGTGTTTAACCCATGAGCATTTACTTCTTGGATTCAAGCTAATCACCATTCTATGTGAAATATTATGCAACACAAACAGGTAAAATTTGATGAAATGATTCAATATGTATATCCATATTTTTCTGTAGATACTAATACACATTTTTAAAAAATTAAATTTTTAGTTTGAGTGGACACTCTATGCTTCGGATGATCTTGATTCCCTTGTACCTATTTGCAGAGAGAGCACTAATTTGTGGAAGGCTAGAGATCTATTAATTTGTTTCGAGAATGTTGAGATGCATGTGCCAGATCGTGTTTTACAATCACTCAAGTTTTTCTCGAGGATGTCATAATTATTTATCTCCAGCTCAAGTTTCAAAAGAATATCCGCTTTTAGGAAACAACCAACCACTTGATCAAATAAAAGCTGCATTCTACCCTCTTGAAAATGACCCATTTTCTCTAACTTACAATACAGGTTGAAGAAATCATCTCAACTTTGCATGAAATTAGGAAAATTTCTCAAAAAATCCAAATTTCACTCCCCTTCAACTCCATAAATTCCTAGGAAAAATTTGGGTCCTTTCAACACATACAATCTCCATAATCCACAACCCAATTTTGTTTATTGAAGTCAATCTCCTCAAAATTGATCTGTTCCACTAAATTTTGACCATGAGAAATAATTCGGTGTCTTAAAATATGTTCTAGAAGCTATGATGAAAGCATCCACTCAGACAACCAATATGTTAACTCAATCATCTAACACTCTGTATTTCTTCATACAAATAACAGACTAATTATTAAATTTAACACTCAAGCTATAGCTAGACTAGAAACTCAATTAGGACAACTAGCTAGTGTCTTGAGTGAGAGGGAGAAGGAAATTTTTTTGAGTTAGCCGATTGTCAATCATAAAGACATTAGCTCAGGTCAATCTAATCTAGATCATGTCAATGCAATCTACACTTTTTGGTTAGGAAAACAGGTTGATAACCAAATTAGAATGTCTCCTGATCAAACTTCTTTCTCTCCTAGTCAATCTTCTAAACATGAACAATCATCATTTCCTTCTGATAATTTTGTACTACCGTCTTACTTTTCTGGTGAGCGAGTTTCTATTGAATCTTATAACCAAGAACTTGAAACCGAACCTGAGCTCAATTTAGATAAGTGCAAGCTCGTTGCTTTCTTTTTAAATAGATTTAGACCTCGGAAAAACTCTCTTCAAATGAAATAAAAAATCTTAGAAATATTTAAGCAAGTCAAGGTCAACATCCCTTTCTTAAATGTTATCCAATAAATTCCATCTCATGAAGAATTCTTGAAGGACTTAGGCACTAAAAAAAGAACAAATGTTCCTAAAAAGTCTTTTTTAGCTACTATTATCAGTGACATTCTTTCAAAGCTCATGCTCCTAAAATATAAGGATCCATATTTTCTAGTATTTCATGTGTCATAGAAATGTATATTCATTGATAAGGTAATTCTGGATTTAGAAGCTAGTGTAATTTTTTTTCTTATTCAGTCTTTTAACAACTAGGGGTAAAAAAATTGATACTAACCAGGTGCACTGGCAATTAGCTAATAGATATGCTAAGATACCCAAGGGAGAGATAGTGGATGTCCTGATTCAGGTTGGAGAATTCATATTTCCTGTTGAATTCATAGTCTTAGAAATACAGCCCATTTCCATCTCAAGAGTTAGGAATATCATTCTTAACTACTTCTAATGCTTCAATCAACTGTAGAACTAGTCAAATCAAGCTATCCTTTAGAAACATAACTATACATTTTAATATATTCAATCTAGAAAAACAATCAACCGATCTATTTGACTAACCCTTAGAAGCTAATATTATTCAGGAAATATCTAGTAAAAACCGTAGGAAGAGTTTGAGTCGGAATTTAGTCGTACTAACCTGAGTTTAGAGGAGATCATTGATTAAAAATTAGGTTTTTTTGCTAAAGAACTTAGGTTTCTAGGAGAGTTGGAACAACCGGATCATAATCTCTCAATCACAAACCCCAATTTTAAGAAGATTTTTAGTATTAAGCTTGAGTGCTTAGAGGAATTGGAATAATATTCTCATTTTTTTTTCCAAATCCAGACCTAACATTTTGCTTGTGGAAATGTACATCAACAACAAACAAGCTAATTTTGATTCAGATTACTCTCTATCAACCTGACATTAAATATTGTAAAAATTATTGAAAACCTCAAAAAGTACAGAATTCAAGCACATCATAGAATTTATCATTTTAGAACTTCTTCAAATTTCAATGTAGAATTTTCAGCAATAAGGTAGGAATTGATATAAAATGTGAGCTTTATATTTTTAATTATTTATTCTGCATCTTTACTCTATGTTCTGCAATAATAAGAATCAAAAAAGAATTTATTATCTCATTTGGAGAGTTTATTTTTCTTTCATTCAAAAAAAAAAGAGAGAAAAATAAAGAAAGATAAAGAAAAAAAGAAAAAAATAGATAGATAGAATTTTTTTGGCTACACCCTCCTCTTATCCATCAAAATGTAATTGCAGATTTTTATAATTTTATTATTGTTCAAGCTCAAAGAATAAATGTAAGTGTGTTAAATCCTATTTGCTTTACTTTTTACATCATATAGTCTGCATTGAGGATAATGTAAACTTTATGTGTGAGCGCAGGAACTGATCATCTTTTCTCTCTATTTTATTTTTTCTTTTTTTCTTTTCTTTCTTTCTCTAGAAAAAATAATGTCACTTTCCAACTTGATAAAATTAACTAATAATTCATTACTTGATGAATTTTTAAACTTTATATTTTTAGTTAGTAGTTATACTCAAGTTAGCCTTTTATGATGCTCTAAAAAAATTTTTAAGAAATAATTTTCAAAGTGTGATACCTTGCCATAACTCTAACTTAGAACTTTTATTTGAATTAATAATTTAGTATGGACAATAATTTATCAAGTATGTATATGTGTATGTATGTATGTATGTATACATACATACATATGTATGTATACACACAAAAAAGGAGTGCGAAAAATAGGCATCAATAAAAATCTTGAACTTTAAGGTGATTCTTATTAAGCTTAACTTGACCGAGCAATTAAGCCCAGGAGTATTTCTATATGTAATGACCTAAGCTAATTTGGGTTGGGATACATTGGCCCAAGGCTCGTTACATAGTCACTTAGAAAAGTAAAATAAAGTAGAAAAAAATCACCAAGGAATACACACACATACACACACATATGATCAAGAGGTTTGGGAGTTAATTGAAACAAAGAGTAATCATGTTCTTTTTAGAATTTTAAAATAAAGTATCTAAGTTTGACTTAGTTTTGTATAACTATACTAAAATATTTCCTAAGAAATTTACTTTGGGGTTATGCATAAAAGTATTTATTGAGTAAAAAATGCTTTAATTGTATTGTTTAAAGATATCAATTGAATTATTTCTATATTGACTTCTTCGAAGTGGCAAGTTGACTGAATTTTGTGGGTGTATTTATTGTAAACCTTCACGAGACTATAACTCATCATCTAGAGTAACCTAGGGGTTTAAGGGCTTGTTGTATTTACCAAATACAATCGCAATTCCTGTGAAAGTAAGTTAGAATTTTTCTTTCTTTATTTATTATTTTCTTTCTTTGCTAGATGTCTAGCAAAATTTATGTGTGGGATATTTCATTACTATATTTTATTACACTTTTGTGTCCTCACTGTCTATTTTATTAAATAAATATACTTGCTAATATGTGTTATTTTATAAATTTGCAGGAAAAAAGAATTTATCAAATATGAGCTCAAAGAAGCTCAATATACCTCTACTTGAAGCCTACTAGAAACCTAGAGAAAGTTCACAAAGCCAAAAGCCCATGAAGAAGTCAAGTCAACAAGTCAACACAAGAAGACGAATTCTATTACAATCTAATTGATTAACTAATCAATTAACTAATTATTAATCAATTAGCTAATTAATTAACTAATCAATTAGCTGACCAATTAGTTTGTAACAGATATTATCAATGGATGATTTTGATTTCTTGAAAATCAAGTTTGATCCAATGGTTGTTGTTAGTTACTTGCTATAAATAGGGGTAGAGAGTCAGGGTGAGAGGTATAGAAAATTATATAAAAATTTTATTTGGAGAGGAGGGTTTTTATATTGAGAAGAGCTTCCAAAATTATAACATTTGGTTTGCAATAAACAAAAAAAAATCACCTTTTTTTCATCGAAGAAGTCCTAACCTTAGGTAGAATTCGAGAGGGAGCATGAAAGAGGTTTTTTAGGGTCAATGGTTTCCTATTAAGAACAGAAGAGAGAGGGAGAAGGTAATTTAATTTGAGTATGGGGGCGCGATTATAGATTTTGGAGGAGGTCAGAAACCACTTATTGGGGGGCTGTTTTGGAATTGGAGGAAGTTTTTCTCTTTCACTGATTACTTTGGCAATGAAAGTGGGCCTTAAACACGAATACAGTTTGTATTTGGGGCTTAACACATGGCCCAAAATACAAAGGGTCTGGCTACATGAGATTTTTTTTCAATATTAGGGTCTCGGCACAAATTTCTCTCTTTTTTTGTTTTCTCACATTAACAGTGAGAAAATAGTTGATGTGTCACCTGTTAACTAATTAAGACTAGAATTAATTGAATCATGTGTACAAAGACACTCTTGTTAAAGAGTAATTCGCTCCCCTTAGAGATAGTATTTTGGTACAGCAGGTTAAGATGGTATACACCCTATGATTCATTATGATCTTCTTCTCAAGTGTACACTCATAACATGAAGAATGCAGAACAACCTTGATTCAGCTCGTATTACTCCAAGAACTCGACATTGCAACAAGTACTTTGAGGAAATGGAATGAGGAATAGGATAAGAAAAGTTAATGCTTATATTATTGTTTATTTATCTTTGTCGTGGAACACAATATCTATGTGTTGGTGACAATTGTTCAAATTGTATGAAAACAATTACGGAAGAATTAAAAAGAAAAGAAGGAATGATTTTTTTTTTGGTGGGGGTGGTGTGGTGAGCATTAATTGGATCAAACTGATCGAACCAACTAAAATTTGGCGGTTTGGTTTGATTTTAGATATGTGTCGATTGGTTAGGATTGAGAAAACTTAAACTTGACCCTAACTGAATCGACTGATGTCTTAATTATCGAGAACATACTCTTTATTTCTTTTTGTTAGTCCATTAATTTTCTCTCGGGTTTCTTTAAATTGTTTACTATTTAAATTAATTTGCATCATTCTTTCGTTGAACTCTAATTATACTTTTTTTTCTTGAATCAATTAAGATATGTCTTTCTTTTGGGGGAAAAAGAGCCAATTTTCTTTTCTAAATGAGTCAAATTCATAACCGAATAAATCGAACCAAGCTAAGTGAACAAATTTCAGTCGATCCGATTTGGTTTTGAATATAGAATGGTTCTATTTGGTTTTTGTCAAAATTACTCAAAACCGACTAAACCGAGCATTTGAGAGATAGGGGGGTATTCATGTGTGATTATAGTCCTAGAATGGATAGGATAAAAAAGAGTAATGAGATTAAATAAGAGTTAAGACCAATACATAATAGCTTTAAGTTTTTGGGTTAAAATTAATTTTTAGCCTCCGTTAAGACTTATTAACTCTTAGTTGGGCCCAGTTGCTCCCCAATAAATGGTATTTAAGCTAAGAATATGGCATAATTAAAGGAAAAAAAGTGAAATCAAATGTGAAGTCTGACTGTGCTGCGGGAATGACTAGGTTAGGAATATCCACATGAATGAATTATCCATTAACTTTCTATTGGGCCAATAGATAATAACGAGTTATTGAAATTTTTTTTATAGTGAAGCCACCAGAAATTGAGCCAAAGATCGTTAGAGTCATATTAGAACCTCCTCTCCATCTGGACCACTAGCAATACAATACATATTGACTTTTCTATTAACTCATTATTAACTCCAAATCATAAGAAAAAACTTAAAGGTCATTAGAAGGGTAAATTTCACTAAACCCCCAATAAGTTTGGATTTTTAGCAGTTACCCTCAAAATCTTTAAAAAAAATTCTAAACTCCCAATTAGTTTAGAAGGGTCTAGAAAATTCCCAAAATATTTTTATTTTTTGGACTCAACCCTCGTAACAGTGTTTTCCCATAATTTTATATGGATGGAAATATCCTTAAGGTCAATACGGCCAAAAAACGATTGTTTGCATACGTAGTCCTCGAATCATCCGTATTTGCAAATTAACTCCATCCCCAAGTCTAAATATTTGCTAATTCTCATCTAAGTTGAAAGATATGATTTTACCATGATGATGAAATTAAAAATTATAAAACAATCCCAAAGAAAATAGAATAAATACAAAGAGCCCTTGAAATCTGTGAATTAAAGCAATATTTAAATTTTTTGAAAATAACAAACAGTTCTCTGAAAAATCTGAACATTGTGAACAACCCCTTAGAAACTCAAACTATAAACAACCCTTTAAAAAGTACAAACTATAAATAACATCCTGTATAATACAAAAAAAAAATACTAAAGCCCCTAAAAAAATCTAAAATGCAAACATCTCCCAGAAAAACCTTAACATTGCAAATTATCCGTCAAGAGTCAAGAGTGGGATTTGGGCTAATAACGCTCATAAGAAATCGGATACTCATGGGAAGTATAGCTTGAGCTAAAAGAATTACTCTGTCCGAAATTGGCCATCGGTAACGTTTAACAATCAAATAATGAATGCAATTAAAGCTTGCTCCTCTATCCATTATTAGATGTCTCTCGGTTGAGTAACGATCGGGCTACTTCTTAATGATACGGCAATTTCAGAGTTTAAGCATTTGAAGTGTTGTTTCGGGCAACAAGAAAGCTGAAATCATTGCCATGGATAATGATTGTTAGATATTTTAATATCAAATGAAAGTGTTTTTTTTTTCTCCGAAGAAATCATATGTTGCTTATTTCAGCATTTCAACTTCTTTTGCGTTAAATATCATTAAAACCCATTTACCCCTGGACGATTATCAAATAACTTCATTACTCTCAAAATATCAGATGAGCCCCTTATATTAGGTGGTTATTAAAAAAACACCCTATATTTTAAAGATTTTTTTCCCTTCAGAAAACCTCCTAAATACGTGAACTCCAATTTTTCATTGACAAATTCATCCTCCTACATAATTTTATCCACCCAAGTGGAAAATTGCGATTAACACTGTTCAAGTCGGTTTCTTGTTAAAATATTAAAGTTAAAGGGGGCTTTCTGATAACCCCTAAACTTAGGGGGTCCTAATATTTTAAAAGTTTAGGGGGGTTATCTGATATTGGTTCAAAGTCAACAGGGGTTTGTAATAGGCCAAATTTTAAAAATAGACCCTTTTAAATATTTATTTGCACTTTTGACACAGCCCTAACTTATTTAGCATTTTCGATCTAGTTTTATGAAAATGGGTCGAAATTAGTGAATAAAAATTCACACGATTAGCAATCCCATGGACTTTAAACATAAAAAATTTCACGGGATTGGCAATCCCGTGATGTTTTAATTAGCAATTTTAACCTAGGTTGATGAAACTTAGTCGAGATTGCTAATTAAGTTACGACTGGATTGAAATTTATAAATAAATATTTAAAAGGGTCGATTTTAAAAATTTACGCTTTGTAATATTTATCCTTTTTTTAATTTTATGAATCATGTGTTGCTCGTTTCAGCATTTCAGTAGAATTTCTTTCTTTCTTTATGCGTCATTATTGATGAACTGCCAATTAAGCGCGTTAAGGAGTTCAAGTGCTTAACACTCAACCAGACCGGAAAACTTGAAATTTTAACGAGAGTTGGACGTCCAAATCATCAACGAGTAATGTCTATCGTGTACGGGACAAATTTAGCATGCGCAATTTGATAGCTTATTAGTGTTAGTATTGATCACTATAATATATTTCGACAATAATTGCATTATATAAGCAAATGCTCGATCTATTCCCATTGTCATTGTTACAAACAACTAGTCATTCATCTTTAATTTCCTTCCTTCATCATCCTTCTTTTTCTCAGCGTAATTTTAGAATAAAAAGAAGTTCGATCTATAAAAAGCAGACAAAAGGTGAGTCGTATAGATTAATCTACCTTTTTCTCCTAAGATGTAATTTATGTTATTAGCTCCATTCTATTTACTTCTAATTTTTGTAATCCCAAACTCCTTTTGCGGATTGGAACATGTTCATGTTCTATCAAACTGAGAACAGGGGTTTAGCAAACACAGATGATGATGATTTTTCGGACAATGATTATGAGCAAGAGAAATTGCCAAGGAGGAAAGGAAAGGCAGAGACTTTTTCAAATTTCGGCTTTGAGGAAAAGGCACGAAGGGTTGATGCCCAGACAAAATGGAAGTATGTGCCTGAAACAGATGCTAACAGCTTGCATTCTGATGATGATCTGAATGCACTTTTAAAGGTAGGAATTAGCTTAAGTAATTAAGTTTATGTTACCTTTATTTCCAACTTCCAGTTAACACACTATGACTTTGATATTACAGGAAGAGGAAGAGCTGGTAATTGCGCACCGTAAACAAGTTGAAGATACGATAAATATTGTTAGGGAGGTAAGTGAAATTAAGTTATTATTGATTTTCTGGCTAGATGATGTATGACTTTCCAAGTTAAATCATTTCTAAAGCTAACAAGTGATCTCTGGGAGGCTGCTGTGGGAAAGAATTTAAGTTGCATTGGTTCAGTTTATCATTTGACCCTTCCAGTTTGCTATGGTTAATAATTTTTTTGAACTTTTTGTTTGTTTCTATATTTATCAAGTATGACGATGACATATTGGCAACACTGTTATATGAATTCATCCCAAATGGAAATCTGAGGGATAATTCATAGAGGCATCAAGTCATTTAGGCTCTGTTTGGTTTGAAGGGAAATAGAAGAAAGGAAAAGAAAGTGCAAAAGAAAGTAATTTTTCTACACTTTAAATTGAACTCCTAAAGGAGTTGAGGACTAAAGTCCGAGATCAGATGTGGTAACATCTTGATCTTTGCTCGAGGTGAGAGTCGAAATTCCTTCGCTCTTGACGAAGTTCGTTTAGCTTCCAACTAAGCTCAAACTGTCTTCGGTGAAGGTGGCCTTTTCACACACGAGAGTCATTTTAGACCCGAGATTTGCACAACGATGAATTTTACGACAACTACGTACAATTGCTGTTGTAGAGATTTTGTTCATGGAAATAGATTCCTCGAACTTCGCTGGTCAAATTCAATAACCAGCATTTCAATAAAATACCTGAGGGTCTTAGTGTCGGTGTGTGATGCAATCTTCTCATCAGAGGAGAAGGATGTCCCCAGCAGAGTCACCATCCTTTGACTCAGATTATAATTCAAAGATTATAACGAAATGCATGAATTTTTTTCTAGGGTTCTTTTCCGTGTGCCGATAGAGCATCGATCTTGTACTCTATTAACGCACTGATCAAAACAATGGGTCTTTTGCTATCAATAAGAATTAAATTGCTTGGAAGCTAGCTCAGTCTTCTCTTAGCAATGTCTCCTAATAAGCTCGCAAGTGTGATGCATGTGGTCCCCTTCCCTTTAAAATGAATGGTCTTCTCTCCTTTTATAGGCTAAAAGAGAGAGTTAATAGTCCCCTTAATTATGGATTATATGGCTATTAAAGTAGGAGTTAGTGGGGAGCGGTTGTTCCCCAAAAATAGCTCTGAAACGGCTATTTAGGCTGACTTCAAAGACTTGGCAAAGTGCGCTAAAGACGAGAGTGAAGGTCACTTTGAACATGGGCGTGCCTTCTTTGGAAGTGGATGACTTGGTCCACGTAGGCGGAATTCATTAGTTAGCGAACTTCGCCTATGAGTTCAAATTTAACGCAGAATTTGACACGTAATTTGATCAACTGATGACGCCTTTCGACTTGATCTGAGGCATGTTGCGAGGGTCGACTCATGTCTGACTTGGTCGAATTGAGTCGATGTGGGTTGCTTTGGCGAGGTTCGTTTCAGTCATCAGGCAACCTCCACTACAGCTTGTTGTGGACTTGCCTTTGGACTCATTCGAAGTGTTTAACCCATGAGCATTTACTTCTTGGATTCAAGCTAATCACCATTCTATGTGAAATATTATGCAACACAAACAGGTAAAATTTGATGAAATGATTCAATATGTATATCCATATTTTTCTGTAGATACTAATACACATTTTTAAAAAATTAAATTTTTAGTTTGAGTGGACACTCTATGCTTCGGATGATCTTGATTCCCTTGTACCTATTTGCAGAGAGAGCACTAATTTGTGGAAGGCTAGAGATCTATTAATTTGTTTCGAGAATGTTGAGATGCATGTGCCAGATCGTGTTTTACAATCACTCAAGTTTTTCTCGAGGATGTCATAATTATTTATCTCCAGCTCAAGTTTCAAAAGAATATCCGCTTTTAGGAAACAACCAACCACTTGATCAAATAAAAGCTGCATTCTACCCTCTTGAAAATGACCCATTTTCTCTAACTTACAATACAGGTTGAAGAAATCATCTCAACTTTGCATGAAATTAGGAAAATTTCTCAAAAAATCCAAATTTCACTCCCCTTCAACTCCATAAATTCCTAGGAAAAATTTGGGTCCTTTCAACACATACAATCTCCATAATCCACAACCCAATTTTGTTTATTGAAGTCAATCTCCTCAAAATTGATCTGTTCCACTAAATTTTGACCATGAGAAATAATTCGGTGTCTTAAAATATGTTCTAGAAGCTATGATGAAAGCATCCACTCAGACAACCAATATGTTAACTCAATCATCTAACACTCTGTATTTCTTCATACAAATAACAGACTAATTATTAAATTTAACACTCAAGCTATAGCTAGACTAGAAACTCAATTAGGACAACTAGCTAGTGTCTTGAGTGAGAGGGAGAAGGAAATTTTTTTGAGTTAGCCGATTGTCAATCATAAAGACATTAGCTCAGGTCAATCTAATCTAGATCATGTCAATGCAATCTACACTTTTTGGTTAGGAAAACAGGTTGATAACCAAATTAGAATGTCTCCTGATCAAACTTCTTTCTCTCCTAGTCAATCTTCTAAACATGAACAATCATCATTTCCTTCTGATAATTTTGTACTACCGTCTTACTTTTCTGGTGAGCGAGTTTCTATTGAATCTTATAACCAAGAACTTGAAACCGAACCTGAGCTCAATTTAGATAAGTGCAAGCTCGTTGCTTTCTTTTTAAATAGATTTAGACCTCGGAAAAACTCTCTTCAAATGAAATAAAAAATCTTAGAAATATTTAAGCAAGTCAAGGTCAACATCCCTTTCTTAAATGTTATCCAATAAATTCCATCTCATGAAGAATTCTTGAAGGACTTAGGCACTAAAAAAAGAACAAATGTTCCTAAAAAGTCTTTTTTAGCTACTATTATCAGTGACATTCTTTCAAAGCTCATGCTCCTAAAATATAAGGATCCATATTTTCTAGTATTTCATGTGTCATAGAAATGTATATTCATTGATAAGGTAATTCTGGATTTAGAAGCTAGTGTAATTTTTTTTCTTATTCAGTCTTTTAACAACTAGGGGTAAAAAAATTGATACTAACCAGGTGCACTGGCAATTAGCTAATAGATATGCTAAGATACCCAAGGGAGAGATAGTGGATGTCCTGATTCAGGTTGGAGAATTCATATTTCCTGTTGAATTCATAGTCTTAGAAATACAGCCCATTTCCATCTCAAGAGTTAGGAATATCATTCTTAACTACTTCTAATGCTTCAATCAACTGTAGAACTAGTCAAATCAAGCTATCCTTTAGAAACATAACTATACATTTTAATATATTCAATCTAGAAAAACAATCAACCGATCTATTTGACTAACCCTTAGAAGCTAATATTATTCAGGAAATATCTAGTAAAAACCGTAGGAAGAGTTTGAGTCGGAATTTAGTCGTACTAACCTGAGTTTAGAGGAGATCATTGATTAAAAATTAGGTTTTTTTGCTAAAGAACTTAGGTTTCTAGGAGAGTTGGAACAACCGGATCATAATCTCTCAATCACAAACCCCAATTTTAAGAAGATTTTTAGTATTAAGCTTGAGTGCTTAGAGGAATTGGAATAATATTCTCATTTTTTTTTCCAAATCCAGACCTAACATTTTGCTTGTGGAAATGTACATCAACAACAAACAAGCTAATTTTGATTCAGATTACTCTCTATCAACCTGACATTAAATATTGTAAAAATTATTGAAAACCTCAAAAAGTACAGAATTCAAGCACATCATAGAATTTATCATTTTAGAACTTCTTCAAATTTCAATGTAGAATTTTCAGCAATAAGGTAGGAATTGATATAAAATGTGAGCTTTATATTTTTAATTATTTATTCTGCATCTTTACTCTATGTTCTGCAATAATAAGAATCAAAAAAGAATTTATTATCTCATTTGGAGAGTTTATTTTTCTTTCATTCAAAAAAAAAAGAGAGAAAAATAAAGAAAGATAAAGAAAAAAAGAAAAAAATAGATAGATAGAATTTTTTTGGCTACACCCTCCTCTTATCCATCAAAATGTAATTGCAGATTTTTATAATTTTATTATTGTTCAAGCTCAAAGAATAAATGTAAGTGTGTTAAATCCTATTTGCTTTACTTTTTACATCATATAGTCTGCATTGAGGATAATGTAAACTTTATGTGTGAGCGCAGGAACTGATCATCTTTTCTCTCTATTTTATTTTTTCTTTTTTTCTTTTCTTTCTTTCTCTAGAAAAAATAATGTCACTTTCCAACTTGATAAAATTAACTAATAATTCATTACTTGATGAATTTTTAAACTTTATATTTTTAGTTAGTAGTTATACTCAAGTTAGCCTTTTATGATGCTCTAAAAAAATTTTTAAGAAATAATTTTCAAAGTGTGATACCTTGCCATAACTCTAACTTAGAACTTTTATTTGAATTAATAATTTAGTATGGACAATAATTTATCAAGTATGTATATGTGTATGTATGTATGTATGTATACATACATACATATGTATGTATACACACAAAAAAGGAGTGCGAAAAATAGGCATCAATAAAAATCTTGAACTTTAAGGTGATTCTTATTAAGCTTAACTTGACCGAGCAATTAAGCCCAGGAGTATTTCTATATGTAATGACCTAAGCTAATTTGGGTTGGGATACATTGGCCCAAGGCTCGTTACATAGTCACTTAGAAAAGTAAAATAAAGTAGAAAAAAATCACCAAGGAATACACACACATACACACACATATGATCAAGAGGTTTGGGAGTTAATTGAAACAAAGAGTAATCATGTTCTTTTTAGAATTTTAAAATAAAGTATCTAAGTTTGACTTAGTTTTGTATAACTATACTAAAATATTTCCTAAGAAATTTACTTTGGGGTTATGCATAAAAGTATTTATTGAGTAAAAAATGCTTTAATTGTATTGTTTAAAGATATCAATTGAATTATTTCTATATTGACTTCTTCGAAGTGGCAAGTTGACTGAATTTTGTGGGTGTATTTATTGTAAACCTTCACGAGACTATAACTCATCATCTAGAGTAACCTAGGGGTTTAAGGGCTTGTTGTATTTACCAAATACAATCGCAATTCCTGTGAAAGTAAGTTAGAATTTTTCTTTCTTTATTTATTATTTTCTTTCTTTGCTAGATGTCTAGCAAAATTTATGTGTGGGATATTTCATTACTATATTTTATTACACTTTTGTGTCCTCACTGTCTATTTTATTAAATAAATATACTTGCTAATATGTGTTATTTTATAAATTTGCAGGAAAAAAGAATTTATCAAATATGAGCTCAAAGAAGCTCAATATACCTCTACTTGAAGCCTACTAGAAACCTAGAGAAAGTTCACAAAGCCAAAAGCCCATGAAGAAGTCAAGTCAACAAGTCAACACAAGAAGACGAATTCTATTACAATCTAATTGATTAACTAATCAATTAACTAATTATTAATCAATTAGCTAATTAATTAACTAATCAATTAGCTGACCAATTAGTTTGTAACAGATATTATCAATGGATGATTTTGATTTCTTGAAAATCAAGTTTGATCCAATGGTTGTTGTTAGTTACTTGCTATAAATAGGGGTAGAGAGTCAGGGTGAGAGGTATAGAAAATTATATAAAAATTTTATTTGGAGAGGAGGGTTTTTATATTGAGAAGAGCTTCCAAAATTATAACATTTGGTTTGCAATAAACAAAAAAAAATCACCTTTTTTTCATCGAAGAAGTCCTAACCTTAGGTAGAATTCGAGAGGGAGCATGAAAGAGGTTTTTTAGGGTCAATGGTTTCCTATTAAGAACAGAAGAGAGAGGGAGAAGGTAATTTAATTTGAGTATGGGGGCGCGATTATAGATTTTGGAGGAGGT
Source organism: Asparagus officinalis (assembly GCF_001876935.1). Taxonomy (NCBI): domain Eukaryota; kingdom Viridiplantae; phylum Streptophyta; class Magnoliopsida; order Asparagales; family Asparagaceae; genus Asparagus; species Asparagus officinalis. The sequence goes on along the minus strand of NC_033802.1, from coordinate 48,976,297 downwards.
CAGAAACCACTTATTGGGGGGCTGTTTTGGAATTGGAGGAAGTTTTTCTCTTTCACTGATTACTTTGGCAATGAAAGTGGGCCTTAAACACGAATACAGTTTGTATTTGGGGCTTAACACATGGCCCAAAATACAAAGGGTCTGGCTACATGAGATTTTTTTTCAATATTAGGGTCTCGGCACAAATTTCTCTCTTTTTTTGTTTTCTCACATTAACAGTGAGAAAATAGTTGATGTGTCACCTGTTAACTAATTAAGACTAGAATTAATTGAATCATGTGTACAAAGACACTCTTGTTAAAGAGTAATTCGCTCCCCTTAGAGATAGTATTTTGGTACAGCAGGTTAAGATGGTATACACCCTATGATTCATTATGATCTTCTTCTCAAGTGTACACTCATAACATGAAGAATGCAGAACAACCTTGATTCAGCTCGTATTACTCCAAGAACTCGACATTGCAACAAGTACTTTGAGGAAATGGAATGAGGAATAGGATAAGAAAAGTTAATGCTTATATTATTGTTTATTTATCTTTGTCGTGGAACACAATATCTATGTGTTGGTGACAATTGTTCAAATTGTATGAAAACAATTACGGAAGAATTAAAAAGAAAAGAAGGAATGATTTTTTTTTTGGTGGGGGTGGTGTGGTGAGCATTAATTGGATCAAACTGATCGAACCAACTAAAATTTGGCGGTTTGGTTTGATTTTAGATATGTGTCGATTGGTTAGGATTGAGAAAACTTAAACTTGACCCTAACTGAATCGACTGATGTCTTAATTATCGAGAACATACTCTTTATTTCTTTTTGTTAGTCCATTAATTTTCTCTCGGGTTTCTTTAAATTGTTTACTATTTAAATTAATTTGCATCATTCTTTCGTTGAACTCTAATTATACTTTTTTTTCTTGAATCAATTAAGATATGTCTTTCTTTTGGGGGAAAAAGAGCCAATTTTCTTTTCTAAATGAGTCAAATTCATAACCGAATAAATCGAACCAAGCTAAGTGAACAAATTTCAGTCGATCCGATTTGGTTTTGAATATAGAATGGTTCTATTTGGTTTTTGTCAAAATTACTCAAAACCGACTAAACCGAGCATTTGAGAGATAGGGGGGTATTCATGTGTGATTATAGTCCTAGAATGGATAGGATAAAAAAGAGTAATGAGATTAAATAAGAGTTAAGACCAATACATAATAGCTTTAAGTTTTTGGGTTAAAATTAATTTTTAGCCTCCGTTAAGACTTATTAACTCTTAGTTGGGCCCAGTTGCTCCCCAATAAATGGTATTTAAGCTAAGAATATGGCATAATTAAAGGAAAAAAAGTGAAATCAAATGTGAAGTCTGACTGTGCTGCGGGAATGACTAGGTTAGGAATATCCACATGAATGAATTATCCATTAACTTTCTATTGGGCCAATAGATAATAACGAGTTATTGAAATTTTTTTTATAGTGAAGCCACCAGAAATTGAGCCAAAGATCGTTAGAGTCATATTAGAACCTCCTCTCCATCTGGACCACTAGCAATACAATACATATTGACTTTTCTATTAACTCATTATTAACTCCAAATCATAAGAAAAAACTTAAAGGTCATTAGAAGGGTAAATTTCACTAAACCCCCAATAAGTTTGGATTTTTAGCAGTTACCCTCAAAATCTTTAAAAAAAATTCTAAACTCCCAATTAGTTTAGAAGGGTCTAGAAAATTCCCAAAATATTTTTATTTTTTGGACTCAACCCTCGTAACAGTGTTTTCCCATAATTTTATATGGATGGAAATATCCTTAAGGTCAATACGGCCAAAAAACGATTGTTTGCATACGTAGTCCTCGAATCATCCGTATTTGCAAATTAACTCCATCCCCAAGTCTAAATATTTGCTAATTCTCATCTAAGTTGAAAGATATGATTTTACCATGATGATGAAATTAAAAATTATAAAACAATCCCAAAGAAAATAGAATAAATACAAAGAGCCCTTGAAATCTGTGAATTAAAGCAATATTTAAATTTTTTGAAAATAACAAACAGTTCTCTGAAAAATCTGAACATTGTGAACAACCCCTTAGAAACTCAAACTATAAACAACCCTTTAAAAAGTACAAACTATAAATAACATCCTGTATAATACAAAAAAAAAATACTAAAGCCCCTAAAAAAATCTAAAATGCAAACATCTCCCAGAAAAACCTTAACATTGCAAATTATCCGTCAAGAGTCAAGAGTGGGATTTGGGCTAATAACGCTCATAAGAAATCGGATACTCATGGGAAGTATAGCTTGAGCTAAAAGAATTACTCTGTCCGAAATTGGCCATCGGTAACGTTTAACAATCAAATAATGAATGCAATTAAAGCTTGCTCCTCTATCCATTATTAGATGTCTCTCGGTTGAGTAACGATCGGGCTACTTCTTAATGATACGGCAATTTCAGAGTTTAAGCATTTGAAGTGTTGTTTCGGGCAACAAGAAAGCTGAAATCATTGCCATGGATAATGATTGTTAGATATTTTAATATCAAATGAAAGTGTTTTTTTTTTCTCCGAAGAAATCATATGTTGCTTATTTCAGCATTTCAACTTCTTTTGCGTTAAATATCATTAAAACCCATTTACCCCTGGACGATTATCAAATAACTTCATTACTCTCAAAATATCAGATGAGCCCCTTATATTAGGTGGTTATTAAAAAAACACCCTATATTTTAAAGATTTTTTTCCCTTCAGAAAACCTCCTAAATACGTGAACTCCAATTTTTCATTGACAAATTCATCCTCCTACATAATTTTATCCACCCAAGTGGAAAATTGCGATTAACACTGTTCAAGTCGGTTTCTTGTTAAAATATTAAAGTTAAAGGGGGCTTTCTGATAACCCCTAAACTTAGGGGGTCCTAATATTTTAAAAGTTTAGGGGGGTTATCTGATATTGGTTCAAAGTCAACAGGGGTTTGTAATAGGCCAAATTTTAAAAATAGACCCTTTTAAATATTTATTTGCACTTTTGACACAGCCCTAACTTATTTAGCATTTTCGATCTAGTTTTATGAAAATGGGTCGAAATTAGTGAATAAAAATTCACACGATTAGCAATCCCATGGACTTTAAACATAAAAAATTTCACGGGATTGGCAATCCCGTGATGTTTTAATTAGCAATTTTAACCTAGGTTGATGAAACTTAGTCGAGATTGCTAATTAAGTTACGACTGGATTGAAATTTATAAATAAATATTTAAAAGGGTCGATTTTAAAAATTTACGCTTTGTAATATTTATCCTTTTTTTAATTTTATGAATCATGTGTTGCTCGTTTCAGCATTTCAGTAGAATTTCTTTCTTTCTTTATGCGTCATTATTGATGAACTGCCAATTAAGCGCGTTAAGGAGTTCAAGTGCTTAACACTCAACCAGACCGGAAAACTTGAAATTTTAACGAGAGTTGGACGTCCAAATCATCAACGAGTAATGTCTATCGTGTACGGGACAAATTTAGCATGCGCAATTTGATAGCTTATTAGTGTTAGTATTGATCACTATAATATATTTCGACAATAATTGCATTATATAAGCAAATGCTCGATCTATTCCCATTGTCATTGTTACAAACAACTAGTCATTCATCTTTAATTTCCTTCCTTCATCATCCTTCTTTTTCTCAGCGTAATTTTAGAATAAAAAGAAGTTCGATCTATAAAAAGCAGACAAAAGGTGAGTCGTATAGATTAATCTACCTTTTTCTCCTAAGATGTAATTTATGTTATTAGCTCCATTCTATTTACTTCTAATTTTTGTAATCCCAAACTCCTTTTGCGGATTGGAACATGTTCATGTTCTATCAAACTGAGAATATATTGTTTGATAAATTAGGTTTAGTACGTTGCACATTGTGTTGAACTTACTGTCCATGTTTGATTTTGAGTGATAGGCCCTTAGGTGAAATTTTTGACTCTTTTATTCTTAGATAGCTAGATTCACTAATTTCACGTACATACAATATACAATATGTGTCAAAGTTTAACACGGATTAAAGTAGCGAAAAAGAATTTATTTCGGCGGGTATATCCTCCAAATCTAAACTAAATGACCATTTCATTCGATCGCGCAATTAACTTATTTCGTACGTGAATGCGCAGATACTATATTCTTTGCTCAATTGCCAAGTATTGTTCTTGATGGCAAACAGAAAAATATTATAAGAAAGTTCAATTTGCTAGGACTTCTTTTGAACACATCTGCAAACATTTAGTTAATTCTTTGCTGCTTCTCTTTAGGTAGTTAGAAGTACAAAATCTACCTTGGTGACCGCCTCGCAAATTAAAAGTGTGCAAACAAAGCTAGTAGTTATTTGTTTGTTTGTTGCACGCACGTGAATACGAGTAAGAATTGACACGCGATGGCCACGCATCATTGTCTGCTTCTTCACGCACTATTCCATGTGACTCTTGCTGCCTTGCCTTCTGATATATATGCACTACACGTACGGGAAAATGTTCATTAAGGCTCTGTTTGGTTTGAAGGGAAATAAAAGAAAGGAAAAGAAAGTGTAAAAGAAAGTAATTTTTCTTTGTTTGGTTTGGAAGAAAACGAGAAAGAAAATGAATCTTAAAATCATTGTAGAAAAAGACCCATATAGCCGGTTCTTTTCCCCTTTCCTCACTTGATCGGAGTGAAAATGAGAGAGAGGGAGAGAAAATCCCGACGATGCCTCCTTCAAAATTCCCGACTCCATCGCGACTCCATCATCTCTCTCTCTCTCTCTCTCTCGATCTCAAATCTCCTTGAGCTCTCTCTCGTCGTTCTCTCGGATCTCTCTCCCTCGACCTCTCTCGGATCTCCTTCATCCCCGCTGCCGGCATCCCACTGCGCCACCACCGTGGCCGCCGCCTCGTAAAACTCATCCAGGTAACCCTAATCTCTCTCTACCTTTCATCACTTTTTACCTTTTTTAGAAAAATCAGAGGTCTATTTTGATCTAAGAGAGGAAGCCCAGCCATTGTCGAGTTCACCAACACTTGAAAGGTATCAAAATCCGCCCACATGATCTTCAATTAGGTTTTATTTTCCAAGTGTTTGATGAAATGCTCCTTAGACTTTTTTAATCAAAGCTTAATATTTTTGCATTTCATTTTTGCTATTTATTGTTCTTAATTGTTTTATGAACCATATCATGCACTCTTTTAATTTTTGGTGAAATCTGGTAACTTCTGTAGTTTTCAAGTTAAAGTGCAAAATTGGAAGATTATATTGAATTTATGGTATTAGGTTGAGTCTGATTGATTATGATGTTTGATTGGTTATTAGATTGTTAATCAATTCCATTTCAATTTTCTCTAAATTTTATTTTTTTGAGAAACCGGAGTCTCTAGAAGCTAGGTATAATGCTCCAAAACCCTAATATTACTTAATTTTAAGTTCTCAAATTTTACAAATGATACTGTAATATCACAAATTGCACATATCATTCTTGAACGAAATTCATACATAAATAGATTATGTACACGTTCCTTGCAGTTTCTCAATTAATGCAAAAAGACGTGCCTTTGTCTTTTGGTTTGACATAAAGATGTGCATTTTCAGATTTTAATCTTCAACTTTGCTTTGTTTACAATATTCCATTCAATATATCATCCGAGACCAGGTTCGATGGCTTCATAATTTATCTCGATGGGTATTTCTTTTCCTTTGATTTTCTACGATGTTGGCACCTTTCTGAGCATACTCTTGGTCAACGATGCCCATCAGAGATTTTCATGTTGGTAGTTTTATTTGAATTTGGGTTCTTGTGTAGTTAACTTAATTTTTTGAATATTTTAAGTTTTATTTGAATTTGGGTTCTTGTGTAGTTTTATTTTCATTGTCAGTTTTTATGTGCAAAATCTGTAGATCTTATTCGCCTTTTACGATAAAACTATTTTGTGTGATACAGTAAATCAAGCTTCCTTTTTGTACGATTTTCTTCATATGCTTCTTGTTCTTAGTACTATTGTTGTGTTTCTACAATGTGCGTGGTTCTTGAGTTTGAGAATAGTGTCATTATAATGTTGAGGAGATCACGGCTTCTGCAGGTTTGGAACGGTTAGAAGCAGATCGAACTTTACTTGAGAAGAAAGATGCAGATAGTTCTTTATGGGATGATCCTTCAAAAGCTCAAGAAACACTTCTCACCTTGACTGATGTCAAAGATAAAATTAAATTGCTCTCTGAGTTCAAGTCCCAGGTTTTGAATTCATATCCCTAGTGCTTACTTAAACCGCTCATATGATGGTTCCTTTTAAAATTAACAACAACATTTTGCATATTTACTGTGCATAAATCCCCAGTTATCTGTTTTATTTTTCAATTTTCTCTGTAACTTTGGTTTGGTCCTTATGGCAAGGAAGGAGCTGTTGTTACTATAACTGCTGGTGCTGGGGGTACTGACGCATGGGTATTCATTTGCTTGTTTTCTCAAATTTGAATTATTAGTTATATAAAGGCATCATCACATCTCGCTTGTTTTACACCCAAATTAACTTGTTGGTTGATTATATGCTGTTGAAGAGTTTCAGAATTATTACTCCTCCAAACTGACACTCGTGTATTACATCTAGATACAGGGTTCGTTTTTCAAATTTATATGATTCTGTACATGACCTTAGTAAGTGCTAAGTACTTAGAGAGAAACACCCCAAGTCAGTTCAGCAAAACTAAAACGAAAGAAATACACACATCAAATCTCTAAATCTCATGGCTTTGATCAGATCTGATGCATCCATCAGTACAGCACAGTAAGTTCAAGCTCTAATGATCAGATGATCAGAACAAGGCGAAGTCCGATACTTTTAATGGAACAGAGAATTTAATGAGGCAGGAAGGCAATATGGAGCTCCCGATTTAAATTATTTCCTGAAAATAAATATTAATAGCATTCACGCTATCAGAAGTTGGCATTCGATCAAATTTTGTCAAGAAATAACATCAGCTCCTAGAGAACAGAAATCTGGCTATGTCTAAACTCTATTAGCTTATGACATATGCAGATGCCCTGTACTGTACATACACAATCGACATTTCCATGCAGTTTATGTCACTATTGATACTATTGATGGCCGATGTTTCTAAGCATTGTACATTTCAAGCTAGCGCATGCCATGTTCATGATTACTACCAAGGATATCAGAGAAAGACGATATTTAGCCTATATATATTCAAGAAAATTTTATCATCAAAATTGTGGTGTTTCTATTGCACTACCAAAAAATATATATATCTGTTAAGACTTGCACTTTACTCTTAGACAGGGTTAGCCTTCTATAGTAAGAAGATAAGAAATAGTAAAGTATCATGTAGTAATCTCAAACCAATTTCAGCTATCAAGTTGATGACTGAGGATGGCTTCTATTTCCTGAGTCCAGTTCATGTTGAATCCATTTCCTTTACATGTCATAAGGGTCTTGAAACTATCCTAGGCCGACCCAGTCGACACTGCTTTTCTTGGCATCACGGAGCATTTGAACTTTGGGGACTCAATGAAGAGACTGCAGACACTTGATAAAGACAGTTTCTAATTTTTAGTTTCTAGATGTCATGCTGATAGTCCATCCTTTTCTTGCTGATTAAAGTTATGTATTAAGTAGTATTTTTTTTTTTTTTGGAACATCTAATAATATATGTTTCTTATGCTTGCTAAGTTCATGTCTTTTTATTTAATTCTGAGTGGTTCTACATACTTTCTTTTCCCTTTCCATACTGCCCTCTGAGTGCTTGCATGTAGAAGTATTTGGTTCCCAGTGTTGTCTGATATTGGCTAGTTATTACAATTTAGGGACATATTCAGTGTAAGTCCCCGATGTATCGACCAAATATCATTTGGTGCTTAATGTTTGAAAGTCGTTTTTTTTTTTTGGGGGGGGACATTGCCTCTGTCATCAACTTAAAGTCCTTTTACAAACTTTTGTTAAATCTTGCTGACGTGGTAACAACGTGATTTGCCATATCAGAAAAAAAAAAAACTAGTGAAAGCCTAAGTTTGTCCTGCCACATCACTGCCACATAACCAAAAAAGTTAGTGAAATTACAAGTTTGTATTGAACTTGGAATTTCACTAATTTTTTTTGCTGACATGACGGGATCATGTCCTTGCCACGTCATTAAGATTTAACGGAAGTTTGTAAAAAGGACCTAGGCTGATGATAGAGGTAAAGTTAGGGACCCCCAATTGATGACTTCCAAACATTAAGGACCGAAATGAGATTTGACCAATACATTGGGATCTCCATTGAAGTTTTGCCTACAATTTAACTAGAGCAACCTGAATGATCATAGTATGCTCTTTTCTGTCACTGTCAGTTCCTTGTAAGGGTGAAAATCCGGTGAAGAAGTGAATAACATGCTTAATGGAGCATTTCCCTTTTTCTTTTTTTTTTGAGCAAAGAATGCTTCAAAAGTTCTTGTTGGTTGGATATGATGGATCAGGAACCAGTACCATATTTAAACAGGTATTACAAATTTATAAGTTTGAGTATGTCAACAATTCATACCAGTCCTGTGTTCTATAATGCATTCTGTTCTCTCCCTGGAGAACAACTTTCTGAATGTTATCATTGAAGTCTGTTCCATGTACAAAGTTACTTATATCACCAATATATGCATCTTTTCTTTGTGTGTGTGTATGAAATTTTTTCTAGTTCTGAGTTTATTACTTTGAAATTCTTTTCTCCCATACTGATTTATATACAGATTTACAAGCCTTCAAGTGATCTGTCCATTTGGAAGTATTCAGTAAATTTCACAAGATTAGAATACAAAGCCACATGTTTCTGGGACAAACTTAACATTACAATGATTAGTCACTTCCATCATTTCTGATGATTAGTCTTACGAAAAGAACCATGATACGACGAGTGGTAGTTTCATTTTGCTTCTAAAAGAATCTTAAGACTTCATTTTATAGGTTTTTGATGTTTATATTCTACTTATTTGAATTTTTTTGATTTAATTTCAGGGGATGAAGGATGCGAGATTGATGTTTTGATGGGCTCACTAAAGTCAAAAACCAAGGACTTCGGCATATTTTTCTCTCTTTGGTTAAGATTCTCTATATGAAATTGATTGTAATAGACTTTGTTGGTTAAGATCTTCTATATGAAATTGATTGTAATAGACTTTGTTAGTTAAGATTTTCTATATGAAATTGATTATACTTTATATTAGGATTATCGTGACATTTACTTTAGATTTGTTTTGGTTCTTTCATTGACCTTTCTTTCTGCAAATGTTGTGTGTGAGAAATATTATTTTTAACTAGTGGAATTGTGGTTGTGCTTCTACTTGTTAATATTATGTGTGAGAAATGTTGTTCTTTAATTAGTGGAATTGTGGTTGTGCTTCTGCATGTTAATTATTTTTTGTGAACTATTTAAAATCTAAATCTAAAAAATATGAATTAAAATTATGTTGTGATAATTTTTTTCCTCTTTTTTTTCAGAAAGGTAACCAAACAAGAGAAAATGACTTTCTTATGAATATTCTTCTAACTTTCCTTACAATATTCTTTCTAACCAAACAATAAAAAGCATATCATTTTCTTTTCTTTTTCTTTTCCTTTCTTTTTTACTTTCTCTTTCTTTTTCTTTTCTTTCCCTTTCTCTCAAACCAAACATAGCCTAATTAAGTGTGCTTAATGTGATGGAGCCCTCCTGCAAAATAGCTGGAGTTTGATCTAGATGAGATATAAGCTCCCTACTCTTTTCTAGGAAATTAAGGGATGCACTATGATAGGGTAGTCGGATCCTTCACGCTTATAATTGCTTTTCAGATCTTGATCAGTTTTTGGATCAAAGAAATTTCATCTTCAGGCTGAAACGGCACATCAAAGAGTTCTATTTAATTTTATTTTTTAGTTTTTAGAGGAAACCTCTTTATTTTAGGAAGCCCCTGTATTTTAGGAAAAATAGTTTTGCATTGCTTATATTCTATACGGTACTTGGGTAGTGGTTTACATTGCAATGGATCCTAGTTGCAATATAATTATATACGGTACCATAGCGATATAGCCAACATTTGAAATGACTATAAAAAACTTTGTAAATTGTAACCATAATTGCACTTTTCTATACTGTTAACAAAGCGAATTGTGATCATGTAAGAAAATCAATTATGTTTACGAATATTGGTGGAGTTAGTTGTTTAAGGGCTTGTTGCTTGCTCTATGATTTGCATTTTAGATTTAAGAGGAATCCAAATATCGAAAACATCATAACTTTTTAGAAAAGTTATTTTTGTTTGAATTATTGGGAATGGTCAATTTCATACAAATTTTTTATATTTAGCAATATTAAGATGTGTTAGGTGTAGATTTAATAACTTTGAGACGTTAGAGGATGAAAATAATTTTTCTAACAAAAAATTTTAGTTCACATCTGAATTATTGCCGCAGTAAGAAAAATGATCCTATTAGTAAAGGGATAGAAATAGAATATACTAATTAATTAAAGTACTCTGAGCATTTAAGGGAATAATATGTTAATTTAGCGAATATTTAAGTGTTGTTTAGCCTTAAAAACGGGTACGGTACAGTACGTCCAGCTCACCCAAGTACAAATCTGCGGTCTCCCAACAAACCCGGCTCATCTCTACCAACCCAATTCCCCTGGCCTCACATCGTTCAATCAAGACCGTCCATTCGGCCACTGACAGATCGGACAGTCGATACTAGCCGAGGGGCGAGTTCGTCTGATGCCGTCCTCGTGGTCTTCGACCGTCGATTTCGAAGAAGTAACCGACGGAGTCCGCTTTTATCAACTCGCAATTAATGGGAATCGAACACGTCGCCTTGTCTGGACCGGCAGTAGTCCAACAACCCGAGTATTCGCACGTGTTTTCCGTGGTGGTCGCTGTTCACGGTTCTGGTCTTGATTTGGACAGGCGGCTTCTTTTGCATATACAACCTTAAACTTATTCCATTACACAGAATGGCTATTTCAGTACAAGTAAGTAGTTGGAATTTCTTTGGCCTTGACTCTTGAGTAGTTGAAACAAGATACACATTGCAGCATATTTAGTTCCCCTCTTATTATATGCTCTTTATTTTTTTTATTTTTTTTGATAACTATATGCTCTTTAATTTGAGCATAGACAAAATTGTATATTTTTAGGTTTTCTTTTGTTATTGTAACAACATATTAATGATGCAAATCAGCTAGACGCCTACCCAACGCAACTGCTTTAAAACATACACACCTTGTATTAAACAATATAATTGTTACAAGTATCTAAAGAGCACAATAGCTTATTAAGATAATTTGGATGCACAAATCCTATTGTTTCAATGTCGACAATCAAGTGAACAACTTGGTTACATGGTGTTCAAAAACTGACTATTTTGACTACATATATCTCGACAATGAAGTTAATCTTGTTGGAAATTTATCAAATAATTAAAATTATAGCATGAAATAAATCCGAATAAAATAAACAATTAAATCTGGCCCGACGGGAGCAGTCGTGTATTCACTGCCCTAGAAGATTGAGAACCCGCCTATCGTCCTGGCGCAAATGCTTCTCTCCCCCCAACGGTAAAAGCCCCCGGAAACGGCCGACCTCCGTACTCGGGCGAAAGTACAGAGCTTCAGCTCAGATGAAGAAATGCCCAAAAAAAATAAAAAATTATAAGGGAAAAAAAATTCCTTAAACAAAGAGTATAGGAGAAACCTTTATTCTTATCCTTTAAGAATGGAATAAGAATTATAGTTTGAGGAAAGAGGATTTTGTCAATTTTTCAATTT
>NC_033802.1:48962379-48963518 GCF_001876935.1 Asparagus officinalis | reverse complement strand
AATGTCCGTCGTCTTCTCTCTGTCTCGAGCTGTGTGTGGATACCTATAGGCATTTTTAGACGCCTACAGGGACCTATAAGCAATTTTATATGCCTACAACGTACACCAGAGAAAACAGGTGTACGTCAGCGTGCATGGCACACGGCAAGACCCCACAAAAGAAAATAGAACAATCAAAAACCCAAGCAGAAATGGATATAAAAACTGAAATGACAAAAGAACGTGCAATTGGAAATCCAACAAAATTAAAATGTAATCCACTACTAAAATATAATAATTAGGAGAATCCAAAAATCAAACGGGTAATGAGATCATGTAGCTAGCGATCAGAATAATCATCCAAGTAACAGGATTATACACTAGATGGAATTAATACTTAAAAATCTACAACTCGAGGCGTAGTACGTCGAGCAAAAAAATCCAAACAAGAAAACCCTCATGTATATACCATATGTCTCAAATTGTAGATAATTAAATATTAATCCCGATCTATGTATGAAAAGAAAAACAACTGGTCTACCTCTCACAAGAATTCATACTTAGCCAAGAAACGAGGTCATGTAACTAGTCATCCTAAAACTCACTGGTCCACATCTCACAGAAAGTCAACATTCATATCACCGGATAACTAACTGTTCACAAATCCTCTATGTGCATCCAATACACGAATCGGTCAGAGGACTACACGCAATCCGATCTTGGCCAAGTTTGAACTCAGGCAAAGCTCAGGTGACAAAATAGCTCACGAACTAAAGTGACTACACGAATTCACTTTAACCCAACAAACCAACCCCAGTGACTACACGAATTCACTGGCGCGAGCTGGAAGATACATCAACAGTCACATCCAAGCACATGAACATTAACTTCCCCATCCGAACTCTTCTCGTTTTTCTAAATCAACAATCGTATTCCACACTAAAACTTTGGTTCACCACCTAAACTCAGTCAACACACCCACACATGTCACTAGGTCTGTTCATGACGCACGAGGCCACTAAGTCATAAACTACTAATGGTTCTCAATTACAACAAGAAATAATAAATGAAACAATCAATCATGTACAACGGTGTCATAGCATACCTCGTAATTAAAATAAGAATCATGGAATCGACGATTGTTTTGCACATAAAATGTC
>NC_033802.1:48960556-48961891 GCF_001876935.1 Asparagus officinalis | reverse complement strand
CATCCAAAATCGATCAGGTAACGAGATCATGCAGCTAGCGATCAGAATAATCATCCAAGTATCAATGTCATACAACTAGATGGAATTAATACTTAAAAATCTACAACTCGAGGCGTAGTACGTCGAGCAAAAAAATCCAAACAAGAAAACCCTCATGTATATACCATATGTCTCAAATTGTAGATAATTAAATATTAATCCCGATCTATGTATGAAAAGAAAAACAACTGGTCTACCTCTCACAAGAATTCATACTTAGCCAAGAAACGAGGTCATGTAACTAGTCATCCTAAAACTCACTGGTCCACATCTCACAGAAAGTCAACATTCATATCACCGGATAACTAACTGTTCACAAATCCTCTATGTGCATCCAATACACGAATCGGTCAGAGGACTACACGCAATCCGATCTTGGCCAAGTTTGAACTCAGGCAAAGCTCAGGTGACAAAATAGGTCACGGACTAAAGTGACTACACGAATTCACTTTAACCCAACAAACCAACCCCAGTGACTACACGAATTCACTGGCGCGAGCTGGAAGATACATCAACAGTCACATCCAAGCACATGAACATTAACTTCCCCATCCGAACTCTTCTCGTTTTTCTAAATCAACAATCGTATTCCACACTAAAACTTTGGTTCACCACCTAAACTCAGTCAACACACACACACATATCACTAGGTCTGTTCATGACGCACGAGGCTACTAAGTCATGAACTACTCAGGGTTCTCAAACACAACATGGACAATATATAGCTGACATGTCAAATACATTAAACAAATGCAAAACGTGAAATGTGATCATAAACAGTAAAAACATACATGCAGTCCGGTTTCATCAATATCTTGTTATCCAGCCCTCTAAACTATTCACACAAAATCATAAATTTCTTAAATCCAAAATAAATATTTTTTTTGCAAATAAATTCCTTTAGATTATCATAATTATCAAAAATAATTCTTTTTCCAAAATAATTCCTTTTAAATTATTATAATTTTTCAAAATGATCTGTTCTCAAATAAATTCTTTTTAATTAATATAATTATCCAAAAATGATTCCACTGCCAAAATAAATTCTTTTAATCTACTATACTTATTCTGAAAATACTATTTATCATATAATTACAATTTATTTAATATTATTCATCAAATCCACGCAGATAATTATATCACAAATTAACATAAACAAATAAATCACAATTTTATCAACAAGCCCACACAGATAATTATTAATAGATCTAAAATTACAGATAATTCATAATAAAATAAAAATTCACATTTTAGCAAGTGGGATCTTGCCTCGGGTTGTGTTGAATAATTCGACGT
>NC_033802.1:48937101-48960283 GCF_001876935.1 Asparagus officinalis | reverse complement strand
TATATATATATATATATAATATTAGGGTTTAGGGTTAATTATTTTAAAATGAAATTAATTAAAAATAAATAACTACTGATATTTAAAAATCAAAATAATTATGGGATAATTATCTATAATTAAAAACGTACATGTTGTGTTAATACAACAGTTGATACGAAATAGTCAAAATATACACATATTGTACAATTAAACGAGAATAATTAATAATAAAAATATATTTACTTACTTTTAAAATCAACTAATTATGGGATAATTATATACACAGTAAAATATATCAGTTATACTAATACGACAAATAATATGTTACAGTAGAAATAATACAACAAATTATACAAATAATACATAATTAATAATACAACATATTATACAAAAATATACGTAATAATAATAATAATACCACGTATTATTCAAAATGATACGTAATAGTATTAGTAACACAACGAATAAATTCTAGAAATATTTACTGCACTAAATAAATTTTTAAATATTTAAATATTTTAAATAAATATAAACATTAGACTTTAAATCATAGAAAATTATAGAAATTCGAGAAAAAATATAAATACTCTTTTAAAAATCAAAATTAAATATTTTAAAATACTAGAAAATTATTTTAACTAGTATCAAAATTCATGGTCCTTACATTCTACCTCTTAAAACAAATTCTACCCTCAGAATTAAAATAAAAGTAATGCAGAAAGAATCCAAGGATAGAGATATTGAACGATATCCATAAACAGAGGAGAATGTAAAACAAAAACAACACAAGGTAAGATACAAGATGTGACAGCTAAGATATCGCTATCGCATTTTAGACTTGCAGCAAAGTCCAAACAAACACTATGATACAAACATATTTAACTGTGTGAACTTGTTATACCGTACTTGTAAATATATAAGCAATCTAATCAGTATAAAGTATAAGGTAAGCAATAACATAGAATCAAAACAATTAGGTACAATATAAATAAACAATCATATAGAGTGAATCATACAAATAATATACAAGCATTCATAGAAACAGTGAATCATACAAATAATATACAAGCATTCATAGAAACAAAGCAGAAACATATTAAGTAAGAATAAAGTTAAGTAAGAACAATAAATCTAAAGCAAACACATAGAAACAAAGCAGAAACATATTAAGTAAGAATAAAGTTAAGTAAGAACAATAAATCTAAAGCAAACATAAAAATAAGTCAAATACAATAGAAACAGGTAGAAACATAAACAACATAATAAGAAAAGTCAAAAAAATCTAAAATACAAAATAGTTTAAACAAACATAGTAACAGGGTATAACAATGGTTAATCAAAAACAAAAAGAAATTTAATTATGAAAAACACAATCAATACAGGTTCAAACTAAAGATTTTAAAAACACAATGTAAGATATAAAATCAATAAAAATGAGTAAATGAGCAAAAAACAAACATCAACCGGATCATATAACAAAATAGAGTGATATAATAATAAGTATATATCAAAGATAATAGGAAAAGCAATCATAAAGCAATTAGAATAATAATACATACAAAATAAACACAAATAAAAGAAAACATATTTAATTGATGGAATAATGAAAAGTAGTCTGAAACATAGAAAAGATACAAAGACAGTCAAGTATAAATAGCTAAACACAATTATTAAAATAATTATACAATCAAATAATCATGTAAAGCAGAATACAAAATTTAGCAGATAAATAATTCATTACACAGTTATTAGGAATTTACAAATTGTATACACAGAAATTAGAATACGACAAACAATAAAATTATGTAAAAATAAGTAACACAATACAAGTGGAATATTAGAAGGTAATTGAACATAACCAAAAGATATGATATACAAAACAATACAAAGCAGATTACCATGGAAAGACAAAGTGATAGGACACAACAACATATAAGAAAATGAATTATATGTAGTATATCATATCAAAAATAAAATAAATAATTATAGACGTATATCACAGCAATAATTATCAAAAACATACAGTTTATATAAATATTATGACTAAATAAATAAAGCAGACTAACCTGAACAAAGAACGAAATAAAAAGTAAGTATTAGAATGAATAAGAAACTGTATATAGAAAATAAGTAAGCAAAACATAAACAAAACTAAGAAAGATAAAATGGTTGATAAATTTAATCAAACAATGATGATACATGTAATTGGAAGTAAAGAATGAAATGAAATATACTAAATGAAACTACTTTATACTTAAATAAACAAGCTAGCAAGTTAATAATACACTTATAATATAATATACAATAGTAGATAAATAAAATGACTGAAATATACTAAAACATGAGAATAACGCAATATTACTAGAAAGCACCAGATATATGACAAGAATACAGAACAAATTAGACAGAAGTACAATAAAGATTATAATAAGGTATACATAATATACATAATCATAATTGAAGATAACATTAAGAAATAAACATAGATAAAAACACATCAATACATATAGACAAACAAACAGAGGCAAATCATAATAATAATCAATAGCAGAATGAAAAGATACATAATAATTATTAGCATACAAAAAATTATATAAAATAAAGTAAATAATACAAAAAATCATAGTTAGGCTCAAAGAAACACAAATAAAATCAATGTATAAAAATAAAAGATATAAAAGAAAAAGGGATAAACAAGATTCAGATATATATGATGTGCATAACAAATATAATCATTATGTATAATAAGCGTTAAAAATGAAAACACATATATAATAATAATCATATAAAAGTCTGTATACTCATGGTACTAATCATGCTAACAAAAATAAATTTTGATGGAAAGAGTCATAAAATATTATATGATAAATTAAACATAAGAGTAAACACATGATTCAAAATAAACATATTATATAAAACATAATAATAAGAACATAATTATATATTCGACAAACAATATGATAAATTAGAAGTAATAGTAATATTCATAAATATAAACAAGATAAAACAATAATAATCATCACTATATAAAATCAATTTAGACATAGTAGTATATTGTGTAGTAGTCAAAATCCACATAAATACAATCAGCGTAATATACATAAATAAAATGTATAATACATAAAACATGAACTATGAAAGATTAATATACATAAATAAAATGTATAATACATAAAACATGAACTATGAAAGATAAAATAGATTTATAAATAAATAAAAACATAGTATAATACATAAAACATGAACTATGAAAGATAAAATAGATTTATAAATAAATAAAAACATACAATATAATACTGTATTTGATACATAAAATAATATAATAAATAATACAGAATTCAATACAATCAACGATATACAAGTCAAATCAAAGAAAATATAGTGTAAAAAATAATAACACATATAATAACGACTAGTATAAGGAAAGAGTAGTTATAGGGAGAGAGCGTGTAGTCGCAAAAAGACGAAACAAGAACAGTGGTAAGCCCCGAAGTCAAAGAGTGATAAATGTTAGACCCTAGAGGGGGGGATGATTAGGGTCTTATGCTAATCTAATTCGATTTAAATGCCAATTAAAATTAATTAATAAGTTATCCTAGCAAGTAAGAAATACAACAAGTTATATGAGCTAGGATAAGCAATATGAACAACAAAAAATATCCTAGCAAAGAGATATAAGCAATATATGATATATGCAAGGATATGAAACTAACACAAGGAGTAAACAATATGAACTAGATAGTGGATCATATAAATAATGAGCAATGCACAATGGCGATATAAGATATGAACATAAATATAAATGAACGCCAAAGCACACTCAAACACAATCAAATGATCACGGAGTTCGGACCTTCCGTCCTACGTCTCCACTCCCCACTCCCGGGGAGAAATCCACTATCACAATCCGGTTTGGAAGCCGGAACTTCTACACACTCGGTTTACAAGCTTACCGAAAACTCTCACACAACAAATACTATGCAATCACACTCTACACCCTCACAAGTGTTGGACCTAGCCGTGTCTCCCTTAAGTGCTCGGTTACAACCTCTCCCTAGGTTCGTCAACCGACGCCACTCCTCTTGGGACGATCCCCGACTCTCACCACACACTCCTCTCGGTGTACAAGTGTATTACAATGTGTATCCTCACAATTAGGCTTAATATAATAAATGTTTGTTCTCTACTATGGATGAGAACACAATGAAAGCTCACACTCAATTGTTACAACTCTGGAGAATAGTTGGAAGCTCAAACTTCAATAGATGATCTCCTCAAGCTCTTGTGGAATTTTCTTCACAAACAAACTCTTGAAACAAACTTAAAAACCCTTCAACAAAATTGTAAAACTCTTTTTAAAACTCTCTTAAACATCTATAAGAAACAATGAAAGTTGAGGGCTTTTTATAGCCTCTAAAATTAACCACAAACCCCCAAAAACCGAAAATATCTAAAACTAGCCGTTACTAGCCGTTATAGGCTGAAAAGACCAAAATACCCCAAATTCCAGCATCTGGAAATTTGTGTATCTGACTTTGTAAAATAAATTAAAAATAGTAATTCAATTCAAAAAATTATAAAATTTTGACAGAAGGTTTTATACGTGTATAAGAACATGTTAGAGAAAGTATTTCTGAAAAATCATTTCTAATTTGAGAGAAATAAATGTTTGAACACAGATATACAGTTTCTAAAAATCAACTGACATACACGATTTTGTAAAATCAATTGGGCATGGTAAATCAACTCCAAAAATGTTAAAATTTTTATAGAAGTTTCTAAACATGTAGATAAATATGTCAATTAAAGAATTTATTGAATATCACTTCCCATTTATGAAAACTCATCTGTTTTGTAAAACATGCACGAACATGTGCACGAACAAAAACATGATTTTGTAAATTCCATTAAACATAACAAATCAATTTCAAACTTGATGAAACTTTGCAAAATGTTTATAAACATGAAAACAAACATGTTACAAAAATAAATTTTCAATTTTCATTTCTCAATTGTGAAAACTCGTTATTTTGTAAAAACATGCATTAATATGAATTTGTTAAGAACATGTTTTTGACAAAAAGAGTTTAAACGCATATTGAAACTTTATGAAATGTCTTCATAAACATTATAACACATGAATATAAAGTAAACATGGTTAATAAAACAATATCACAAAGTTTTCTCAAAATAACTCATTTTGTGAGAAAATCCAATATTGTGTGTGTATATGATATTGAGCTTAGAGTATTAAACACACATAATATAAACTTATACTAAATATACCCAAGCTTGATGAAGGTCTTCAATGATCATGACTTGGTAAACTTTGCGGAAGAAGCTTGTAATTGGATCTTTAACTTGAATTGACGTTGCTTCACTCCACAATTCCGCCAACCTCCATTTGATATGATCGTTAAGGCTCGATTCCATCCATCTTCCAACACGTTGTTTGCCTAGAATAAATACGAAAACACAAACACTAGACAAACAACATTAGAAGTAAATTGTTTGTTAAACATCATCAAAACAAGAAGGCCAACAACCTCCCCCTTTTTGATGATGACAAACAATTTACAAAAAGGATATATACATGAAAGGAAATAAATATATAAATTATAATACACATGCATATAAACAAGAAAGAATATACTCATAATATTTCTCCCCCTTTGACAACATCAAAAAGGGGACAAAGGAATGAAGAGAGCGAAAGTTCCCCCTATCAATAAGCATGGGTGAGTACAAAGCAAATATAGGGAATAGCTCCCCCTATCAAAAAGCCATATGAAATATAAGCAATAAAAGATCATGGCAAACATGTGAGTATGCATACATGCTAATTACAACTCACAATCAAGAGATAATGAGAACATATATAAATATATCAAGATGAACATATTGTCTCATATCATAAAAGCCAATGTATAAAATAGATTTATGAAATCAAAAGAAAAAGAGCATGAGAATCATGCAAAATGTTTTCAAATGAAAACAACCAAATCATCATTGATTTTCAAAAATCAAGAGAGGCAATTATATCTAGCTCTTGAGCTAGTAACAACCCATATAAATATGTTTAGCACCCGGTAAACAATGTTTGGGAATAAACACCCAATAACTCCGGAGGGTTATATAAACATAGTCCTCTCATCAAAACAAAAATAATAATCATGAAAACAAAAGATTTGATACAAGAAAGATTGTTTTCATAACCAAAAGATTTTAAAGCATAATTTTCAAAACCAAGAAAAAGAAAGATAAAAACATTAAAATTTTTGGTTTAAAAAATCAAATTTGATTTGGTACCCAAGAACTCTTGGTACCAAAAGATTTAGGGACATGACCCCTATCATTTAAGCTCAAAACCCTTGGGTTATGAACCCATTTGGGCGCATTTAGTGCACGGGTCCGGTCATAGCAATAATTATGCAAATGACCCATTCGATTGCAATAAGTGCAATGAAGAGGATGCATTTGGTTATGTTGACCATGTGAATGTACACGAGGAACATTTTCAAATAAAGATGGTCTTTTAAGATTATTTTGCAAATGAGAAATAGTTTGAAACAATGTTGGTCTACTTGAAATATTTTGCGATTTAGAAACTTTTCGCAAATCAAAACAAAACTTAGCTAAGTGACCAACTCTACCACAAAAATCACAATGATACACATGAGCATGCTTATGACGAGAAATAGGTGCATGTGTGTGTACATGTGATGAAGAAACTTGATAAGATGCACAAGTAGGATTAATATTCTTATGTTTTTGTGCATCATAGCAAAATTTAGCTAAATGGCCTTTACGACCACAAAAGGAGCACTTGTAAACTTTGCTATACAAGTGTGCATAGTGTGTAGGTGATTTTGTAGCACTAGATTTAGCACACTTGTCCATAAGTTTCTTATGGTTATCAATGCATGTTTTTAAAGTTGAATCTAAGCATGATATGCGTTCCTTAATAAGATTCAAATCATCATTATGCACAACACCATTGATAATAGAAGTAGAGCATGTATGGTTATCAAAATCATTTCTAATAGCTACTACTTCTAGCATGACATTTTCTCTTTCATGAGTTAACTTAGCAAAGTTTGAAAGCAAAGAATCATGATCCAATTTTAATTTTTTATTGTTTTCTTTAATGATCATATTTTTATTAGAAATAGTATCAAACTTATATGCTAACAACTCATGATCGGATTTCAAATCCTCATGCTTGCTTTTTAAATCAATAAAATTTTTATGCAATAAGTTATAGGCATGCAACAATTTTTCACTAGCACAAGTAAGTTCATCACTAGATAAATCATTAGTGGTTTCAAACTCGCAACAATTTTTCACTAGCACAAGTAAGTTCATCACTAGATAAATCATTAGTGGTTTCAAACTCGCAAAGCTCACTAGGGCTATCGCCTAGTTGTAAAACCCCGAAATTTTATAATGAACGGATGTGATTAATAGTAATAAATCTTTCTTTGGTAATAAATAACCATACATACATATGATGTATATATTTTACCAGGGCTTGGGAACCCAACAGGTGTTTATATATGAGAGATATCGAGTGATATAAGTCCAGCAGGTGAAATGCCTGCAAAAGGCATTTTTGTGCTGAGCGGTCGACCGACGCGGTCGACCGTGGCGGTCGACCGGTGCGGTCGACCGATCAGCGATCAGAGAGTTATCCAGGTTGTTTTCTTTTACGGTTTTTAGTTTTGGGCTATTGGGTTTCGGGTCGGGTTGGGGAATTGGTATTTATACCAACTCAACCCAGGAGAGTTTCTCTTCTCCTCAGACGTAAACCCTAGCCCCTTTTTCTCTCCCCTCTCAAAACCCTAGCCGTCACTGGTGATTTTGGGGAAATCTGAAGGAGCTGCAGTGGGAGTTGCAGATCAGGTGGAAGGAGATCCTCAACAGGAATCTTTGTAGCACCCAAGGCGAGTATCATCTCGCCCAATCCCTCACCCCTTTTTCCTATGGTTTTATTTTGATTTCTCATGAGTTTTTGAAGAGCCCAACAGGTATTTTTGCATAAAAATGAGTTTCTTTACATTGTAGATTGCAAGAATCGATATTTCAGTGAGTTTCTTTACATTGTAGATTGCAAGAATCGATATTTCAGTTTGTGAAAGTTCACCCACGTTTTGTCAAATAAAGATCTAGATCTGAGGATTATTAAACAAGAGTTTAACAACGCTTTACTGTCATTTAAAACATTTCAATTTGTTTTTCTCATGTATTTTGAAATATTGGGAATATGGATTTCATGCTTGAGACTAGTTATTCTTCTTCCAGAAATTTAGAACACTTAATATTGTAGAATTTTTGTCAATTTTTGTTTCAGGTTTCGAGCTGACAGAAACCCAGATTTGGGTTTCTGTCCGCTCGGCGGTCGACCGACGCGGTCGACCGCTGAGCTCGATTTGAGGTTTCGGTCGACCGCCCGTTATTTCGGTCGACCGCGTCGTCATTTCGGTCGACCGCCGATTATTTCGGTCGACCGTGACATTATTTCGGATTTCGGTCGACCGCTTCGTCATTTCGGTCGACCGCCGATTATTTCAGTCGACCACAATAATATTTCGGTCGACCGCCAGGTTAGTATCAGAGATCGGTCGACCGAGTCGGTCGACCGACGCTCTGTCTGTGATATTTTCCCTGTTCTGGGTATTTTTGAGTGTTCTGTTCAGGTTTGGGAGTTTGACTAGACTATCTGACTTTGGTATTTAGTCTTGTTATGTACCTAGGCACAATAGATGACCTGAGGGTATCAAATATGGATATATACACTGTTTTGACTGTGAATTGATATAGATAGAATTCACTATGTATCTCAGCGATATTTTCATCATTTCACAGTCCTCGTGTTGGACTATAATCCATAGAAAGTCCTCGTGTTGGACTGTGATCTATAGAAGTCCTTGAGATTGGACTGTGAATTATGAAAGTCCTCGTGTTGGACTGTGATTTATAGAAGTCCTCGTGTTGGACTGTGATTTATAGAAGTCCTTGGGTTGGACTGTGAATTATGAAAGTCCTCGTGTTGGACTGTGATTTATAGAAGTCCTTGGAATAGCTGTATTTCTTTTATTATTGTTTCTGTACTAGAACCTCGGGTTTGGTGTTTAGAGATTTACAATTTGAGATACAAGGTATATACATGAGGGTTTCCTTATTTGGATTATTTCGCTCGACGTACCTATGCTCGTGTTGTAAATTTCTAAATACTTGAACCCTCTTTAGTAGGATCAATGATTTTAGATCTATTATACACATTATCTGTATTTTCTTATACAACGAGCCCTTTTCCCTTGGGGTCGGTTGTGATGTTACTCGCTAGCGCTTTGACGCTCGTTGTCCCTCCCCCTTCCAGGTCACGAGCCAGGAGCACGGAGAGCCGCAGGTTGATAGCGGACCACATTAGTGTTCAGCTTTACTTTCTAGTTATGTATTATTTTCTTTGGGCTCCACTATAGTGAGGTTAGACATTTGAGGGTGTTATTCTAGAAGTTGTAAAGGCTGTGAGCCTTATCTCCTTATCGTCAGATATTTGTATTTGAGACTTGTTGAGTATTTCAGATCTACTCAGACCTTGACTATGTATTTCTGTATTGTTGGATGATGAGATATTTATGTGACTATTATCATTTCATCAGTATTCCTCGTAATGTCTTTTACCTGTTTTGTACCTACACCAGTTGTTGACTCTACTAGATAGATGTTAATTGTGATGGTGAAACATGTTATTGCACGGTGTGGTGCATAGCAGGTTTGACATTCTTGGTTTCACCTTGGACTGCAGCCTTGAGTGAACCCAGGGGCGTCACAGTTGGTATCAGAGCTCTAGTTCCAGTATCCTTAGGATCATCCTATGTCGAGTCATGGAGCTAGGACAGAGTTTCTTAGGATTCATGTATAGAGTCCGTAAGGATTTCCTAGTATGAGTGAGGACGACTTATGCGTATACCTCAACCGTAAGGATTTCCTAGTATGAGTGAGGACGATATATGCGTATATCTCAAAATCTGAGAATTTTTTTTTTTTTTTGACCACTACTTTTGTATAAGTTTAAAGTATTAGTGCAATACTATATGTTGTGAAAATCTTATTGTGATACGCTATTTATAGAAGTCTACTTTGACTCATAGACTCTTATTTTCTTATGATCAGAGAGATGGCAGGTCGTGGTAGACCCCGTACCAGGAGAGCTACCCAGGCGGAGTCATAGCAGACTCCATCAGAGCAGCAGCCAGCTCAGTCCGAGCCTCAGCAGGCACCACTAGGGCCGCAGCAGGCTCCTCGGTACTTGGTGGATCTTATGGCTCCTCTCATTGCCAGGATGACGGCCATTGAGGACTTAGTGACGACTCATATAGCACCACGGACACCACCACCACCGGTAGCTCAGCAGCAGGGGATACCTGCCGTTCCTGTTAGAGAGAGACCCCCAGAGGCCACGCCTGCAGCGATTCCTTTAGCAGTCCCAGACAGAGTCACAGAGCAGGAGACTTGGCTCCGTATGGTTGAGAGGTACCAGAAGATGAGAGCACCCGAGTTCCAGGGATCACCAGACCCTCTTGCAGCTCCTAAGTGGAAGGAGGATGTGAGCAACATTCTTGATATACTCGGTGTAGATTCAGTCCAGAAGCAGAGACTAGCATCCTACAGCCTGAAGGGAGATGCGGGGAGGTGGTACCGACTCCAGTTCACTCCAGAGCAGAGGCTGACCCTCACGTGGGAGGACTTCATATATTTCTTTGATGGACAGTACGTTTCTTCTGCAGCACGGACCGGGAAGGAGCTTGAGTTGTCCCGATTGACTCAGGGGGACATGTCAGTGGCTGATTTTGAGAGCCGGTTCATGGAGCTGTTACATTTCACAGGCATGTGGCAGACAGGAGAGCGTCAGGCTCAGATGTTCTTGGCTGGGCTTCGCCCTAATCTCCGACGATACCTCGTGTCGAGGAGATTTTATTCAGTCAGGGAGGTAGCTGAGGCTGTCACTTCTCAGGAGATTGAGACTTCTGTGTTTCAGAAAGACAAGGAAGGGAAGGCTAAGACCGGACAGAGTGGGGACAAGGGCAAGAACAAGAGAGGTTTTTCGGGACATCAGCAGCAGCATCAGGGCCCCTATAAAAGGGGACCCCAGCAGGAGCAGAGAGCACACCAGCAGCGCAAGTTTCAGGGATCCTGTTTTAACTGTCACAAGGTCGGACATAAGGCATCAGAGTGCCGCAGCGCACCAGCGGGAGCCCAGCAGGGCAAAGGTCCGAACCACCAGCAGCAGCAGCGCCAGCAGGGTAGAGGTCAGGGCCAGCAGAACAGGCTTGAGGCACCGCCAGCAGCTCAGAGGACTGAGGGACAGATTCGGGCAGTTCAGGATGTTTCCCAGGGACAGATTATCCCATATTCTCCAGCACCAT
This sequence comes from Asparagus officinalis, assembly GCF_001876935.1. Lineage (NCBI taxonomy): Eukaryota > Viridiplantae > Streptophyta > Magnoliopsida > Asparagales > Asparagaceae > Asparagus > Asparagus officinalis. The sequence goes on along the minus strand of NC_033802.1, from coordinate 48,948,872 downwards.
CAGCAGAGCAGTCTTCAGCCACGGGCAGGGTATATGCAGTGGTTCCTCGTGATCATGGCGCCAGTGGAGCTGTAGTGGAGGGTACGTTCTTTGTGAACTCTCTTCCCGCCCGTATTCTTTTCGATTCGGGAGCTTCGCATTCTTTCATCTCTCATGCATTCATGACTAGACTCCAGCTCGTAGCTCAGCCCCTAGACACCCCTCTATCTGTTTCCACCCCTTTAGGTGAGGTATCGCTTCTGGAGAGCGTTTGTAGGAGGTGTACCATCAGTCTAGACGAGTCGGAGTTCATAGTGGATTTGATAGGGTTGTTCATGTCCGAGTTCGATATTATTCTTGGTATGGATTGGTTTTCTTCCTACCATATCAGTATTGACTGCTTTGCGAAGACAGTCAAGTTGCGAGCGTCCGATGGGTCCGAGTTCCTACCATATCAGTATTGACTGCTTTGCGAAGACAGTCAAGTTGCGAGCGTCCGATGGGTCCGAGATAATTGTAGCTACCTCTCAGGGCAAACGACTTGCGGAGTCATTTCTGGCATACATCGAGGAGGCGATGCGACGGGATCATGGTGCTGAGTTATTGGAGACTAGAGTTGTCTCAGAGTATCAGGATGTCTTTCAGGACATACCTGGACTACCTCCGGTGAGAGAGGTGGAGTTTTGTATTGAGTTGCAGCCTGGCACAGCCCCGATATCCCGCGCACCCTATCGTATGGCACCAGCTGAGATGAGGGAGCTTCAGACCCAGTTGGACGAGTTGCTAGCTCAGGGCTTTATTCGCCGGAGTCATTCTCCGTGGGGCGCGCCGGTCCTCTTCGTGAAGAAGAAGGATGGTAGTATGAGATTATGCATAGATTATAGAGAGTTGAACAAGGTCACTATCCGGAATAGGTACCCACTGCCTAGGATTGATGACTTGTTTGACCAGTTGCAGGGTGCGCGGTATTTCTCGAAGATTGATCTTCGTTCTGGCTATCATCAGTTGTGGGTTCGGGAGATGGATATTCCTAAGACCGCTTTTCTTACTCGATATGGATCCTTCGAGTTCTTAGTCATGCCATTTGGGTTGACCAATGCACCCGCGGTATTCATGGATTTGATGAACCGGGTTTTCCGTCCCTTCTTAGATCAGTTTGTGATCGTCTTCATCGATGATATTCTCATTTACTCGAGATCGGAGGCAGATCATGAGGAGCATCTACGGATAGCATTGAGGACACTTTAGGAGCATCAGTTGTATGCTAAGTTCAGCAAGTGCGAGTTTTGGCTTTCAGAAGTCAGATTTCTTGGCCATGTCATCAGTCGAGAGGGTATAGCAGTGGACCCGGCTAAGGTCACGGCAGTCCTTGATTGGGAGCCACCGAAGACGGTGACAGAGATTCGCAGCTTTTTAGGCTTGGCTGGATATTATAGGAAGTTCATTCAGGACTTCTCGAAGATTTCGACGCCTATTACACACCTTACGAAGAAGGGTGTACAGTTCATATGGAGCATGGAGTGCCAGAGGGCCTTTGATAATCTGAAGACTAAGTTGACTACTGTGCCAGTTTTGACCATTCCGAGCAGCGACAGGACATTCGTCGTATATACAGATGCATCATTGACAGGCTTAGGAGGTGTATTGATGCAGACTCAGAGGGTAGTAGCTTATATCTCACGGCAGTTGAGGGCGCTTGATGCAGACTCAGAGGGTAGTAGCTTATATCTCACGGCAGTTGAGGGCGCATGAGCAGAACTATCCCGCTCATGATTTGGAGTTGGCAGCAGTGGTGTTTGCACTGAAGTCATGGAGGCACTACTTATATGGAGTGCAGTTTGAGTTGTTTACAGACCATCAGAGTCTGCAGTACCTCTTTTCCCAGAAAGAACTCAATCAGAGACAGAGGAGATGGATTGAGTTTATCAAAGACTACGAGTTCGTGATTCAGTATCATCCAGGGAAGGCGAACGTCGTAGCAGATGCCTTGAGTAGGAAGCGTCGGCATCGGGTTGCGGCTTTGAGGTGTTCTTTGTACAGAGACCTTATCACTCTTAGCCAGTTTAATGTTAGATCCGAGATTGGAGGAACCAGTGTGTTCTTGGGAGCTTTGTCAGTGCAGCCATCTTGGAGTGACAGGGTTGTCAGAGCTCAGTTGGAGGACTCTTGGATTCAAACCCGTAAGGGGGAGATTTCCAAAGAGCCCAAGGTGGACTGGACCATTGGAGCAGATGGAGGATTACGGATGAAGGGTAGATTGGTTATGCCAGCCAGTGCAGAGCTGAAGATACATCCAGGGACTACCAAGATGTACAAGGACCTGAAGAGGCATTTCTGGTGGAGCGGTATGCGGAGAGAGATTGCAGACTATGTGGCTAGATGTTTTACCTGTCAGCAGGTGAAGGCAGAGCATCAGAGACCGGCAGGGACACTGCAACCTTTACCCATTCCGGAGTGGAAGTGGGCAGATATTTCTATGGATTTTATTGTGGGGTTGCCGAAGTCGAAGAAAGGGAATGATTCAGTTTGGGTGATAGTGGACCGGTTGACGAAGTCAGCACATTTTATTCCAGTGAGGACCACTTATACAGCCGAGACTTATGCGAGGATCTTCATTCGGGAGATAGTTCGACTTCACGGGGTCCCGGACACGATCGTGTCGGATCGAGGATCGGTTTTCACTTCACACTTTTGGAGGAGTTTTCAGGACTCATTTGGCAGCACGCTATCTTATGGCAGTGTATTTCACCCCCAGACGGATGGCCAGACAGAGAGGGTGAATCAGGTGTTGGAGGACATGTTGCGGGCATGTGTCATTGACTTCCAAGGTAGTTGGGAAGATCATATTCCTCTGGTAGAGTTCGCTTATAACAATAGTTATCAAGCGGCGATCGGTATGGCCCCGTATGAAGCATTGTATGGGAGACCTTGTAGATCACTGATATGTTGGGCCGAGCCGGAGGATAGCTTGATGCTTGGGCCCGAGCTAGTGAGGCAGACCACTGAGAAGGAAGCTTTGATCAGGGAGCGGATTTTAGCAGCTCAGAGTCGGTAAAAAAGCTATGCAGATAAGAGGCGAAGACCCCTAGAGTTTCAGGTTGGAGATTTGGTTATGCTTAAGGTATCGCCTATGAAAGGCGTACAGCGATTCGGTAGGCGAGGGAAGCTTGCACCGAGATATATTGGGCCTTTTCAGATCCTAGAGCGCATTGGGGCTGTGTCATACAGACTAGATCTTCCAGCATCGATGTCTAGTATACACAGCGTGTTCCATATTTCTATGCTTAAGAAGCACTTGCATGATGAGGAGCAACAGCGAGTATTGGATGCACCCACTTGCATGATGAGGAGCAGCAGCGAGTATTGGATGCACCGGAGATCGAGCTTCAGGATGATTTGACTACTATTGAGATTCCGGTTCGTATTCTTGCCAGAGAGGACAAGAGGCTTAGAAACAAGGTAATTCCCTTGGTGAAAGTTCAGTGGAACCGAGGAGGCATTGAGGAGATTTCTTGGGAGCGTGAAGAGGACATGCGTCGTGACTACCCACACTTGGTTGAGCAGGTAAATAAAATTCGTACCATATCATATATATTGCTTTATGTTATATTTTTAGTCAGGTTTATATTTAACGCTAGAACGAAGATATTTCCGCTTAATATCTAATCTTTTGGAACACATGGTATATGTATGGGGGGTTCCTTGTTCGGATTTTTCGCCCGATGTACTAGTTCCACTAGATTAGGATTTTAGCGAGAATATTATCATTTTAGATCGTTAAGTATAAAGAGAATATTACCATTTTAGATCGTTAAGTGTAAATATCTCTATAAGGTTATCTAAGAGTTCATATTTCAAGTTCGCATGATTTCCGAATTTCGAGGACGAAATTCTTTTAAGGGGGGAAGAATGTAAAACCCCGAAAATTTCTATAATAAATAACCATACATATATATGATGTATATATTTTACCAGGGTTTGGGAACCCAACAGGTGTTTATATATGAGAGATATCGAGTGATATAAGTCCAGCAGGTGAAATGCATGCAAAAGGCATTTTTGTGCTGAGCGGTCGACCGACGCGGTCGACCGTGGCGGTCGACCGGTACGGTCGACCGATCAGCGATCAGAGAGTTATCCAGGTTGTTTTCTTTTACGGTTTTTAGTTTTGGGCTATTGGGTTTCGGGTCGGGTTGGGGAATTGGTATTTATACCAACTCAACCCAGGAGAGTTTCTCTTCTCCTCAGACGTAAACCCTAGCCCCTTTTTCTCTCCCCTCTCAAAACCCTAGCCGTCACTGGTGATTTTTGAGGAGTTTGGAGGAGTTCCAGGGGATTTCAGCAGATTGGATCTCAAGAGAATCATCTCCAGAACGTTCGTCATCACCCAAGGCGAGTATCATCTCGCCAAATCCCTCACCCCTGTTTTCCATGATCTTTATTTTGGATTTTATGAGTTTTGGATGAGCCAAAATAGTATTTTTGTTAAGAAACGAATTAGCTATGGTATAATAGTATGAATCAGAGGTTTTTGTTTATAAAAACTCACCCAATACCTGTTTGATGACGATCTAGATCTGAAATTTTGCCTAAACAAGAACTAAATCATTTTTACTGTCATTTAAACGATTTGGAAATTGTTTCTCATGTTTTTATAATATTGGAAGGATAGATTTCAAGCCTGAGAGTTGTTGTTTATGTTCAGTATGATTTTTAACCTTAGAACTCTTGTTATCGTAGAGATTTGCAAAATTTTCGTTTCAGGTTTCGAGCTGACAGAAACCCAGATTTGGGTTTCTGTCCGCTCGGCGGTCGACCGACGCGGTCGACCGCTGAGCTCGTTGTGAGTTTTCGGTCGACCGCCCGTTATTTCGGTCGACCGCGTCGTCATTTCGGTCGACCGCCGATTATTTCGGTCGACCGTGACATTATTTCGGGTATTGGCATCTAATAGATGATCATGAGCGAGTCCACTATGGGTTCATTACTCATCATAAGACCCTGGGTTCTAGTGATAGAAATTCTATTCATGGACTCCGTCCTGGTCTTCTGGGATAAGATGTAGCATCGCCGAATGAGTTGCCGATTATTACCAATACGGCGAGGAATCTGCTTGCCAGACTGGGTAGGAAATTCCATGTGCTAGGATATAGGTGCTATGGGTGGGTGCACTCATTAATGAAGAAGTGGTGGACCCGTATGACGAGTTACGTTCTTAGACACTGGGCCGAGGATCTAAAGAATAGTGGACTATATACCCCGATACACACCAGCATGTATGGATTACAAATCAGCTCGCCTCATTTCCTGGCTTTGGTGGAGCTTTATGACCCCGACACTAACACCTTTTTAACTCGTCACAGAGAGTTAGGGTTGGCTCTTCATAAGATGTAAAAGATTTCTAGACTTCTGATGGGCGATCATCCTAATCAAGAGTACTTTCCTCCTGGTCGACAGCTGAATCAACTAAAGAAAACCTTTCCCAACCTTTACGACACGTTGTGGGATCTTACGTATCATTATCAAACGGCTTTAGCTGGCGTAGGTTTCCTGGCGAAGAAGAAATCCCATAGCTAAGCTTGAAGCAATTTACTGACTACTTGTTTAAGCATCTAGAGGATGATTCTGATGAGGCGATCGGTGAGTTAGATCCTTTGACTCCCTTAGAGATCAATAACCAGATTGAGAAGATTGGTGCTCAAACATATACTATTTCTACTTCCGAGGGCAAGTTTCTAGTGAGGACTAAGTTTCGTATGTTCCTATGGCATGCACAGAAGCGGATTCGGCCCATGACTCTTCTTGCAGGATATATCGTCATTTGGCTAAAGAAGTACGTCATACCATATCAGTTCTCCACCACCTTACAGATAGAGGTTCTCTTCCCTACCATACAGCTTGCTTATGAAAAGGACATTTCCTTACTTCTAGCGATGGTCATTAATATACATAGTTGGCTTCGATACTTAGTTTCTGGCTTCACACAGGCGGGGCGTAAGCCATCAATCAGGAATCCTCCTGTCAAAGTCGAGCTCTCGTATACTTATCTGATGGCGCGGCTCGTCCTTCATCGTCCTAATTTAATGTTAGTATCGAGCATCGCAGATCCCTCCATTCCCCTCCTACAGCTATTAGAAGATAGCACATGGGGGAGCGAAACTATTCTTTGAGGTGAGGAAAGAGCTTTACATCCACAAATGTTGGGAGTTCTTCAAATGCTTCCCTAGATTCTCTGGCCATTATAATGATCTGCTGATTAATGAAGAGAGGCTAAGGACAAGGCATATTATCCTTGATGTGGGTTGCTTTCGGTGGATGATGAGCATCCGACCTGGATATCTCATCCTTCGTGTGAAGGAGCACTATCACATAGAGCCTTACATGTCGTGTCGATTCGCTCTTCAGTTTGGTTACAACCAACTGTACGTTGGGAATCCGAGTCGAGAGTTGAGGACTAAGGGTAGTCTTATAGATGGTGTTCGAGCGTGGTTTTGGAGTGTGGCATATTGCATAGGCGCCATCTTCAATCTCCCCATGGCAGGGCATGAATCACAACCTACCTTTCTTTGCTCCAAGTGGCTCATCGCTGCCAACGAGCCTGCGAAGCTAAAGCATATTATGGAGCTGGAGGTAGAAGAAGAACTTCGGGTTGCCACCAGGGGGAAGAAGTCTACCGGGTCTTTTGGCAAGGGCAAACAGATAGTGGAGGACGAAGAGGAAATCCTACCTGCTGATGACAAGGAGGAGACCTCCGATGAAGATGTCTGCGATGTTCGAGACATGAGGACTGACGGTGATAAGGAGGCCGTCGAGACAGGTGTGTTGGACTCCTTCTTTTCCTCAGGCTCACTTATGAGAATGGTGATTATCCACCTAGACTCATCTATTTGCTTTGTTTAAGCCTCCCGATGACTCCAAAGGAGTCATGGCGGGAGGTCTTATTTACATGTCCTAACAAAATGACAATTGTCCTTTTAGGTGAAGCTGTTGAAGAAGAAGAGCATCGTCCATTCCTTCGCACGAGATCTCAAATCCACTACTGTGGCTTCTTCACGGGTTGATTCACATGCCAAGTTTGTGTAGGAGAGACCTGCTATTCACAAGGAGGCTCGATCCCCATGTTAGACCCTAGAAGGGGGGTGATTAGGGTCTTATGCTAATCTAATCCGATTAAAGATTAGACCTTAAATCAAAGAGCACTAAGCTCTAATACCAATTGTTAGACCCTAGATGGGGTGATTAGGGTCTTATGCTAATCTAATCCGATTAAATACCGATTAAAATTAATTAACAAGTTATCCTAGCAAGTATGAAATACCACAAGATATATGAGCTAGGATAAGCAATGTAAACAATGAGATATATCCTATATGATGAAATATATATGCAAGGATATATAAACTAATACAAGGGTGATATAATCAAACTACAAATGTGATAGTGTGCAAATAAACAATGCAAACACATAATATGATCACGGAGTTCGGACCTTCCGTCCTACGTCTCCGCTCCCTACTCCCGGGGAGAAATCCACTATCACAATCCGGTTTGGAAGCCGGAACTTCTACACACTCGGTTTACAAGCTTACCGAAAACTCTCACACAACAAACACTATGCAATCACACTCTACACCCTCACAAGTGTTGGACCTAGCCGTGTCTCCCTCAAGTGCTCGGTTACAACCTCTCCCTATATTCGTCAACCAACGCCACTCCTCTTGGGACGATCCCCGACTCTCAACACTCTTGTAATCCCACTCTACACCCTCTCAAGTGTTGAACTAGACGTGTCTCCCTCAAGTGCTCGGATACAACCTCTCCCTAGGTTCGTCAACCGACGCCACTCCTCTTGGGATGATCCCCGACTCTCACCACACACTCCTCTCGGTGTACAAGTGTATTACAATGTGTATCCTCACAATTAGGCTTAATATAATAAATGTTTGTTCTCTACTATGGATGAGAACACAATGAAAGCTCACACTCAATTGTTACAACTCTCACCAACCCAAATATACTATGTATGAAAATACAATAAGCTTAATATGGGTGTGTGTAACAATGAGATAATATAATCAAATCTAAACTCAATATAAAAACTAGCTTTAAAGAAAGATAATCAAATAACTAAGCAAATGTAAAGCTAGATAAGAGTTTAGAAAACTTTTCAATAGATCAAGAGGTGGAGGGAGAATAGTTGGAAGCTCAAACTTCAATAGATGATCTCCTCAAGCTCTTGTGGAATTTTCTTCACAAACAAACTTAAAAACCCTTCAACAAACTTGTAAAACTCTTTTTAAAACTCTCTTAAACATCCATAAGAAACAATAAAAGTTGAGGGCTTTTTATAGCCTCTAAAATCAGCCACAAACCCCCAAAAACCGAAAATATCTAAAACTAGCCGTTACTAGCCGTTATAGGCTGAAAGACCAAAATACCCCAAATTCCATCATTCTGGAAATTTGTGTATCTGACTTTGTAAAATCAATTAAAAATAGTAAATCAATTCCAAAAATTATGAAATTTTGACAGAAGGTTGTATACGTGTATAAGAACATGTTAGAGATAGTATTTCTGAAAAATCATTTCTAATTTGAGAGAAATAAATGTTTGAACACAGATATACAGTTTCTAAAAATCAGCTGACATACACGATTTTGTAAAATCAATTGGGCATGGTAAATCAACTCCAAAAATGTTAAAATTTTGAGGGAAGTTTTTAAACATGTAGATAAACATGTCAAAGAAAGAATTTCTTGAATATCATTTCCCATTTATAAAAAATCATCTGTTTTGTAAAACATGCAATGTCAAAGAAAGAATTTCTTGAATATCATTTCCCATTTATAAAAAATCATCTGTTTTGTAAAACATGCACGAACATGTGCACGAACAAAAACATGATTTACATGCACGAACATGTGCACGAACAAAAACATGATTTTGTAAATTCCATTAAACATAACAAATCAATTTAAAACTTGATGAAACTTTGCAAAATATTTATAAACATGAAAACAAACATGTTACAAAAATAAATTTTGAATTTTCATTTCTCAATTGTGAAAACTCGTTATTTTGTAAAAACATGCATTAATATGAATTTGTTAAGAACATGTTTTTGACAAAAAGAGTTTAAACGCATATTGAAACTTTATGAAATGTCTTCATAAACATTATAACACATGAATATAAAGTAAACATGGTCAATAAAACAATATCACAAAGTTTTCTCAAAATAGCTCATTTTGTGAGAAAATCCAATATTTGTGTGTGTATATGATATTGAGCTTAGAGTATTAAACACACATAATATAAACTTATACTAAATATACCCAAGCTTGATGAAGGTCTTCAATGATCATGACTTGGTAAACTTTGCGGAAGAATCTTGTAATTGGATCTTTAACTTGAATTGACGTTGCTTCACTCCACAATTCCACCAACCTCCATTTGATATGATCGTTAAGGCTCGATTCCATCCATCCTCCAACACGTTGTTTGCCTAGAATAAATACGAAAACACAAACACTAGACAAACAACATTAGAAGTAAATTGTTTGTTAAACATCATCAAAACAAGAAGGCCAACAATAAGATAGGGACGAAACAAAATCTATCAAGAAAATAGGATATGGGATCAAGAATAGTCTCACGGATGAATTATGATATGCCACTAAATTGTCAGTTATATTCTAACTAGTGAGGACTCGGGATCATGACCTGCATGGGCCACCACTAAAACCTGTCACGCCCCGCTTCGCAAAATGCCAGGGAATCGGAAAGTGAACAAGCCCGCGACGTATTAGATTGAGAAGAAATATACACTACCATTTTTTTATTTCTTTTCTTCTCAATCCAATACGCTAAGCGTCTAGAAATAAATACAATGCGAAGTCACAGATCCCCGATCACAATCAGGAAGAATATAATAGACAAACTCAGAATAAAAAATATCATATCACAAATGGGATAACATCCAAGACATAATATTCGGATCAACATGCCCTTATACATATCTGAACAAATGAATACCGAAGAAATATGAAATACATTGTTCAACAGAAATAGAAGGGAAAAGGCTACAAAACAACTAGGATCATCAAATAAGACGAGATACTGAACTTCGGCATATTCTTCAACTCTATCTGTAAGGCACTCCTGCTAAGAATCCTCTGGCTCCTGACAATCTCCCAGTTGAACCTATTCTTCCTCTAAGTCTGACGTACACCAGAGAAAACAAGTGTACGTCAGCGTGCATCGCACACAGAAAGACCCCACAAAAGGAAATAGAACGATCGAAAACCCAAGCAGAAATCGATACAAAAACCGAAATGACAAAAGAACGTGCAACTGGAAATCCAACAAAATTAAAATGCAATCCAGTACTAAAATATAATAATCAGGGGAATCCAAAAATCAAACGGGTAACGAGATCATGCAGCTAGCGATCAGAATAATCATCCAAGTAATAGGATCATACACTAGATGGAATTAATACTTAAAAATCTACAACTCGAGACGTAGTACGTCGAACAAAATAATCCAAATAAGGAAACCCTCATGTATATACCATATGTCTCAAATTGTAGATAATTAAATATTAATCCCGATCTATATATGAAAAGAAAAACAACTGGCCTACCTCTCACAAGAATTCATACTTAGCCAAGAAACGAGGTTATGTAACTAGCCATCCTAAACTCACTGGTCCACATCTCACATAAAGTCAACATTCATATCACCAGATAACTGACTGTTTACAAATCCTCTACGTGTATCCAATACTGCTACACGAATTGGTCAGAGGACTACACGTAATCCGATCTCGGCCTGGTTCGAACTTAGGAAAAGCTCAGGTGATGAAACAAGTCACAGACTAAAGTGACTACACGAATTCACTTTAACCCAACAAACCAACCCCAATGACTACACGAATTCACTGGCACGAGCTGAAAGATACATCAATAGTGACATCCAAGCACATGAACATTAACTTCCTCATCCCAACTCTTCTCGTTTTTCTAAATCAACAGTCGTATTCCACACTGAAACTCTGGTTTACCACCTAAACTCAGTCAACACACTCACACATGTCACTAGGTCTGTTCATGACGCACGAGGCCACTAAGTCATGAACTACTAAGGGTTCTCAAACACAACATGGACAATACATAGCTGACATGTCAAATACATTAAACAAATACAAAACGTGAAATGTGATCATAAACAGTAAAAACATACATGCCGTCTGGTTTCATCAATATCTTGTTATCCAGCCCTCTAAACTATTCACATAAAATCATAAATTACTTAAATCCAAAAGAGATAATCCTTTTTGCAAATAAATTGCTTTAGACCATCATAATTATCAAAAATGATTCTTTTTCCAAAATAATTCCTTTTAAATTATTATAATTTTTCTAAATGATCCGTTCTCAAATAAATGTTTTCTAATTAATATAATTATCCAAAAATGATTCCACTGCCGAAATAAATTCTTTTAATCTATTATAATTATTCTAAAAATACTATTTATCATATCATTACAATTTATTTAATATTATTTATCAAATCCACGCAGATAATTATATCACAAATTAACATAAACAGATAAATCACAATTTCATCAACAAGCCCACATAGATAATTATTAACAGATCTAAAATTACAGATAATTCTTAATAATAGAAAATTTCAGATCTAAGCAAGTGGGATCTTGCCTCGGGTTGTGTCGAACGATTCGATGTTGACGGTGCGGGTCCGCGGGTCTGATCTGAGCGTGGGTCTGA
>NC_033802.1:48930014-48936887 GCF_001876935.1 Asparagus officinalis | reverse complement strand
TATATCAACGCCTGGAGTATAATATTATTACTAGTATATATATATATAATTAGGGTTAATTATTTTAAAACAAAATTTATTAAAATGAAATAACTACTGATATTTAAAAATCAAAATAATTATGGGATAATTAGCTACAATTAAAAACTTACATGTTGTTCTAATACAACAGTTGATACGAAATAGTCGAAATATACATATATTGTACAATTAAACGAGAATAATTAATAATAAAGTTATATTTACTTACATTTAAAATCAAATAATTATGGGATAATTATATAGACAATAAAACGTACCTGTTATAGTAATACGACAGATAATATGTAATAGTAGAAATAATACAACAGATTATATAAATAATACGTAATTAATAATACAACGTATTATACAAAAATGTATGTAATAATAATAAGAATATCACGTATTATTCAAAATGATACGTAATAGTATCAGTAACACAATGGATAAATTCTAGAAATATTTACTGCACTAAATAAATTTATAAATATTTAAATCTTTTAAATAAATATAAAACTTAGATTTTAAATCATAAAAAATTGTAAAAATTTGAGAAAAAATATAAATACTCTTTTAAAAATCATAGTTAAATATTTTAAAATACTAAAAAATTATTTTAACTAATATCAAAATGCATGGTCCTTATAATGTACGACGTCAGATTTGTCACAGGCCGTGAGCATGGTATCGAGGTACATGCACGACCCAGGGAAGGGTCATTGGGAGGCCATGAAGTAAATTCTACGGTATGTTAAAGGCACTGTGGATGTTGATTTGATTTTTTAGAAAGATAAGAAGAATGTGCAGGATTATATTGGCTATGTGGTTTCAGATTATGCGGGGGACCTTGACAAGCACCGGTCTACTTCAGGTTATGTGTTTACATTGGCAGGAGCACCGGTATGTTGGAGATGTATACTTCAGTCTACAGTGGCTCTCTCTCTCTCTCTCTCTCTCTCTCTCTCTCTCTCTCTCTCTCTCTCTCTCTCTCTCTCTACTACAGAGGCAGAGTATATGGCGTTAACTGAAGCTGTTAAAGAGGCTTTGTAGTTATATGGATTGTTGGAGGACTTGGGGATTGCACAGGAGACCCTTCGGGTATATTGTGATAGCATGCCGGCTATGTATTTGGCGAAGAACCAAGTTTATCATGCATTCATGAAGCATATTGATGTCAGATTCCATTTTGTTCGTGATATTTTGGATGATGGAGACATCATAGTAGAGAAGATCCACACGAAGTATAACCCTACGGATATGTTGACCAAAGTTATTTCAGGTGTAAAATTTGGTCATTGTTTGAAGATATTGAACATTCTTCAATATTGAGGGCCTTTGGAGACCATTTGGGTGAATTACGTTATGCTTGATTGCTTGGGCAAGAGGATACGTAGACAGTCTTTTCGATGCAGCCAGTTGGATTTGTTGATTTCGATGGGGGGAGATTGTTTAAGCTCTCTTTTAGGTTCCTGACTTGTTGTGGATTGAGTCCTATGTCGTGGGTTGTTTCCACTTTGTCTTGGACGCAACAAGTGGGATATTTGGATGCTTTAGTGTCGGCTCGGTTTTGGAAGAAACTTCATTGAGGTGGAGATTTGTAGAAGTGGGCAAACATTTGAAGAAACAAATCAGAAAAACAGGCTGGAAGATTGTCGGTCGACCGTGAGATCAGCTGCGGTCGACCGGAAACGTGCATGTAGCCTGGGAGGTCTCTAGACTTTTGGCGGTCGACCGTAGTGTCAGGTCCGGTCGACCGACCAAACCTTGTAGGATTTTTTGTTTCTGCCATTGCCTTGCATAGCGAGTCTGGGCTGGGTTTTGGGTTTTCAACCCGTTTCGTTTGCTGTTTGTATAAAACCCTAAAGTTGATTAATTAGGGTTAAGAAATGACGTTTTGAGCAGTCTTTGAGAGAGGATTGTTGTATCCAATTGTGGGAGATTGTGAGAGATTTATTGAGCTTTGTTTTAGGATTTTGAGTGATTTTGTAACCCTATTTTGTATTCTCTTCATCTCTAATAGTAAGACCCCCCTGCTAATGCCCCATGGACGTAGGCAACTTGTTGAACCAAGTAAAATTCATTGTCTTGATGTGATTATGATTTGTGCTTGTGTTTAGTTGTGATCTACCTCGTTCTTGTTCGTGTGATTAGAGTTCCGTTGTGCACAACACATGTCCCCTAGATTTTTTGATTCTTCTATGGCTACAACCATAAAATAAAATTTTGGATCCAAAGAGCAAAAAATCTTTTCCATGACATGAACATCGGTTAGCTCTTCTCCATTTCTTCTTATTTTATTCACAACTACCATAACTCTTGAAAAATAATCCAAAAGTAATTCAAAATCTTTCATTTTTTTCGTTTTCAAACTCACCCTTTAAAGTCTAAAGATGAATTCTTTGTATCTTCTCCGCACCCTTGCTTCCAAAGGATATATCTGATGCTTCCTTGGATGTTTTTGCAAAGGCGATTATCTCGAAGGTTGCTTCATCAACAGCTTGATGGATGGTGGTGAGCGCCTTCTTGTCTCCTCTTCTTACAGCTTTAAGTTTCTCCCTATTCTATTTGTTTAGACTCAGCTTAACTTGCGGTGTCGCCGGCTCGGTGTAGCCGTCCTTTACAATCTCCAACTCTTCCAATGCTCCAACTCTTTAATAGGCGTTTTGGGGAGAAAGCTGCCATAATTGCAGCTTTCCACCCCCTCCCCGAGGCAAAATACTCAAAACAAACAGCCCCTAACCATCAGTTGCCATAGTCTCTTTTTTTTAAATAACTTGGGAGTTTGGGATTGAAAACAATCTTTTGAGGTCATGCCTAAGAGGGTTTTTTTTTAAATGACGCTGATACCAATATGTAGAATTTAGAGGATATAAAAAGCTAAATTAAAGAGGAATATGGGCTACGAGTATATAAATAATATTTCATTGTTGAATATTTTTTCTTCATATCTCAAATGACTACATAACATGTCTTTATATAGAACTAGGACACCTTTAATATATTAATAATATTAATTCTCATTCTCATAACCCCCATGCAAATAATAACAATTTATTCAACATAATTCCCTCCTATTTGTAACTGCTATAATCATTATGAAAGTTACTAGTTTCTCAATCAAGATTAATTTCTAGCAGTACATTGAAGTGATTACTCCTGGATGCGCTTCTCTATCATGAATACTAGTAAAATCCCTAAGACATCGAACATCTAACATACACAAGAGATATTTCTGATGACATCTGGTTTTCGTTTAGATTAAATTACATTAAACCCCCAAAAATTTTCACATTTTGTAGGAAATCCCAATAATTTTCAAAATCTCACCGAATCCCTGATAGATTTTACATTTTACAAAAAAGAATCCTAATGTGTTTCTGTATTTTGCAAATAGCCCCCATAAATTGAACCAAAAAACATTAGACAATGGCACTTTGTAAGTTGTTGGGGCTTCAGATTAATTTACGCAAAAGATATTGCGGGTTTTCTTCAAAAATTATTAGGGGTTTAGTACTATTTTTGAAGTTATTAGGGTTTTGCTACAAAATGCTGAAAGTTCTTGGGGGTTTAATGTAATTTACCATTTTCTTAATTCATAACTAAGGAATAGTTCTGATTGTTATTGTCGTCAACTTTTTCATCTTTTTAATCATAATCTTTTTTTTTTAAGTCTCCTCACGCTTTGAAAATATATGATCGTATCAATTTTGGTTCTGGATACTTGATATCTATTGGATTACACCTAAAATTAAGAGAAATATAAGTTGGATAAAATTTATAATGCCTAACTAAATTGTTTTACAATATAGTACATTATGTATATCTAACTTGCTGTGTACTTGTGTAGCAAGAATGAATCTCTACGTTCACATGTTCTCTTGATTTCATGGTGTTATCAGAGCACCCCAACTTGTTGGCAAACCCGTTCATGTGGTCGGCGAAATTGCCAGTACAAAATGGATAGAGCAGAAGAGTAGGTGTCCTACTCAATGTGGGCTGCAAAATTAAAAGAAAGAAGCCTTCTTCAAACAATGTGTTGTGATATCGACAGAGGCGGAGGAGGAGGCGGCCGTGGCGGGGATCTATCAAATAATTGTTCAGCCAGGAGGGATAATCATCATCAATTGACCCTCTAATTTTGAATCAAGTATTGTACGCAGCTTCAAATTCTCTGCACACATCCGTAGTAAGTAGAGGATTCCTACATTATGTTCTCTATCTAGTAGTGTCTCTTCCTTCAGTGTACCACACAACTATAAAATATTTTGAATAATTCATGCAAACAAATATATTTCATGGAATTCAAAGAATACCAAGGATGTAGAAGATTAGTAGCCTGATGAGGAAAAAAATGCCCAGTCTGCGACGTTCAGTGTTGTGCCAGTACGTTTATTTTTATACCTAGGGTTTCTCTTATCATAGGCCAGCCAACTATAAAGCTTCAATTCTATGAAAGTTGTTAAATATTGTAAAGCTTCATTGTACTGCTAAGGTCTGATAGTAAGCATTTCAAGTTACTAAACAAAAATCAACAGTCTAGAATATATTCCATTGCAGTTCAAATAGCGTATCTTAGGTGAACCAAGGGCATCTCCATTCCTCAAAAGCTCATAAACAAATAGGGAGCTAAATATTACAACATGGCCTATAAAACTTGACATATCTCACCCAAAAATTAAATATATAAATAAATAATGGACATAATGATTGAGAAACTAGCAACAAATTATTACACATTTTCCTCAAGCAGCAGGTAATAACGGTCTAGAGAACATTCTAGTCTATAAAAAGAAGCACCCCCATTACTCAAAGCTCAAAGACATATAGGAAGCTCACTCTTACATAGAGCCTCATCAAGCATGGCATATCACCAAAAAATAAAAGGCACACATAATGATTAGAAAACTAGAACTAAATTATTTCAAGTTTTCCTTAAGCAGCAGGCTAATCTGTTCGGAGAACTTTTAGTCCAATTATAGGAACATCTCCATCACGCAACGCTCATCAAAACTCATATGCAGCAGGATAATCTGTCTAGAGAATGTTTAGTCCACTAAAAGGAGTATCCCCTTTACTCAAAGCTCAAAAACATATAGAAGCACAATAATGTAACGAGGCCTATGAAGTCAATAATGTAAAGAGGCCTATGAAGTATGACATATCTCACAACAAAAAGTACACATAATGTTTGGAAAACTAGCGGTAAATTATTACATATTTTTCTCAAGCAACTGGTTTAAATCTCTTTGAAGAACTTTTAGTCTAATAAAAGGAAACATTGAAAAGGAGACTTTTGTTGTTTTCCTTCTCGAAAGTCCTAACAATATCATCAATTTCGTCCTCCCAAGACTTTGCTGCTTCAAGCTGCAGAGTAAACATGAAACTCATTAGAATCTTGCTACATCAGACTGTAACGATGGAGACAGAACCTATTGTTTCAGATCAAAATCGATGCATTTTCTTATTCTCTATCCCAAAAGTGCAGTGGAGGATAAGTCCATTCAATTAGGTTGGGTGTCAATATATGTAGCAGCCGACAATTTGTAAGAAGGTAAAGGTACGATGATAAACTTTCATGATGTTAAGTTTATTAGAGGATTAAAGATAATAGAGTCTAACGCTAGGGACTTATTTAATACAACTTATGAGATTTGGGAATCTTTAAATATAAATGTCTTTGGGACAAATATCAGAAAACCCAAATTCTTAATGTTGACTCTAGTAGCTCACTTTTAAGCTTATTAAATATTTCACATAATATCCAGGTATCGGTCAGTACAAATGTAAATCAGCCAATCTGATCCAGCCAAATCTTATCGATATTGTAAAAATTGGAGAAAAGGAGGTTTGAGGTTCTAGATAACAAATTTTGATGTGATAGTGTTGTAGTGAACAAAAAGTAGAAAAAATAAAAGAAATCATTAAAATAAGAACTTGTAAATAACTTCGGCGTATTCCATACATTGATGAATTCAAAAATCAAACGACAGAAACTTTATTCCGATACCAATAAAGGTAGACCAAAACCATAATCAATACCAAAGTTTCAAACCTTGCATCCTTGTTTTATAGTTCAAGTTTTTTGATGCAAAATCATGATATGAAATTTAAGAGAGTTCACAAATGGAATATCAATATGTTCATATTTTCATCTTCAATCATACAATTATAACAGTAACAACAAAGACTATATCCCAATTTGTTGGGGTTGGCTATTTACATCCTATTTTTCGATGATTTTCCTAAGGAGGGCTATCTCTGTTACATTAATATTATCATACTTTCTTCATCTTCCAACTAAGTTCTTTAAGGCCTACCCCTCGTCCTCCTTGGCTGATTAATTATACTTATTATTTCATTTAACTGGTGAATTAAGTGCCAACTATTCTCTCTCACTTACCCTCAATAGAAGCAACCTCTAACCTCCTATGAATGTTTATCTTTTATTGTTTGCCCCAAGCAAAGATAAAAGAGAGTCGCATTAATTTATCGACAACCAGCATAACATATAATCGGATTGACATGATATGGATCCTACAAAACATTAAATTTCCAATCAAACAGAAAAAAAAATCCTATCTCGCCACCCACAATGTGCTCTCTCCCTGAGATGTCTCCGGACACAATCCATCTTATATGCCATCTTACCAAAGGATTTTCTTGATGAATATAAACTGGCCATGGAACATAATCATAGTTATGTATGATGATAAATCCAATAAAGCACATATCATTATATCAATACCATGAAAACATTCAAGATTTTAGTCCATCTGTCAACTTGTGAATTTAAAAAACCACAGTAGAATCTCATTCCAGTTATACTGATTTTCTAAAACACCCATCCAGTTT
>NC_033802.1:48922514-48925014 GCF_001876935.1 Asparagus officinalis | reverse complement strand
GTCCTTTGTTGAATGTATGACCTATTTTCATTGTTCTAACAAGTGCAAGATAGAATATCATGAGTTGAAGGATAGATTTGTGACATACATTGATGCCTCTAGTGCTTGTTTTAGGTGTAGTGCTATGCAAAAAAAAAAAAAAGGAATCATCCAAGATGTAAAGATTTTAGAATATTGTCTGTATATGAAGAGAAGGGACATCTATACATAGAAGTTATTATTATCTTAGCAAATGAATTCAGTGACACATTGGATAAAAAGTAAAATTATATCATATTTTGATTGGCCAATCGAAACAAATATTGGAAGTTGAGGTGACTTGATATTTGAATTTATAGACCAAGAATAATGTCTACCCATATTAAGATTGAGCATGTGTCAAGAGAGAAATTGCACAACAAAAAAAAAGTAATGCTCCTTTATTGGTTGGATTTAAGTTTGAGGTAAAACAAACTTTTTGTTATGATATTTTAGTTCATAATGAGGTCATAAGATTCAAAAACAGATCATGTTTTCTCAATGACCCAAACTTGAAGCAGAAATCTTAGAAGACACTTTGTTTTGCATAGTAAAGACATCTTTGAAGTATGGAATTATTTACGGACTTACAAGAAAATTCTTGATGGAATACTTGGAAATGAAAATTATAATTTCTTTTGTGTCAAAATATCTATTATAATATGAATATTGATCGTTGGAAGCCTTGTTGGATTACTCCAACTGTTTTCAAATTATGCATGGAAATGAAAAGAGATATTTGCAGACTTTGACCACAAACCTGACAACATCAAGTGGTCATGATATTATCACAGTATTGTTGATTAACTTACTAAGTTGACTTATTTCTTGCCTTTTAGCACTACTCATTCACTTGAGAAGCATGACATGTTACATGTTAAAGGACATCATGAGATTTCATCTTAGTAGAGACTTTAAAGTGTGAGGTTACATTCTAGATTTTGGAGAGGATTGTCGACGTATCAAGTAGAATTGGATCACCTCATGGCTTGACACTAGTTTCCTATATATATCTCATGTGATAATCCATGAAGCTCTCATGACAGGAAAGATTTTTATATAGTCAAAAGTAGCTATCTGCAACGTTGGATCAAAAGTATTAAACATTGGTGATCAATAAATATTTTTCAAATAAATTCTTTTTGTGTTAAAAAAAAAGTCATTCAGAAGAAGAAGCAATAGGTTGCATGAGAATGTGATGAAAGAGAAATACCGTGATCTATTTGAAGACTTGTGGTGCATCTAAGTTTTGTGGACAAAACTTCTTTTGAGGGGTATAATATATAATATCCCAAATTTGTCAATTGACAATAATTATGCTTTAAATTTTTGGAGCTGGCCATTATTAGCTAATATGCTCATGAAATTATTGGATGAGATTTGAGTATATGTTGATGATAACATTTGTACATAGTACCATCATAGTCGGATTAAGGAGTTTAGAGAAAATAATTACATGATCTATGGACAACTCAAGTGTGTTCAAGTTTTGAGGACAAAACTTCTGTTAAGAGGGGTAGTATGTAATAATCCTAACTTTTAGATAGATATATATAAGGAAAAAGTATAGGGGCTTTTATGTAAAATTTGATAGAGGGTTTTATTAGCAAAAACAACCTTTTATAAATACCCCAAAAACCCTACCCAACTTCTGATTTCCGTCAGCCGCATCCCTTCTTCCCGTCTTCTGTTTCCGCCGTTCCCAAAAAAAAAAAAGGCTTCTCTTCCTCCCATCTTTATCTTGCCGAAAAAAAAAGAAGGGTCTTTTGTCTTTCGAGTTGGGATCAAGAACATTTTCTAGGTATTTTTCTTCCTCACTTAGAAACTTATGGGCACATCTAAATTTTTTTAGGCCATGGCCATGGTGGAACCAAGCTTTGGTTCTTGCCTCTTGTTTTCGTCTCTATATGCTTACCTTATTATTTTTTTTATACAAGGCCACTTAACTTTTTATCACGTTACCTTGGGTTCCTTTTAAAATAATAATAACAATAATTTGGGTATGTATACAAAGCACCAACTTGAGACCTAAATCTTTGACCTCACTTCCTCAACCTCAATTGTTAGATTTATTATAAATGATGCTGACACACTTCTTTAACCGGTATTATAAAATAAATATTAATCATGCATTTAAATTCCTTGGTTGAAGGCATTTTGATGTGTAATTGTTTAGATAGAAGAGTAAAGAAGATAAAGGGTATAGTTATAATTTGGTAGGCTATGAGTTAAGGGCATATAATAGTATTGATTATTGTTTATACTTATTCTTTAGGTGTTTCGAGTGGCTTCGAGGAGGTGTTGTGAGGGGTAGTTGGATTATTTTCGGACTTGAGGTAAGTGGTGAATTTATGCATTGTGAGCTGTGTATTTTTTATATAATTATATCAAGTATACTTGGATTTGTTCCTGACGGATTATATCCTTCGTATGATTACTGGTATATCAATTGTTGATTGGTTGATTTTGTGATGCTCATGGA
>NC_033802.1:48820014-48917514 GCF_001876935.1 Asparagus officinalis | reverse complement strand
TTAGTATTAAAATATTATTGTACACAAACTTTTATAAATAGTTATGAGCTATAAATGAAAATGAGATTAATTACCAAAATATAATGATAATAATATTGGAAACTACAAATCTTTATTATAAGGGAAAAATAAATATATTTAGGAAAAGAGAATATGAAAAGTCGAATGCACAAAATAGTTGTCATATTTCACAATTCTACAACCAACTTATTTAGTATAATACATGCATGTAGATAACTAGATATGATACATTTGTGTTCCATATCCAAAATAAGAAAAATAGGCTATTCCATTTCATTAAAAAAATATTAAAAACTACAAAAAAGAGGAAAGAACTGCAGATAATAATTGTAATCAACAATGCTGATTAGGCATGTAGCAAATGGAAATAAAAGGGGTCGTAACAGCACAAAACTTGCTTGTATGTAACTGAAATTAACTTAGGCTGACCAAAACTACAATTATACCATAGTTACACATTACGCGATACGTAGCGGGTCACCGTATGAATTTGGGTATGCAATTCACCAAAGTATATAGTAGAAAACTAGAAAACTAATTATGAATTTTAATATTTTTTTCATACAAAATACTTAAATACTTCTTTTTGATGGAGTTTGTTTCTTCACTCTATTTTGTTCCACAGAGCTCGTTTTAGGATCATGGTTTTGTTTTACATTTCATTAACATACGTGTTTAGTTACAGTAAAATCATTGACTCGCATACTCTATGGTACGTCTCCATTCACTTAATTGCACACATTGCATTGCGCCTTGCGCTCATGCACTTAAAGAGACCAACTACAATTATACCATAGTTACACAGTACGCGGTACGTAGCGGGTCACCATTTGAATTCAGGTATGCAATTTGCCACTAACAAAATTTGGATTCGTTAGGGGTAGCTTGCTTCGGTACGCAAGTTCAATTAGTAGTACGTTGTAAAAATTTTTCGGGTGCGCTTAAAGGTCTTTAAAGTATATAGTAGAAAACTAGAAAGCTAATTATGAATTTTAATATTTTTCATAAAAAATACTTAAATACTTCTTTTGATGGAGTTCGTTTCTTCGTTCTGTTTTTTTTTTTTTCACCGAGCGCGTTTTAGGATCATGGCTTCGTTTTACATTTTCTTAACATGTGTTTAGTTACAGTAAAATCATCGACTCGTATACTCTATTGCATGTCTCTCTTCACTTAATTGCACACATCGTATTGCGTCTTGCACACATGCACTTAAAAAGACTTTGCATCTAGCATACTTGTAAGTGGTACGTTAATTTTGGAGGACCGGCTCGTGTATCAAAGGGAATCGGTTCGCAAACGTACCGGGAATTAGTTCACAAGGACTGCACGATGATTCGAGGGAGGTTCGGGGAATCACGCAACGATGAATTATACCATTGAGTTCAGATTAAATCCTCCTTTTCAAGCGTCTAAAGGGTTAAATAAAAACCTTTAGGTAATGGAATTTTATTAGTATTTTAAGCCAATACCAATGGTGCTGCAACTTGGTTTACTATTTATCTTCATGCCATAGAAAGTACCTTCTTATCTTATTTTACTTTGGAAGATAACTTCTTCAATGTGCCTGAGAGATAAATTATTGGGACTTTGAATCTACGTACAATCTTCGCATGTTCACTAATTATCCTACATAATAAGGGTTGGTAATTTGATAGTTAAGATAAGGCTACAAGCAAGAGAGTATGGTTTTCATTTTAACAAAAACTTGGTACCTACTAGTGTCTTCTGCAGTACATCATCTACTATTGTCCCCATTAATTTTGCTAGTTTCTTTTTTAAGTTAACAACCAAAATCTCTTTTTTTTTATCAAATCTACTATGCTATTCATTTTAACAAAAACTTGGTACCTACTAGTGTCTTCATGAATCCAATGTATAACTCTCCCTTATAACAATCAACTAGAAGCAAAACTTTAAGTTGCCAACCAAATATCATAAAGGCTCAGCCTTATAGATTACATCTCTAGGAGTCCTCGTCTTCCAATTTCAACCGATAAACCTTCAATGGTTTATTAAAAAGTAGGCCAAAAATCTAATATGATGGTTGCTATAATCTCATGACAGCTTCAAAATTATCCCAAGCACAGATTTTCTTTTCTTTTCACTTCAATACAAATATAAATAAGATTTTCAAGTTGGAGATCATAATAATCAACTTCTCAAAATCCAATCGCAAAGTTCCAAACTTAGGACTAGATGAAACTAGGATTCAACCATTTATTTTCAAATTAGGTCCGCTTTCTACATCTTTCAGTGTTTAGTAACTATGTTTTACCCATATGGAATCTTTACAGGTAAGTAAGCGAATAACAACACTGCAAAATGGCTACCATTCATTTTCATGACATAACTACCTTATACATTTTGTCCTCTTCCAAAATAAGTTGCATTCTCCTTAAGCTTCTATCATTGATAGAAAAAAAGCATAAGCTGTTGAGGGTTCGAAACAGAACACAAACGTTGCTTGCTTACTAACTAATACTACACAATCGGTGTGTTGGCACTTTCTAGAAATGATTTAAGTCTTTTTTTATATTAATGAAATCTCAAGTTATATCTCCATGCTAATTTTTCTTGTCTCCTAAGATCCCATTTCTACAACGTGTTATCTGTTATTATCTATTATTTTCTTCATTACTCTGCTGCCTTATATTTATGTTACCCACCAAAATCTCCTGTTTTATTTTTTTTATCAGAAAATTATTCCATTCCCTAAAAGAGAATAGGTATCTGCTAGAATCTTCATCAATCCTCTGTATAAATTACCTTCCATCAAAGCAAATTGAAGCAAAACTATAAATTGCCAACCAAATATTCATAAAGGCTCAGTCGTAGACGGTTACATCTCTAGGCATCTTTTTAATCCAATTTCAGCTAATACCCTTAGGTATGATTACAAAATCTGAAATTGTAATTGTCATTATCTCACAAGAGCAAGTTCTAAACTATCAAAGCTCGGAATTGCACACTAATTCAAATAAAAACTCCAAATTGAAACTCATATAAATCAATCAAATTCAAAACCCAATCGCAAAGTATCAGCTTTAAAACAAAACTAAAATAATACAAAAACAAAAACCCAGTTACCATCAACAATTGCATCGAAAACCCTATCTTCGAAACTGAGAACAACATCAAAGGGGCCATCAGCAGCATTATCCTGCCAGCGCTGAGGCGCTAGCTTCACACTCATATTCCTCTTCAACATCGGCAAGATCCCATTACGCTTGTACCTAAAAAAACTCCACAAAAATCCCAACTTTACAATGGCAAAAACACTAACTACGAAAAAAATGAAGGGGGCAAAATCGGCTTTCCACTCACAATTCAGGGTTCTTGCGGAGGAGGTCATCGTACATCTTGTGATAAGGGGTTCCGAATTCGTAGACGTTGGGCTCGCGGTACGATGGACCGGGGAGCTTAACGTGTGCCCCAGTGCCGTAGGAGGAGACGTCGAAGCCATGGCGCTGGAGGAGGGAGTGGGCTTCCATGCTCCGATTCTGGTTCGAGGAGCAGACCATTGCGTATCGGAGCTTTGGAGATTTATCCTTCATTTTTTGTTTGATTTCGTTGGGTTTTCTTTTGTTTTCTAGGGTTTTTGATGATTTTGGTGGAGTGAGGTTTTGAGGAGACGGGAGACTACCCGATTTTAGGGGCGATTTAAGTTGGGGATTTGAGTTTTTTGGAATTTGGTGTGAATTCTTTGCAAAAAAAAGAGGGGTTGTCATGAACTAATAGGATTTTGTATTATAAACTACCATAAACAATGTGTATTACACAAAATGGTTTCGTCGTAATTTTCCTTTTTTTAAGAGAAATATGGTTGTAACCTTCTCTTTTTAAGCAAACTATAGGGTTTATACACGTGCAATGCACATGGTCAAATATCATGATTAAGTATATTTAGGGGCTGTTTGGTTCGTTTCCTTGATATAGAGAAATGCAATTCCATGTAAAGAAACACAAGTTTTGAGTTTTCCAAACTTTTCCAAGAAATAGATTGTTTTGCTTTGGTTCGCACATAAAAATAGTGGGAAACCAATGTATTTATTTTTCTTGTGTTTGGTTCGCATAGAAAAAAAAAGGAAAACTTTTGTAAACAAAGCAGAGAAGGAAAAAAATCTGACGTGGCAGAGTTTTCATCAATTTCACTTGGTTGGGGAAGGAAATCGGAGAGGGAAAAAATCTTAGTTGGCGGCGATTTCAGCAGAGTTTTCCCTCTTCCATCCGAGCGAACCAAAGCGGCACAAAGAAAATGGACGGAAACAAAAAAACTGACGTGGAGGGCTAAAAATCTGACGTGGAGGGGTTTTCTGAGTTTTCCACCCCTTATAATAGCGAACCAAACAGCCCCTTAGTTTATTTTCTTTACTAAAATTTGTTCTTCGGTTCCACTTTGATGGTTCATGTTTACTTATATTTCTAAACTTTAGTATTGTGATTATTTATTTTCTTTAACATTCGTTTAAATGAACTACACTCAATTTAAAATTTTATATTAATAATTGAATTAACAGAAAATAAATGTAATCCAAAATCAATTTGAATTATCATGTCATTGAGACCGACATGAAACCAAGTTTAACATGATAAAATATAGTTTTGTAAAAGTGAAAAATACTTCAAAAAATAGCGTTCTAAAAGGAAAATAAAAAATTAAAGCTCATAAAATAAGATGATTGGTTAAAAGTGGGCTAAAATGACACAAAAGATAATATGGAGTTTGTTCCTAATCCTTGATAGATTTTTAAAAAAATTATAAAATAAAGATTAATACTAAATCTGTTACACTTTTATATAATTAAAACATCCACATAAGCATATAAAAGTACTAAAAAACGTTTATCAAAATCCCTTCCAAAAATTCCTAATTTATTCCAAAAAAACCTATTCTATAAAATATTCAGAAAATAGTGTTTTTCATTCCTTCTGTTTTATTTTTTATTAAGACATTATCAATCATTCTCCACCTTTATCTTTTTCGATAAAATTAGACTACTTTTAGATGCCGAAAAAGCATAGTAAGACCTTAAAATAAAAGTTAAATTTACATATCTTAATAAAAAAATATAATACAACTACTTTTTTGCTATATTTTGAAAATTTAGTCACTTTTCGTGATTTTGAATTTTTAATGGTGTGTTTTGTAAATTTTGAAACTTTGAGAGTGTTTTTTAAAAATTTTAAATTTTAAATTGGGTGCTTGTAATTTTCATGTTTTATTTGCTGGTAGTAAGTTTTTTAATGTCATAATATTTCTTGCAACTCTGAATTTTGAGGGTATTTTTTATAATTATTGAAACTTTAGATTGTTTGTTGCAAAATTTAATTTTTTAGTGATCTGCTGATAATTTTAAAATTTGATATGTATTGATTATAAGTTATTAATTTTTAGGGCTTTCTGTATTTTTTTTATTTTCGAAAGAGTTTTTGAAAAATTTTATAACTTTGAAGCTATTTTTTACAAATTCTTAGTTTTTTAGTGTCTGGTAGTAATTCTTTGAATTCATCTTTGTTGTTCGCAAGTTTTAAAATTTTAGAATTTCATAGTGTTTTTTTATTATTTAAACTTTTTTGGGTGTTTTTATAGTTTTTAAAATATTTATAAATTTATTCAGTGTAGTAAAAATTTCTAGAATTTATCCGTTGAGTTACCGATACTGTTACATGTTATTTTGAATAATACGTTGTATTATTTTTATTATTACGTATATTTTTGTATAATATGTTGTATTATTATTTCGTATTATTTTATATAATTAGTTGTAATATTTCTACTGTTGCATATTATCGGTTATATTAGTACAACTTGTACGTTTTATCACGTAAATAATTATCCTATAATTATTTGATTTTAAAAATAAGAAATTGTATGTTTTATTAATTATTCTTGTTTAATTGTACAATTTATAGTATTATTTCTTCAGTTTTGTATCAACTGTTGTATTAGCACAACAGGTATGTTTTTATTTGTAGATAATTATCTCGTATTTATTTTGATTTTTAAATATCATTAGTTATTTCTTTTTAATTAATTTTGTTTTAACTTAATTAACCGTAAACCCTAATATATATTTTATATATATATATATATTATATATTAATATATATATATATTATATATAATATATATAATATATATATACTATATATATAATATATATATATATATATATATATACAATATATATATATATATATAGTTTCGTTTCAGCCTTTCACCCTCTCTTTCTTCTCTCGTGTTAACCCCGCCTGCCACCATCATAATCTCCTTCTCTCCTCTTCCTCGTTTCTCTCTTCCGACCTCTCTCTTGTCGCCATCTCCAGCCGCAACCACCGCGAGCCGCCACCGTCGAGCCATGCCGCCGTACCCTCACCCATCTTTCTCTCTCCGCCGCGAAATCGTCGGCCTTCTCCTCCAGCCACGCCTTGCAAACGCCACCGCCTCCCTCTCCGTTCGCTCCGCCCATTCTCCTCCTTCTCTGCCTTCAGCAGCACCGCCTGCCGCTCCTCCAACTCCGACGACCGCCGTGAGCTCCTCCCTCAACTCTTCCCCTCCAGATCTAGCACCCTACGACCAACAGCAACGCCTCCACGTCCCTGTCCTCCGCTGCGTCATCCATCGAGCACCCCACCAGACCCGAGATCCCGCCGCTGTGCTCGCCCCGACACCGTCGCCCAAGCTCCACCAATAACCCCGCTGCCCAGATCCACATCCGTCTGCCGCAGATCTACGCCAGCCCTCCCATCGAACCTCTCGCGCCCGCCGCTTCAATGGCCGAGGCTCGGACCAGGAGCCCCACGCCGGAGCGAGCCGTCGTCCAACTCCCCACGCCAGATCCGATCCGCGCCGTCAGCGTCGATTCGTTCGATGAAAACCCCGAGGCAAGATCCCGCTCCCTGTTTCGTAGTTTAAATATTTACATTTATTATGAATTATTTACGTAGTTTAATTATGAATTGTTATTATTTGCGTGGGACTGTTGATGATGATATTAAAGGATTTTAAATGATAAATTAATATTTTCTAAATTAATTAGAATTATTATGATGAGAAAAGAGATTATTTGGAAGAAAAAAAAGTTAGTTTTGAATAACTATTAAATAGATAATCTAAAATAATTTATTTTAGAAAAACGGATTATTTGAATTGTTAAACTATTTTGAGAAAAGATTATTTTAGAATAATTATTATGAATTAAAAGAATTTATTTCGGTAGTGGAATCATTTTTTGGATAATTATATTAAGTAAAAAGAATTTATTTGAGAACGAATCATTTAGAAAAATTATAATAATTTAAAAGAAATTATTTTGGAGAAACAATTAATTTCTGAATTACATAGTTGGTTGTTCATAAATTTATGACTCTTAATTTCAATTACCTGATTGCCATGATATTATTGTACATGATCAGTTGTTTTTGTTATTATTTGTTGTGATTGAGAACCATTAGTAGTTCATGATTTAGTGGCCTCGTGCGTCATGAACAGATCTAGTAACATGTGTGGGTGTGTTGACTGAGTTTAGGTGGTGAACCAAAGTTTTAGTGTGGAAAACGATTGTTGATTTAGAAAAACGAGAAGAG
Organism: Asparagus officinalis; assembly: GCF_001876935.1. Classification (NCBI taxonomy): domain Eukaryota; kingdom Viridiplantae; phylum Streptophyta; class Magnoliopsida; order Asparagales; family Asparagaceae; genus Asparagus; species Asparagus officinalis. The sequence continues at coordinate 48,909,903 of NC_033802.1, read as the reverse complement.
TTAAGATGGGGAAGTTAATGTTCATGTGCTTGGATGTGACTGTTGATGTATCTTCCAGCTCGCGCCAGTGAATTCGTGTAGTCACTGGGGTTGGTTGTTAGGTTAAAGTGAATTCGTGTAGTCACTTTAGTCCGTGACCTGTCTCGTCACCTGAGCTTTGCCTGAGTTCGAACCAGGCCGAGATCGGATTGCGTGTAGTCCTCTGACCGATTTGTATAGCGGTATTAGATGCGCGTAGAGGATTTTTGGACAGTCAGTTATCCAGTGATATGAATGTTGACTTTATGTGAGATGTGGACCAGTGAGTTTTAGGATGGCTAGTACTTAACCCGGTTAAAGCGTGCAGTTGTATTTCTTTTTATACATAGATCGGGATTAATATTTAATCATTTATAATTTGAGACATATGGTATATACATGAGGGTTTCCTTGTTTGGATTATTTCGCTCGACGTACTACGTCTCTTATTGTAGATTTTTAAGTATTAATTCCGTCTATTGTATGCCCCTGTTACTTGGATGATTAGACTGATCGCTAGCTACATGATCTCGTATTAATTCCGTCTATTGTATGCCCCTGTTACTTGGATGATTAGACTGATCGCTAGCTACATGATCTCGTTACCTAATCGATTTTGGATGCTTTATATTATCATGATTTAGTAATGTTTTCTTGTTGATTTGTGGATTTTAGTTGTACGTTCTTTTGTTGTTTCTGTTATTGTATCGTTTTCCGCTTGGGTTTTCGTTCGTTCTATTTTCTTTTGTGGGGTATTGCCGTGCGCCATGCACGCTAACGTACACCTATTTTCTCTGGTGTATGTCAGACTTAGAGGAAGAACAGGTCCAGCTAGGAGATCGTCAGGAGCCAGAGGATTCTCAGCATGAGTGCTTTGTAGACGTAGCAGAAGAAGAAGCCAAAGCTTAGTCATTCCTTTCAGTTTGTTTTGTAGCACCTTCATTTCCTTTTGATCAGTGTATTTTTATATTCTCCAGTATTTCATTCAGATAGTTTTGTATAAGGGCATGTTTGATCCGTATTTCTATGTCTCGGATGTTATTTTATTTGTGATATGATATTTATTTATTCTGAGTTTGTCTATTATATTCTTGCTGATTGTGATCGGGGACATGTGACTTCGCATCGTATTTATTTCCAGACGCTTAACGTATTGGATTGAGAAGAAAAGAAAAGAGGCAAAAAAATAATAGTGTATATTTCTTCTTAATCTAATACGTCGCGGACTTGTTCACGTTCCGATTCCCGGGTATTTTGGAAAGCGGGGCGTGACAGGTTTTTTTGGTGGCCCATGCAGGTCACAGTCCCGAGTCCTCACTAGTAAGAATATAGTGGGCAATTTAGAAACATATCATAATTCATCCGAGAGACTATTCTTGAGCCCTTATCCTATTTCCTTAATAAATTTCGTTTCGTCCCTATCTTATCACTCTTTGACTCCGAAAATTTCCACGGTTCTTGCCCCATCGCTTTGCGATTACCCTCTCTTTGTATAACCTCTCTTTCCCCGTACCGGTTATTATTTCATATGTTATTATTTTTACAACTATATTGTCTTTGATTTTGACTTATATATCGTTTAAGTGTATTGGTTTCTGTATTATTTACTATATTATTTTATGTATCAAATATAGTATTATATTTTATGTTTTCATTAGTTTATAAATCTATTTTATCTTTCATATTCATGTTTTATGTATTATACATTTTATTTATGTATATTACGCTGATTGTATTTATGTGATTTTTGACTACTACACAATATACTACTATGTCGAAATTGATTTTATATAGTGATGATTATTATTGTTGTATCTTGTTTATATTTATGAATATTACTAATACTTCTAATTTATCATATTGTTTGTCAAATATATAATTATGTTCTTCTTATTATATTTTATATAATATGTTTATTTTGAATCACGTATTTACACTTATGTCTATTTTATCATATAATATTTTGTGACTCTTTCCATCAAAATTTATTTTTGTTAGCATAATTAGTATCATGAGTATACAGACATTTTATATGCTTATTATTATGTATGTGTTTTCATTTTTAACGCTTATTATACATAATGATTATATTTGTTATACACATCATATGTTTCTGAATCTTTTTTATCTTTTTTGCTTTTATATCTTTTATTTTATACTTTGATTTTATTTGTCTTTGAGCCTAACTATGATTTTGTATTATTTACTTTATTTTATATAACTATTTGCATGCTAATAATTATTGTGTATCGTTCATTCTGCTATTGATTATTATTATGATTTGCCTCTGCTTGTTTGCCTATATGTATTGATGTGTTTCTATCTATGTTTATTTCTTAATATTATTTCAATTGTGATTATGTATGTTCTATATACCTTATTATAATCTTTATTGTCCTTCTACCTGATTGTTCTGCATTCTTGTCTTATATCTTGTGCTTTTCTAGTGATATTGCGTTATTCTCATGTTTAGTATATTTCAGTCATTTTACATTATTATTGTCTGCTATTGTATATTATATTATAAGAGTATTATTAACTTGCTAGCTTGTTTTATTACGTATAAAGTAGTTTTATTTAGTATATTTCATCTCATTCTTTACTTCCAATTACATATATCATCATTGTTTGATTTAATTTATCAATCATTTCATCTTTCTTAGTTTTGTTTATGTTTTGCTTACTTATTTTCTATATACAGTTTCTTATTCATTCTAATACTTACTTTTTATTTTGTTCTTTGTTTAGGTTAGTCTGTTTCATTTATTTAGTCATAATATTTAAATAAAGTGTGTGTTTTCGATAATTATTGCTGTGATATACGACTATAATTATTTATTTTATTTTTGATATGATATACTACATATAATTCATTTCTTATATGTTGTTGTGTTATATCACCTTGTCCTTCCATGATTGTCTGCTTTGTATTGTTTTGTATATCATATCTTTTTAGTTTATGTTCAATTACCTTCTAATACGCCACTTGCATTGTGCTCCTTATTTTTACATAATTATATTGTTTGTCGCATTCTAATTTTTGTGTATACAATTTGTAAATTCTCAATATTTGAGTGATGAATTATTTATCTGCTAAATTTTGTATATTACTTTACATGATTATTTGATTGTATAATTATTTTAATAATTGTGTTTAGCTATTTATACTTGACTGTCTTTGTATCTTTTCATGTTTCAGACTACTTTTCATCATTCCATCAATTAAATATGTTTTTTTATTGTGTTTATTTTGTATGTATTATTATTCTAATTGCTTTATGATTACTTTTCCTATTATCTTTGATTTATACTTATTATTATATCATTCTATTTTGTTATATGATCCTGTTGATGTTTGTTTTTGCTCGTTTACTCGTTTTTATTGATTTTATATCTTACATTGTGTTTTAAATATCTTTAGTTTGAACCTGTATTGATTGTGTGTTTTTTCATAATTAAATTTCTTTTTGTTTTTATTAACCATTGTTATATCCTGCTATTATGTTTTGTTTAAACTGTTATGTATTTTAGATTTTTCAACTTTTCTTATTATGTTGTTTATGTTCATGTCTGTTTCTATTGTATTTGATTTATTTTGTGGTTGCTTTAGATTTATTGTTCTTACTTGACTTTTATTCTTACTTAAAATGTTCTGCTTTGATTTTATGAATGCTTGTATATTATTTGTATGATTCACTTTATATGAATGTTATTTATATTATACCTATTCGTTTTGATTCTATATTATTGCTTATCTTATACTTTATACTGATTAGATTGCATATATATTTATAAGTATTGTATATATAACAAGTTCACACAGTTAAATATGTTTGTATCATAGTATTTGTTTGGACTTTGTTGCGAGTCTGAAATGCGATAGCGATACCTTAGCTATAGCATCTTATATCTTACCTTGTGTCGTTTGTTTTACATTCTCCTCTACATATGGATATAGTTCCATATCTCTGTCCTTGGGTTTTGTACATTACTTTTGTTTTAATTCCGAGGACGAAATTTGTTTTAAGGAGGGTAGAATGTAAGGACCATAAAATTTTGATATTAGTTAAAATAATTTTCTAGTATTTTAAAATATTTAATTATGATTTTTAAAAGAGTATTTATATTTTTCTCGAATTTTTACAATTTTCTTTGATTTACATTCTAAGTTTAATATTTATTTAAATGATTTCAATATTTATAAATTTATTCAGTGTAGTAAAAATTTTTGGAATTTATTCGTTGAGTTACCGATACTGTAACATGTTATTTTGAATAATACATTGTATTATTTTTATTATTACGTATATTTTCGTATAATACGTTGTATTATTATTACGTATTATTTTATATAATTAGTTGTATTATTTCTACTGTTACATATTATCGGTTGTATTAATACAACTTGTACGTTTTATCATGTAGATAATTATCCTATAATTATTTGATATTAAAAATAAGAAATTGTATGTTTTATTAATTATTCTTGTTTAATTGTATAATTTATAGTATTATTTCTTCAGTTTCGTATCAACTGTTGTATTAGCATAACAGGTACGTTTTTATTTGTAGATAATTATCTCATATTTATTTTGATTTTTAAATATCATTAGTCATTTATTTTAATTAATTTTGTTTTAACTTAATTAACCCTAAACCCTATATATATATATATATATATATATATATATATATATATAGGTTTTTTTGTGTGCCATGCAGGTCACAGTCCCGAGTCGCTCACTAGTAAGATAATAAGTGGGCAATTTAGAAACATATCATAATTCATCCGAGAGACTATTCTTGGAGCCCTTATCCTATTTCCTTAATAAATTTCGTTTCGTCCCTATCTTATCACTCTTTGACTCCGAAAATTTCCACGGTTCTTGCCCCATCGCTTTGCGATTACCCTCTCTTTGTATAACCTCTCTTTCCCCGTACCGGTTATTATTTCATATGTTATATTTTCAAACTATATTGTCTTTGATTTTGATTATATATCGTTTAAGTGTATTGGTTTCTGTATTATTTACTATATTATTTTTATGTATCAAATATAGTATTATATTTTTATGTTTTCATTAGTTTATAAATCTATTTTATCTTCATATTCATGTTTTATGTATTATACATTTTATTTATGTATATTACGCTGATTGTATTTATGTGATTTTTGACTACTACACAATATACTACTATGTCGAAATTGATTTTATATAGTGATGATTATTATTGTTGTATCTTGTTTATATTTATGAATATTACTAATACTTCTAATTTATCATATTGTTTGTCAAATATATAATTAGTTCTTCTTATTATATTTTATATAATATGTTTATTTTGAATCACGTATTTACACTTATGTCTATTTTATCATATAATATTTTGTGACTCTTTCCATCAAAATTTATTTTTGTTAGCATAATTAGTATCATGAGTATACAGACATTTTATATGCTTATTATTATGTATGTGTTTTCATTTTAACGCTTATTATACATAATGATTATATTTGTTATACACATCATATGTTTCTGAATCTTTTTTATCTTTTTGCTTTTAATATCTTTATTTTATACTTTGATTTTATTTGTCTTTGAGCCTAACTATGATTTGTATTATTTCTTTATTTTATATAACTATTCTGCATGCTAATCGCCAGATCCGATCCGCGCCGTCAGCGTCGATTCGTTCGACGAAAACCCCAAGGCAAGATCCCGCTCCCTGTTTCGTAGTTTAAATATTTACATTTATTATGAATTATTTGCGTAGTTTAATTATGAATTGTTATTATCTGCGTGGGACTGTTGATGATGATATTAAAGGATTTCAAATGATAAATTAATATTTTCTAGATTCATTAGAATTATTATGATGAGAAAAGAGATTATTTGGAAAAAAAAGAGTTAGTTTTGAATAATTATTAAATAGATAATCTAAAATAATTTATTTTAGAAAAACGGATTATTTGATTTGTTAAACTATTTTGAGAAAAGATTATTTTAGAATAATTATTATGAATTAAAAGAATTTATTTTGGTAGTGGAATCATTTTTTGGATAATTATATTAAGTAAAAAGAATTTATTTGAGAACGGATCATTTAGAAAAATTATAATAATTTAAAAGAAATTATTTTGGAAAAACAATTAATTTTTGAATTACATAGTTGGTTGTTCATAAATTTATGACTCTTAATTTCGATTACCTGGTTGCCATGATATTATTGTACATGATCAGTTGTTTTTGTTATTATTTGTTGTGATTGAGAACTATTAGTAGTTAATGACTTAGTGGCCTCGTGCGTCATGAACAGACCTAGTGACATGTGTGGGTGTGTTGACTGAGTTTAGGTGGTGAACCAAAGTTTTAGTATGGAAAACGATTGTTGATTTAGAAAAACGAGAAGAGTTGGGATGTGGAAGTTAATGTTCATGTGCTTGGATGTGACTGTTGATGTATCTTTCAGCTCGCGCCAGTGAATTCGTGTAGTCACTAGGGTTGGTTTTTGGGTTAAAGTGAATTCGTGTAGTCACTTTAGTCCGTGACCTGTTTCGTCACCTGAGCTTTGCCTGAGTTCGAACAGGGACGATATTGGATTGCGTGTAGTCCTCTGACCGATTCGTGTAGCGGTATTAGATGCGCGTAGAGGATTTGTGGACAGTCAGTTATCCGGTAATATGAATGTTGACTTTATGTGAGATGTGGACCAGTGAGTTTTAGGATGGCTAGTGCTTGACCCGGTTATAGCGTGCAGTTGTGTTTCTTTTCATACATAGATCGGGATTAATATTTAATCATTTACAATTTGAGACATATGGTATATACATGAGGGTTCCTTGTTTGTATTATTTCGCTCGACGTACTACGTCTCTTATTATAGATTTTTAGGTATTAATTCCGTCTATTGTATGCCCCTATTACTTGGATGATTAGACTGATCGCTAGCTACATGATCTCGTTACCTGATCGATTTTGGATGCTTAATATTATCATGATTTAGTAATGTTTCCATGTTGATTTATGGATTTCAGTTGTACGTTCTTTTGTTGTTTCTGTTATTGTATCATTTTTCGCTTGAGTTTTAGTTCGTTCTATTTTCTTTTGTGGGGTCTTGCCGTGCGCCATGCACGCTGACGTACACCTGTTTTCTCTGGTGTACGTCAGACTTAGAGGAAGAACAGGTCCGGCTAGGAGATCGCCAGGAGCTAGAGGATTCTCAGCATGAGTGTTTTGCAGACGTAGCAGAAGAAGAAGCCGAAGCTTAGTCATTCCTTTCAGTTTGTTTTGTAGCACCTTCGTTTCCTTTTGATCAGTGTATTTTTATATTCTCCAGTATTTCATTCAGATAGTTTTGTATAAGGGCATGTTTGACCCATATTTTTATGTCTCGGATGTTATTTCATTTGTGATATGATATTTCTTTATTCTGAGTTTGTCTATTATATTCTTGCTGATTGTAATCGGGGACCTGTGACTTCGCATCGTATTTATTTCCAGACACTTAGCGTATTGGATTAAGAAGAAAAGAAAAAAGGAAAAAAAACAATAGTGTATATTTCTTCTCAATGTAATACGTCGCGGGCTTGTTCATGTTCCGATTCCCGGGTATTTTGGGAAGCGGGACGTGACAAAAACTTTATAATAACACAATCTCGGTTTTTTAGCTCACCGAAAACTTTCACAATACACACACTTGCAATCACACTCTACACCCTCTTAGTGTTGGTCTCTAGCCCGTGTCCCTCCTCAAGTGCTCGGATTTACAATCTCTCTCTTGGCTTTACTAGCGACGCCACTCCTCTTAAAATAGACCCCGTCTCTCACCACACACTCCTCTCGGTGTACAAGTGTATTACAAAGTGATCTCACAATAAATACACAATTACAAAGTTTTGTTCTCTATAATAGATGAGAACTCAATTTAACTCACACTCAAGAACCACTCACCACAACCCAAATTATACTTAATGTGAAAAACTAAAAGCTCAAAGGTTGTGTGTGTTCAATGAGTAAAAATCAAACTAAACTCAATATGAAAATCTAGCTTATAGAAATGATAAATAATAAACAAGATAAATACAAAGCTAGAATTAAGTTTAGAAAAACTTCTCTAGAACGAGAGAGATGGAGATATGAAATTGAAAGCTCAAACCAAAGTTGATCTCCTCTTCTTATGAAATAATCTTCACAAACCAAACTTGTAAACAAACACTTAAACAATCTTAAAACACCATTTTAAACTTGTTTAAAACACTCTTAATTTGAAGAGGGATATTATGGCAACAATACCCTCTTCCCTCTAAGAGAAATCTAACATTATACCCTACAAATCTTCCTTATTTGCATATTTTCCCCTCTATGTTCAATGTTGTTTGATGCATAGAGAAAAAGAAAGAACAACTGTGTTTTGAAGGGTGGGGTGGGGGCTTGGCTTCCGATAACAGTTAGGGCTTGTCGAATTTCTTTCTATGTTGATGTGTTTTTCTCAATGAGATCACACTACTATTTATAGGCCAAAAATCTCATCATCTCCCCCCCAATCTGCCTCTAAGAGATTTTCTCTCAACAAACCTCAATTCCATGTTTTCCACGTTTTTCTCAACTGAAAAAAACGTTGATTTGGTCACACAAGACCAAGTCAGAGTTACATCTCCCGCTTGATCAAATCAACCAAGTGACATGCCTCCCACTATCTGTGAGATAATATGTTTCTCCTTACCATTACTCCCACTATCCGTAGAGAGTGGCTCTTATTTTATTATTCATAAAATTTTACTTGGATTTATTTATTCCTAAGTCTCATCAAACTTACATGCTTGATAAAAGATTCTGTTAGTATTTCTTTTCTCAAAGGATCATCAATCATATCTATAGTAAGGATATAAGTCACTTTGACTTCTTCCTTTTCTATAATATCTCGAATATAGTAATATTGGATCTCAACGTATTTTCCATTGGAGCTATTCGCACCTCTATTGATCAAGGTAATCGCTACTTGATTATCACAATAAATATTAACAGGCCCTTCTAACAAATTGAGATCTAGATCACTCAAAAACCGTCTTATATAGACATCATGTGTAGTTATCATACTGTAAGCTATATATTCAGTTTCTTGTATATATCTAGCAACACACTCTTGTTTCTTGCTACTCTAAGAAACAACTCCTCCTCCAACGATGAACAAGTATCCCGAAGTGGATTTTCCATCATCTTTATCACCTCCGAAATTAGAATCGGAATAACTGAGGAGTTCAAGTGAATCAGCTTAATAAACTAATCTATGAGTCAATGTACCTATGATATACTTCATAATCCTTTTAACAGCTTTCCAATGTGCTGGTCCTGGATTACTTTGATATCGACTGACTAGACCTACAGTATAAGCTATATCAGGTCTGGTGTACAATATTGTATACATCAAACTTCCAATTGCTTGAGCATAAGGAACATCTAATGACTTTTACCCCTCTCTAGGGCTTTGCTCTTTACATAATCTCTTTTCCATGACCAACGGTATTGACGCCGGATTAGAATTCTCTATTCCAAACCTTTTAAGAACCGATCTTAAATATTTTTCTTTATTTAAACTTAGCATTCTAGACTTTCTATCTCGAATTATTTGAATTCCAAGAATATATGATGCATCTATCATGTCTTTCATCTCAAACTTTTCGCTAAGATCTGCCTTAATTTTATTCAACATTTATATGTCATTTCTAGCAGCAATATATCATCCACATATAATGATAATATAGTAATTTTTCTCCCACTCTACAAGACATATACACAATTATCTAATTTATTTTGAATAAAACCAAGTTTAGTGACTGCATCATGAAATTTGAGATATCATTGTCTAGAAGACTATTTTAAACTGTAAAGAGATTTTATTAATTTGTAAACTTTATATTTCTATCCTTTCACCTAAAAACCTTCAGGTTGTTGCATATATATCGCTTCTTTCAACTCTCCATTAAGGAATACAATTTCAACATCCATCTGGAATAGCTCCAAATCAAGATATGCAATAATAGCCAAAATGATTCTAATAGATGCAAATTTAACTACAGGAGAATACGCCTCCTGAAAATCTATTCATGTCTTTTGGTTGTAAACCTTGGAAACTAACCGTGCTTTGAATTTATCAATAGATCCATCAACATAATATTTCTTTTTAAGCACCCATTTTCATCATATGGCTTTTCTATTTTCCGGTAGATCACATAACTCTCATACCTTATTCTTTTCTAAAGAATCAAGTTCTTTTCTCATGAATTCTAGCCATAAAGCTGATTCATACAATTTCATAACATCAAAGAAGGTTAAGGGATCTTGCTCTTCTATATTTGTATCTACCGAGAAACAGGCTAGCTCACATGAATACAAATAGTAATCATCCATCCATGAAGGTTGTGTTATTGGCCTTTAGTTGCCTACAACTAGTTGATAAGGTATATTATTTTCTATAGGTATTTCATCATTTTTAAGGTTAGGATCGTTCATAATATCAGGGTCATTAGTGGGAACAACACTATAATAATTATGATCTATTATAGTTAGAGGTTCTGTTTCATCTCAAACTCGTTCCTCTTCCTATAGGTTCTCTAGAAATGTAACATCTCTGCTTTCAATGACCCCTTTTACTTTATTGTAGAACTTATAACATTTTGGTTTTTCTGAATATCCTATGAATCTATACTTTATTATTTTAAAATAAAACTTATCTCTAAGTTGATATGGAATGAGAACATGGGCTATAGATCCCCACTTCCTGAGATGACTCAGATTAGGCTTTCTCCCATTCCATAATTCATAAGGTATAGATGTAATTGATTTGGTGGGAATTCTATTTAAATATAGTTTGTAGTTAACAATGCTTCTCTCCAAAAGTTTTTAGAGAGACCAGAATAAGACAACATGCATCTAACTACATTCAGTAATGTTTTGTTCTTTCTTTCAGCAACACCATTCTGTTATGGTGTATACGTCATTGTTGTATGCCTTTTAATTCCATACTGAATACAATAACTTTCAAATTCTTTAAAGTTATATTCCCTACCTCTATCAGTTCTCAAAATTATGATTTTCATTCCAAGTTAGTTTTTAAGTTCTGTCTTATATCTCTTAAAGCAGTCAAGAGCTTCTAATTTTCTGGATATAAGATAGACATGTGCAATCTTGGAATAATCATTTGTAAAAGTAATAAAATATTCTTTATTACTATGAGTTTTGACATTTAGGAAAACACAAAATATCCGAGTGTATCAACCCTAAAAGTTCATTGGCTCTTTGTCCGCTAATAAAAGGTTTTTTAGTCATTTTGTCAGTAAAAACAATGTTCACATGGTGGCAGTTGAACATTAGATAGTGCATGAAGTAAGTTCATTCTGATAATTTCTTTTATTTTTGAAATACTAGCATGTCTTAGTCTAGAATGCCTGTAATGACCATGAATTTTCAACACTAGTTTAAATATTTTTTTCTAGTATTTTAAAATATTAAATTATTATTTTTAAAAGAGTGTTTATATTTTCTCGATTTTCTAGAAATTTCTATGATTTAAAAATCCGGTATTATATAGTTTTGTTCATTATAAATTTAATTGTTACGGTAAAGCCTTTTTAAATTAATATTTAAATCCTTATTATTGTTATTATTACTATTATTGTTTTTAATTATTTTATATTGATTTTCTCATTAATTTTCTCCCTGATTTTCTACCTAATTTTTATCCTTATTTTCCTCCCTAATTATCCTTATAATTTTCTCCTTAACCCTAATCCCTTTCCTATATAATATCTTTCTCTCTATTCCCCTCCTCTCTTTTCACACGTCCTCCTTCCAGCCCCCTCAACCCGCGACCCCTGCCCAGATCCGCACCTACGGCCACCTCTTCCTCTCTTTCATCGCGGCTACTCTCGTCGCTGGTCGCCGCCGGTCTGGCCGTCAGCGGGCAGGCTCCGACGCGGGCCGAGCCGGCCCTACTGCTTCTAATGGGTGCGTCGCCTGCAATGTCGCGCCATGCGGGCAATGCGGCTGCTCCGGCAGCCCAAAGCCTATTGAGGGCTCACCGTCCGCATCTGACTGTGCAATGTTGCGCATCGCTTGTTGTCGGCCGGCCAGGCGCGTCATCCGCCGGGTACGGTAGGGCGCAGTGCGGCTGAGCAAGTCGTCATTTGCATTCAGCAGAGTGGGCTCCGCGTCAGAAGGGCCATAAAGAAATTATTTATGTTAGTAATTAATTATAGAAAAAAGGAGAAAAGAATTATTTCAAAGAAAAGGAATATTTTAAGGAATATTTTAGAATAATTATTATAAATTAAAAGAATTAATTTTATGAAAAGAATCATTTTAGGAAGATTATAATAATTTAAAATAAATTATTTTGGAAAAAAAGATTATTTCTGAATTACACAGATGCTACTTATAATTTATGATTCTTAGATTTAATTAATTGACATGCCATGACATTGTTGCACAGGATTGGTTGTATTCATTTAATATTTCCTTATTGCGATTGAGAACCGTTAGTAATTCATGACCTTAGTGGCCTTACGTGTCGTGTATAAGACATAGAAACATGTATTGTGTTGACTTAGAAAATAAGAAGAGTTGGGATGAGAAAGTCATGGTTCATGTGATCGGATAAGGCTGTTGATGTATCTTCCTGACTCGCACCAATGAGATCATGTAGCACTAGGGTTGGTTTGTTGGATCAAAGTGAATCGGTGTTGTCACTTTGGTCAGTGAAATTTATTCACCTGAGTTTTTCTTGAGTTCGGACCAGGCCGAAATTGGATTGCATGTAGTCCTCTGGCCGTATGTATAGCGAGATTGGATGCGCATAGAGGATTTGTGAACAGTCAGTTATCCGAGAATAAAAACATTGACTCTATGTGAGATATGGACCAGAGACCTATTATAGGATGGCTAGCTGCATGATTTCGTTACTCGGTTGATTCTACTATTTATTATAGTGGTGGATCGCATTTAAATTGTTAGAATTTTAATACCATGCTTCTATTATTATTACTGTTCTTGCATTGGTTGTTCGCCCGTTTCTATTCTCCCTTGTGGGATCTTACCGTGTGCCATGCACGCTGACGTACTCCTGTTCTCTCGGGTTGTACATCAGACATAGAGGACAGACATGTCCAGTTTGGAGACAATGCTGAGCCCGAGTATCCTCAGCAGGAGTGTTTTGCAGACAGAGCTGAAGAAGAAGACAAAGCTTAATTACCCCTTTTAGTTATTTGATGGATTTTTAGTTTATTTTTGCAGTACTTCCTTTCTATTTCTGTTGGTAATGTATTTTTATATTTCTTTAGTATAGTTGGACTGTTTTGTAATAAGGGCATGTTTGACCCAAATTTTGTACCTTGGATGATATATTATTTGAGATATGGCTCATTTCTGTTTTGAGTTGTTTATTATATTCTTGTTAATTGTGATCGGGGACCTATGACTTTGCACTTTATTGTTTGATGCTTAGCGTATTAGATTGAGTAGAAATGATTTAGTATTTATTTCTCCTTAGTTTAATACATAGCAGGCTTGTTCGCGTCCTGATTCCTAGTATTTTAGAAAGTGGGGCGTGACAGGTTTTTATGGTGGCACATGCAGGTCCCGGTCCTGAGTTCCCACTAGTAATAATATAATGGATAATTTAGATGCATATCATTATTTCATTCATAAGACTATACTTAAGCACTTATCCTATTATCTTAATAAACTATGTTTTAGTTCCTACCTTACTCAATTTTGTTTTTGATTTTTACCTTGATTTTCCTCTTGATCCTCACCTTCCTTCAGAACCATGGCGGTTACGTGGTAATGGTAACCAGTCCGGTAGTAGTCACCCGTCGCCTGAAGTAGACCTGCAACAACTTCTAGCAATGATTCAGGGATTGGTTGTGAATCAGCAGCATCTGGCTGGGCACTTACAGTGGGAGTCTCAACACCAGCCTCCCCCTCGTACAGAGTCTGGTGTTAGGGAATTCCGACACATGTGACCTCCTTCCTTCTCTGGTGCTGAAGGACCTCTAGCAGTAGAAGAGTTCCTGAAGGTTACCGAGACCATTCTCATGGTGACCCGTATTACTCCTGTAGAGTTGGTAGATCTTATGGATATCCAACTTACTGATACTGCATGGATCTGGTGGACAGCTGAGAAGACCCATCTTGTGAGGCCAATTCCGTGGGAGACATTCACGGAGCGCTTTAATAGGAAGTATTTTCGCCAGTTTGCCAGAGACGAGCTTCCGTGTTAATTTGTCAAGCTCAAGCAGAGAGGTCGATCAGTTGATGAGTACAAGGCTGCGTTCTCCTCTCTTAGCCGGTATGCTCCTCACTTGGTTATCGACCCCACCATTAGGAGACATCAATTTTAGAAGAGTCAGGATAAGTATGTCAGGTTTGCTCTGGCTGGTAGGGCACTTTCGACTCATGACGTCGTATTGGATACAACACGCGAGATCGAGAGTGTTCAGAAGGAACCTGAAGATCCGCATGTGGTGCACATCATGTTAGTCCCTAGGGGGCGTGATTAGGGTCTTATGCTAATCTAATCTGATTTTATGCCAATTAAAACTAATTAACAAGTTATCCTAGCAAATATGAAATACAACAAGATATATAAGCTAGGATAAGCAATATGAACAAAGAGCAATATCCTAGCAATGAGATATATAGTGAAAAATATGCAGAGATATATAAACTAACACAAGGGTGAAATAAACAATCTACAAAAGTGATAGGGTAATAGACAATGTCGACAAGAATGAATAAACACTAAGCACAAATAAAACGCCAAAGCAAACTCAAACACAAGCAAATGATCACAGAGTTCGGACCTTCTGTCCTACATCTCCGCTCCCCACTCCCGGGGAGAAATCCACTATCACAACCGGGTTTTCTACGCTCACCCGAATAACGTTTACACTCACAATTTCATTCACGGAGTTTGGTCCCCATGACTTACGTCTCCGCTCCTCACCTCGAGGAAATCTCTACTTCACACTCGGTTTTCTAGCTAACCGGAAACTTTACAATCTCACAATATTATAAATGATTTGTTCTCTTCAATAGATGAGAATTTAATGTAAGCTTACACTCAATGTTACAATACTCACCAACCTAAATATACTATGCATGAATACAATAAGCTCAATGTGGGTGTGTGTAACAACAAGTTATCAAATCTAAACTCAATATAAAAACTACCTTTAAAGAATGATAATCAAAACAAATATGCAAATGTAAAGCTAGATATGAGTTTAGAAATTCTTCTCTAAAAAACAAGATGGAGAGATGGATTAAGATGAAGCTCAATCAATATAGATGATCTCCTCCACTTGTAAAACAACAAGATGGAGAGATGGATTAAGATGAAGCTCAATCAATATAGATGATCTCCTCCACTTGTAAAACAAACTTCACAAACCAAACAAACTTTAAACCAAACTTAAACCCTTATTAAAAAACTCTTTTAAACTTGTTTAAAACATTTCATTGGTTACTCTGGTAGAGAGGGGTTTGAGGGTTTATATAGGAAGAGAAATCAACAGCAAAAACCCCAATCAAAAGACCAAACAGCCCACAGAATCAGAAATCAGATTCTGTACAAAAAGAGCCGTTGGTCGATCGGCGGTCGACCGTGGAAAACTCGCGATCGACCACGAGCAACTCAAAAGTAAAAATTGGCACAAGAACAATAGCCGGTCAACCATGACGGTCGACCGCGAAACTCTCTGGACTTCATCTGGTCGACCGCCACGGTCGACCTTGAGCCTCTAAAAAACTTACTGAGTCTCTGGACTCAGGGGTGGTCGACCGTGGCGGTCGACCGTAAACTGATATATGAAATTGACAGGTTTTAAATATTTTTCTGATTTTAAAACCCTGTTTAAAAATATCAAATAAATTCTAAAAATTATGAAACTTTGGAAAATGATTGTAGACATGATAATAAACATGCTACAAAACTGGTTTTCAAAAAGGACCTACCAAATGAAAAATATCATCATTTTGCAAAATAGTCCAAAACATAAAAATGTAAACATATGAGTTTTAACATTTTAGCTTAACAATGTTTTGAAACAATGCAAAATGTTTATATAGACTTAATAAAAGATGTAAATGATTGTTATTAAGTCCATAAACCAAGAAACCAATATTTTCATAAAATTGCATATTTTGCAAACAATTTAAAAGTAAATATGATTTTATTGAACTAAATAAAATTAACATTGATGAAATCATATATATGCATGTAAGTATGAAACAAAAATATGTTTAACTAAATAAAATTAACATTGATGAAATCATATATATGCATGTAAGTATGAAACAAAAATATGTTTTCTAATTATATTCAATTGTTTCATATTAAAACTTGAAAACTATCAAACCAGAACATATATGTATATATATAACTATATATATACAAATCCAAAACGTGTATGTGTGTAGGTGTGTCCATCCGGGCCGGCCCGGCCTGACCTGGAAATCCGGGCCCAGGCCGAGCAAAACCGAAGCCCGGACCCAGACCCGAGTACCCCAGGCCCGACCGGGCCTGGTTCCGGGTCGGCCCGGTTTATTTTCTTTTTTTAATTCTATTTAAAAATTTAAATTATACAAAAAAAGACAAAAAAATTAAAAAAAAATAATTTTATTAACCACTTAAAATGACATAAATTACAAATAAAAAATTAAAAAAATAAATTCTTTATTAATAATTAATAAATTATTTATAAATTACAAGTATAAATTTATTTTAGAATTCATCGCATCATAATAGATAAGTACATCCCAACTAGGTTGGCACCTACTAACCTATATCACTATCATTTGCAACTATTTTTATATATATATTTATACTCTTATATAAATATAATTATATTATATGTACATATAAGTTTATGTTTATATATATGTATAGATATATAAATATATATTTATACTCTTATATGTATTTATACTATTATATAAATATACTTATATATGTACATATAAGTTTATGTTTATATATGTGTATATATAAGTATACTTATATACTAAGAGAGAGAGAGAGTATAAATATATATATAAGAGAGAGTATACACTGTACACATATATAAGAGAGAGCATACTTATACATATATATAATTATATAAGAGATATATACATATATAAGAGAGAATATACTTATATACTAAGTAGCCCAAAGTATTCATGTCATTCAATATATGTATATGTATATATATATATATATATACACACACATATACTGTTGATTATTATATCTCCATGATATTATTTTGATGATAACAATTTATACAATGTGTGTTATACAAATACACTAACTCTTATATGCAGCTTTCAATATCAAAATATGAACAAGTGCAAGTTGAGATTCAAGGCATTATGAAGTGAAGAAGATGAAGAACACATGAGATAATGTATTTTACATTTTCTTTACTTAGAATTATTGTACAAGCCTTGCACACACACACACACACACATAAATATTAGAACACACTAACACAGGCTTAGTGTGTTGGTTAACTATATAAATCCCCTATGTTAACCAATAGAGCTATAGTTAATAATGTAGTGTCAAAACATTTAATTCATATCATTTTCTAACTCTTAGTAGTCGACTAATTAGAATAGTAGTCGACTACTCATGTATATGTCTTAAATATATGTTTCTGTCAATTTACAGTATAGTCGACTAATATGGATAATAGTCGACTACTCAAGTTTATGACAGAAACATAAGTTTCTGTTATTTTACAGTATAGTTGACTAATTGACATTATAGTCGACTACTGAAGGTAAAATTTATTTTCCAAGTTTCTATCAAATTACAGTATAGTCGACTAATGAACTCTATAGTCGACTACTGAGAAATTTTCTAAATTCACAGAGTCTGTTTAAACTCAGTGTAGTTGACTAATCTGTCTTGTAGTCGACTACAGATACAGTTTTTCCATATTTTAAAGTTTGAATATATGACTGTTTATAGCTGTTTTTAAACGTTTTTAAAGTTCAAAAAATTGTCTTTTCAAGGGTAATAAATAGGTTATTTGTTCAGAAAAAATGAAGAGACTTACATATCCATAAGCTTTGATCTTTGTGTATTTTTTCAAGTGAAAAATATTCATATTTTGAGAAAAAGAAAAGTTTCTGAAATTGTCTTTGAACATCATTCAAATACTTATTGTTTAGGCAATTTACAAAAGTTAGAATCATTCCTAAGCCACTACAATACTTATTGTTTAGGCAATTTACAAAAGTTAGAATCATTCCTAAGCCACTACTACACTACACTACAAATCAAGGCTTATAGGAATTGAAATTGTTGTTTCAAAAGTTCTCTCAAGTTGTGAGAGTTATTAATCTCTTGGTTTAGAGATTGGTGTGCAAATTGGTAAGGTGTTTGTCAATTGGTATTGTAATTTGCAGGGACTTACAAATTGGTCAGGTTTGCTTTTTGATTTTGTAAGTTTATTCAAAATCATAGTGGAAACTCTCAAGCAGGATTTGCTTGGGGACTGGATGTACACCGGATTAGTGGAACCAGTATAAATCTTTGTGTTTGTGTTTGTAAGTTTATGAGATTGTCATTTTTCTTTGCAATTTATAATCTACTTTGCATAAATTTTAAAAGAACACTATTCACCCCCCTCTAGTGTTCTAGTATATCTATTTCATATCCTACATTTGGTATCAGAGAAATGTGAAAGATGGCATCTACAAATACATCACAATTTAAAGAAGGTCACTTTACAAATCGTCCACCAATGTTCGATGGATTGAACTACAACTATTGGAAGTGCCGAATTAAGATTTACCTTCAATCAATTGGCGACGAACTTTGGAACGTCGTGGAAACAAAATATGAGAAGCCAACAACTCCTTTTGCATAATGGACTACTTCTCAAAGAAATAATGCAAATTCAGATTCAAAAGCAATGAATGCATTATTTTGTGCATTTGACAAGAATGAGTTCAATAGGGTGTCAACGGCCACATCTGCATACGATATTTGACATACACTTGAGGTAACTCATGAAGGTACAAATAAAGTTAAAGAATCTAAAATTTCTATTCTTGTGCACAGATTTGAATTGTTCAAGATGAAGGAAAATGAGACTATTGGAGAAATGTTCACAAGATTCACCGACATCACAAATTCTCTCATTGGTCTTGGAAAAACATATACACAAGTGGAGATGATAAGAAAGATACTTCGATCACTTACTCCACAATGGGAAAAGAAAGTTATCGCTATTGAAGAAGCCAATGATTTGTCAACTCTTACGGTTGAAAATCTTATTGGTAATCTTATGGCATATGAAGTTCAAATTGAAGATAGAAAGAATGATGAAGAATCAAAGAACAAGAAAGTTCTTGCATTCAATACTATTTCCGATAAAGAAGATTCTGATGATGATGATGAAGAAATGGGCATGTTTGCACGAAAATTTTGGAAATTTATAAAACGAGGTAATTTTAAATCAAGAATTCAATTCCAAATATCCCTCTTTGTTTTAAGTGTAATAAACCAGGTCATATGAAGAAAGATCGTCCAATGTTGAAGAATAAGCAAAAATCAAGTTATTTCAACAACTTCAACAATATTCAAAATAACAAGAAAAGGAAAGCAATGGCAGTCACTTGGGATGATAGTGATGATCATCTTCAGATGAAGAAATTGAAGAAAAGGAAAGTGCTCACATGTGTTTTATGGCACAAGATGAAGTAAGTGACAATGAAGAATTTTTAGATGCTTTCAATGAATTATATGAAACTTTTGTGAGATTAAAAACATCACATAATTTTCTTAAAGGTGAAAATAAAAGATTACTTGAAGAAATTTCTGATTCCTCTACTAATTCTAATTCTCAAGAAATTGAATTGAAAGAAGAAAATTATTCTTTGCTTAAAGAAAATGAAAGTTTATCTAAAGAAAATATTTATTTAAAATCAGAATGTAATGAGTTAAAAATTCGTATTAATAGTTTAGATAAAGATATTTCTTCTTTTAAATCAAAATATGAGGATTTATGTTTGAATGTAAGCAAATTCAATAAAGGTAAAGAAAATCTTAATAATATTCTTTCTTTTTAAAAAGAATCACAAAAGACAAAAGGATTAGGTTTTCAATTTAATAAAAATAAACCAAAGAAAACATTTTTTGTAAAACCTTCTTGTTATTTGTATGAATTTAAAAAAGAAAATTTGTGTAAACAGAAATCAAAATTCTTTTCTATTTGGGTTCCAAAAGAATTATCTTCTTTACATAAGAATTTTTATATTTCTGATATTATTAAAAATATTTGTGTATCAACTAACTATTTAGGCAAATCAAACTCTTCATGGGTTTGGTTTCCTAAAGGCTAATTTAAGGGACCCAACATAGTATAGGTACCAAAACTGTAAATGTTCATTATTTCAGGTACCCAAGAAAGATAGGTGGATTTTGGATAGTGGTTGCTCCAAACATATGACTAGAAACATACAATTGTTGTCATCTTTTCAAAACAAGGATGATGGTACTGCTACTTTTGGAGATAACAACAAAGGAAAAGTCATCAGTATTGGATCTGCCGGTAATTCAAATAAACCTATTATTGATAATGTTCTATTAGTTGATGATCTTAAACCTAATTTACTTAGTATTAGTCAACTTTGGGATAAAGGTTTTAAAATTGTTTTTGAAAAAGAATCTTGCTTAATTTATGATATTGATTTAATTACTATTATTTTTAAAGGACATAGAAAGAAAAACATATATGTTTTATCTATAAAAAATATTTCAAATGAACATTGTCTTATTGCATCATCTAATGATTCTATTTTATGGCATAAACATTTTGGACATGTTAACTTTAAACACATTTCTAAGATTTCTAAAAATGATTCAGTAAATGGTTTACCTAAGATGTCTTTTAAAAACAATTTTTGTGATGCTTGTCAACAAGGAAAAATACACAAATCTTCTTTCAAATCTAAAAATGTAATATCTACAAGCAAACCATTAGAATTAATTCACATAGATCTTTTTGGTCCTTCTAGAGTAGCATCTTTAAATGGAAGTAGATATGCATTTGTTCTTGTTGATGATTATTCTAGATTCACATGAGTAATTTTTCTTAAACATAAAAATGATGCTTTTAATGAGTTTTCCATATTTTGCAAAAGAATTCAAAATCAAAAATCTACTTCTATTATCTCTATACGTAGTGATCATGGAGGTGAATTTAAAAATAAATTATTTGCAAATTTTTGTGATAAACATGGTATATCACATACTTTTTCTTTTCCTCGTGCTGCTCCACAAAATGGAGTTGTAGAAAGAAAAATAGAACTTTACAAGAATGTGCTAAAACCATATTGTGTGATAGTAATTTACCAAAATATTTTTGGGCAAAAGCTGTATCAACAGCTTGTTATGTATTAAACAGAGTTTTGTTAAGACCTATTTTAAAGAAAACCTCTTATGAATTTTTTTATAACAAAATTCCTAAAGTATCTTACTTTAAAGTTTTTGATTGTAAATGTTTTATTTTAAACACAAAGGATAACTTAGATAAATTTGATTCTAAATCTGATGAAGGAATTTTTGTTGGATATTCTAATCATAGTAAAGCATATAGAATATATAATAAAAGAACACTAGTTATTGAAGAATCTTTACATGTTTCATTTGATGAAATTTTTTCTAAACCATCTATTATTTTAAATAATGATGATGATATAATTAATACTATTCATGATACTCCAATGTTATATATTACAAAAGATGATAATTTACAAAATAATTTACCTAAAGATTTTGTAGAAGTTAAAAATCATCCACATGATTTAGTTATTGAAAATATTTTTGATAAAGTAACTACTAGATCTCATTTTAATTTGATTGCTCATACTGCTTTTATTTCAGCTATTGAACCTAAAAATATAAAAGAAGCCTTACTTGATAATTTTTGAATAATTGCAATGCAAGATGAACTAAATCAATTTACTAGAAACAGTGTTTGGGATCTTATACCAAGACCTCAAAATAAATCTATTATTGGAACAAAATGGATTTTTAGAAACAAATTAGATGAATTTGGTCAAGTTGTTAGAAACAAAGCTAGATTAGTTGCTCAAGGTTATAATCAAGAAGAAGGAATTGATTATGATGAAACTTATGCACCAGTTGCACGTGCATGCTTTATGAATTTTAAATTATTTCAAATGGATGTTAAAAGTGCATTTCTAAATGGTTTTATAAACGAAGAAGTTTTTGTAGAACAACCTCTAGGTTTTGAACATGAAAGTTTTCCAAATCTTGTTTTTAAACTTAAGAAAGCTTTATATGGTCTTAAACAAGCACCTCTTGCATGGTATGATAGATTAAAGAAGTTTCTTTTAACTTCAGCTTTTGAAATTGGAAAAGTTGATTCAACATTATTTATTAAGAAAATAAATAAAGATATTTTACTAATTCAAATATATATAGATGATATTATTTTTGGTTCTACTAACAATAATCTTTGTCAAGAATTTGCTAAGACTATGCATGATGAATTTGAAATGAGTCACATGGGTGAACTGAATTTCTTTCTTGGACTTCAAATTAATCAATTGAAAGAAGGAATATTCATCAATCAAAGCAAGTATGCAAAAGATTTACTCAAACGCTTTGGAATGGAAAATACAACAAGCAAACCAACACCAATGAGTACTACTACATCACTTGACAAAGATGAAAAATGGTAAGAATGTTGATCAAAAGCTTTATCGAGGTATGATTGGATCACTTCTCTACATTACTGCAAGTAGACCTGATATTATGTTTAGTGTATGTTTATGTGCTAGATTTCAATCTAATCCTAAAGAATCACATCTTAAAGCAGTGAAAAGAATTTTTAGATATCTTAAAGATACTACAAATTATGGTTTGTTTTATCCAAAACATAGTTCATTTGATTTAATTTCATATAGTGATGCTGATTTTGCCAGATGTAAATCCGATAGAAAAAGTACAAGTGGAACATGTCATTTCTTAGGACATTCTCTTGTATCTTGGTTTAGTAAAAAGCCAAATTCAGTATCATTATCAACAACTGAAGCTGAATATATTGCTGCAAGTCTTGCATGTGCTCAAATTTTATGGATGAAACAAACATTATCTGATTATGGCATAAGTTGTCCCATATCATCCATAATGTGTGATAATTCTAGTGTAATTAATTTATCTAAAAATCCTATTCAACATTCA
Source organism: Asparagus officinalis (assembly GCF_001876935.1). Taxonomy (NCBI): domain Eukaryota; kingdom Viridiplantae; phylum Streptophyta; class Magnoliopsida; order Asparagales; family Asparagaceae; genus Asparagus; species Asparagus officinalis. The sequence continues at coordinate 48,886,620 of NC_033802.1, read as the reverse complement.
CGTACAAAACACATTGATATTAGACATCATTTCTTACGTGATTATGTGCTTAAAAGTGACATTTCATTAGAATTTATACCTACTGATAAACAAATAGCAGATATATTAACAAAACCCTTAAAAGAAGAAATTTATGTTAAATTAAGAAGGGAATTAGGTATATGTTCAATTGAAGATTTAAATTAAAATTTTAAAACCAACACATATGCATACATACCCTTAATTAATTTGACCTATAGTCGACTACATGCACAAGCATTGCATATAAGTTTTTCTGTGATTTACAGTGTAGTCTAATTTGACCTATAGTCGACTACATGCACAAGCATTGCATATAAGTTTTTCTGTGATTTACAGTGTAGTCGACTAATTTCACCTATAGTCGACTACTCTGAGTCAAAATCTAAAAATTAACTTTCTGTCGATTACAGTGTAGTCGACTACTTTTGTTACTAGTCGACTACTAATACTGAATTCACAGTTTTACAGTTTTTAAAGCTTATTGGATTTTTTTAATCAAACCCAAAACCCAATACCCGTTTCATTTAAGTAGAGTTCATCTCAACCATAGATTTTTAACTCTATCAATCCTAGCCACATATCTAAGATAAAATCTTCACCTTTCATTTATTTTACAGTTAAATCTGGACCATACAATGCAATTCTTAAAAAAAAAACCTAAAAACTACCCACTAACTTATCCCAAAACCGAGTCTTCTTCTTCCTCTCTTCTGAACCCACCGATTCCAAGTTAGGGCATCGTCTTTCTCCTCAAAATTTTCATTAAGTTCATCTTTTTCTGCAGTCTCTCAGGTTCTGTAGTCGACTACACCAAATTATAGTCGACTAATCTAGGGGTTCAACAGTTTGTGGTAAAATTCTCAACTTGATGTTTGTATCTTCTGTTATTTTTCGGTTTCATCATGTCTAGAGCTAAGAAAGCTAAGCAAATCCATACTAATATTAACGATGAAATCATCATTTACTTAAAAAGTCCTGATTTACTAGAAGAATTTAACAAAATATCCACTTTTGAAGTTCTTCCAGGACGATTTGTAAAATTTGATGATTTTATTCCCTGGAACTTTGGATCATATTTTGATAATGTGGGATTGCTTGAATTATTCTCTGCTGAATATAGAAAACCCACATATCCTTTTCTTGTCCAATTGTTCTATACAAATATAAAATGTGTTGGAACTATTGGTGGTTCTAAAAAACTTAAAACTCTTGTTAAAGGAATAGAAACTGACTTGACTACAAAGTCAATTGGAAAAATTTTCAATATTCCTTATCAAGGAGTCTCTCTTAGGTCAACTAGGATGAATGATTCAGATCTTTTATCTAATCATATATTTCTTCCTGGTTATAGTAAACCTTTAAATAATTCAAACAAACTTCGTTCAATTCCTAGGTTCATTGCACGAATCTTAGCGTATAACTTGTTTCCATAAACTGGGAGTTTCCATTTCATTTCCCTAGACTTAGCAAAAGCTCTATATGCTATAATAGGAAATATCCAAGTTAATTGGGCTGAAGTTTACTTTGACAATCTTCTGACAATACCAAGAGGATTTCTTCCTTATGGTGCCTTTTAACAAAAATCTTTTGACAAATTTCATGCGTATCTTCAATCTGAAAATTCTGTTGTCCGTTCCATTGAATTCTTTGATTCCAATGCCCTAACTAGGATGAAGTTAACAAATTTTAAAATTCAAGAACAAAATTCTGAAGATGAACCTCATCCACATCAAGAAGAAATTCCACAAGATATTCCATAATCTTCAACTCAAGCAGGAACTTCTTCTAGTCAACCACCACCATATCCTACAGAACCTTCATGTTTTTCAGATGTGCAATACAACACACTAAGTGCACGTATTCTTGAACTTGAAACTGGTCAAAGAGCTCTATATTCTCAGAATTCCTATATTATTAGTAATCAAGAAGAGCTAATCAAGAAGTTTGATGACTTGGACACAAAGCTTAGTGCATACTTTCAAGGACAGCAACCTCCTCCAGCACCTTAGAAGTTTATGCATGCATCATATTATATTTGGATGTTTTAATGTTGAGTTTCAAAACAATTATGTTATTTTGTTAGTTATCTTTTGTTTAAGTATAAAAAACTATGTAGTTGTGAGTTGTTATTAAAATTATGTTATTTTGTTAGTTATCTTTTGTTTAAGTATAAAAAACTATGTAGTTGTGAGTTGTTATTAAGACATATGTAATATGTTAGTTATGTTGCTACAATGTCAAGTATGTTGATTGTGTGTTTACTTTACTATGATGTTGTTTGGATAGTTAATATATGTGCTATATATTTTAAATAGATCATGATGATGAACATTGTGGAACTTTTGGTCTTTATGGCAAGTCTTTGCCTACCAATTTGGATGGGTGAAGTTATGGACTATGTTCATAATCTGGATGATTTATTTGAAGTATTAGCTCATGTTGAAGAAATAATGTCATATTTAGCATATATGTTTATCTCTTTTTGTTGATAACAAAGGGGGAGAAATGATTATCTATATTAGATTGCATATATGCAGGGGGAGTAAGTATGGTTATTTCATAATGTTTAAACTAGTAAGTATGGTTATTTCATAATGTCCAAACTTGTAAGTATGGTTATTTCATAATGTTTAAACTTGGTTATAATATATATATACTTATGCATAAATTATTTGTTATCATCAAAAAGGGGGAGAATGTTGATTATCATATCTCCATGGTATTATTTTGATGATAACAATTTATACAATGTGTGTTATACAAATGCACTAACTCTTATATGCAGCTTTCAATATCAAAATATGAACAAGTGCAAGTTGAGATTCAAGGCATTATGAAGTGAAAAAGATGAAGAATATATGAGATAATGTGTTTTATATTTTTTTTACTTAGAATTATTGTACAAGCCTTGATCACTCACACACACACACACACACATAAATATTAGAACACACTAACACAGGCTTAGTGTGTTGGTTAACTATAGAAATCCCTTATGTTAATCATTAGCGTTATAGTTAATAATGGAGTGTCAAAACATTTAATTCATATCATTTTCTAACTCTTAGTAGTCGACTAATTAGAATATTAGTCGACTACTCATGTATATGTCTTAAATATATGTTTCTGCCAATTTACAGTATAGTCGACTAATATGGATAATAGTCGACTACTCAAGTTTATGACAGAAACATAAGTTTCTTTTATTTTATAGTATAGTCGACTAATTGACATTATCGTCCACTACAGAAGGCAAAATTCATTTTCCAAGTTTCTGTGAAATTACAGTATAGTTGACTAAGGAACTCTATAGTCGACTACTGAGAAATTTTCTAAATTCACAGAGTCTGTTTAAACTCAGTGTAGTCGACTAATCTGTCTTGTAGTCGACTGCAGATACAGTTTTTCCAGAATTTAAAGTTTGAATATATGACTGTTTATAGCCGTTTTTAAACGTTTTAAAGTTCAAAAAATTGTCTTTTCAAGGGCTATAAATAGGTTATTTGTTCAGAAAAAATGAAGAGACTTACATACCCATAAGCTTTGATCTTTGTGCATTTTTTCAAGTGAAAAATATTCAGATTTTGAACAAAAAGAAAAGTTTCTGAAATTGCCTTTGAACATCATTCAAATACTTATTGTTTAGGAAATTTACAGAAGTTAGAATCATTCCTAAGCCACTACTACACTACACTACAAATCAAGGCTTATAGGAATTGAAATTGTTGCTTCAAAAGTTCTCTCAAGTTGTGAGAGTTGTTAATCTCTTGGTTTAGAGATTGGTGTGCAAATTGGCAAGGTGTTTGTCAATTGGTGTTGCAATTTACAGGGACTTGCAAATTGGTCAGGTTTGCTTTTTGATTTTGTAAGTTTATTCAAAATCATAGTGGAAACTCTCAAGCGAGATTTGCTTGGGGACTGGCTATACACCGGATTGGTGGAACCAGTATAAATATTTGTGTTTGTGTTTATAAATTTCTGAGATTGCCATTTTTCTTTGCAATTTAAAATCTACTTTGTATAAACTTTAAAAGAACACTATTCACCCCCTCTCTAGTGTTCTAGTGTATCTATTTCAAATCCTACATATACATATATTACACATAAACAAATTATTTATATAATAATATATAATATATATATATATATAATTAATATATTATTTATATATATATTATACATATATAATATTATTATATATATATTATATATACCTATATTACTTACATATATATAATATATATATATATATATATATATATTGTGACGCCCCTGGGTTCACACAAGGCTACAGTCCAAGGTGAAACCAGGAATGTCAAACCTGCCGTGCACCACACCGTGCAATAACATGTTTCACCATCACAATTACTATCTCTCTAGTGGAATCAACAACAGGTGTAGGTACAAAGCAAGTGAAAGATTTTATAATAAATACATGATGAAATGATAGAACTTGAATTAATACACCTCATCAACCGAATAAGCTGGAATACATAGTCAATGTCTGAAATGAATAATAACAGTCTGGAGATCTCAACATGTCTCAAAGTACATAACATGTGATACATGAAATAAGGCACACAGCCTTTACAACTCTAAAATATATCTCTCAAGTCTAAAAATATCTCAAGTGGAGCACAAAATGAAAAACATCTAATAAGAGGATAAACGGGCGCTAATAAGAATCGCCCTCAACCTGCGATTCTCCGAGCTCCTGGCTCGTCAAAGCGCTAGAGAGCAACATCACAACCAACCCCAAGGGATAGGGCTCGTTGTATATGAAAATACAGTTAATACATAATAATATAAGATCATTTATCCTAATAATAATGGGTTTCGGTACTTAGGAAATTACAACACGAGCATAAGTACGTCGAGCGAAATAATCCAAACAAGGAAACCCTCATGTATATATCTTGTATCTCAAATTGTAAATTCCTAAATACCAAACCCGAAGTCTAATACTGGAAACAAAAAAAAAAGAAAGAAAACAAACCCATCTCTATTGATAAACGTAAACATGTCAAGCTACAATAAGAGTCATATCCAACCTAGGTAGCTATCATGTCCCAGCCTCATATAATATGTCGTGTTCCAAACTCGGTTAAGAATCATACTCAAGGTTTAGCAATTATCCAACATAAGACTGTAATGGATTATAGTCCAACACGAGGACTTTGATGGATTATAGTCCAACACGAGGACTTTAATGGATTGTAATCCAACACGAGGACTTTGATGGATTATAGTCCAACACGAGGACTGAAAGGTGAAAGCTTGTCCCACACGTGGACTATATATATTCATATTAGGCAGTGTCACAGATGTATATATGTGCAAAGTTATGCATATCCAAATCTCACACGTATTTCTATGTACAGGTCAACATTTGTGTCAAAATATCATCTTACATGTGTGTTTCTATGTACAGGTCAACATTTGTGTCAAAATATCATCTTACATGTGTGGGTGAAAAATATAAATACTACAATTTAATACCCAATAAATGAGGTGGCTCCGCATACTCAAAGTGATAAGCAGTGAAGCTCATTTGAATATAAACAATGCGGTGGTTGGCCCGAAACAACTCACAAGAAGAGGGCTGGAAGAGTTCACTAGTCAGTCGACTCATGGTCGACTGAAGACATCAGTCGACCCAAGGTCGACTAAACAGGGGGCTTCCCTGTTCGAGCATACTGTGATCATTTTGTGAAAATTCATCAAAAATTAAAATCTATCCAATCCGAATTTATATATTCAATTCTAAGCATATGTGACAGTGAAAAATTTCGTATAAAACATGGAAAACGAAATCTTGCATGTTAAGTCTAACATTAAATCACTAAACATGTATGAGAGCAATTAATCAAGATAAAACTCATTTTTATTTTTCTTTAAATAAATTCTCAGATCTGGGTTTCATCATAAATTCGTTGGTGAGAAATTTATAGATCTGAAACACATGATTTTTAGCATCTACACTAATAAGAACATCGGTTTATACTTGAAAATAATTCTTAGGCTCAATAAGCCTCATGAAAAACGTTTAAAAACTCTTAAAAACATGGGAGAGGGATTGAGCGAGATGCTACTCGCCTTAGGTGTGCTGAAGAATGATTCCCTTCGCTACAAACCACAAGAAGCTACTGAAATCCCCCGAAAATCTCCCAAAAACGCCGAAAAACGAACTAGGGTTTAGAGGGGGAAAGGAGGCTAGGGTTTCTCTGGGGAGAACTGATGAAAAGAGGTGTTTTCGGGTAGAGGAGATAATATTTGAACAGTTAAAACCCGACCCACAAACCCAAACAAACCCGAACCGCAAAAACAAGAACACCCTCGATGAGTCGACTCATGGTCAGTTATGAGTCGACTCATGACTCATGGGTCAACTTATAAACTGATGAGTCGACTCAGCAGAAACTTTTGACAACGGGACTTGATATCATGAGTCGACTCATGACAGTCATGGGTCGACTCAACCTGATGAGTCGACTCATGATGAGTTGTGAGTCGACTCACGAGCTGAAAACTGGATTCTTCGAATCTGCTGCTCGCCGTCTCGCTCCACGCTTCCACCGTGCTGATTGACGGGAGAGGTTCTAATAAAAACCTAGAAAACTAAAAACCAATCCTAACCCTACAATCTATTTCATCCAATAGTCAAAATTGAAAATGGCAGAATTGAAAATAAATACACATCAGCTGTCAAAATAAATGTAAAAGGGATAATTTAGGAAAGATTCATTAATGAAACACACTGTAATTAATTAGCAAAACCAGTCAAACACTCTTTTTCACGAAAAAGTCCTTTCAGTTTCACTCTATCAAGCTTTCAGTTTCATCTTCTATCTACCCGAACAACTAAATTCTTCACATTCCGTCGATATCTCAACACTTCGGTTTCTTTCAACATCTCATTACAACTCGAACGAAGATGAACAGCAAGCCTTCGACGCTCGAGATGAAGAAAAACAACTCAAAGACTCCAAAACCCTCGTCTTCAAGAAGGGGTAAAACGATTCCAACCCTCATATTAAAAATGTATATTTTTATCAAAGTTTGAACATTTTTCATAGATTCAGTGAGGAAAGTTTCGAAATTTTTAGATGAATCACTTGCATGTTGTTGAATAGTTTTTTATTTTATTTTTTTAGCTTTATAAAATGTTATCGATGCATGTTCTAGTTTAGGGTTTTTATTTTTTACAGTTTACTTGTTCTTGTGAGAATAAGTTAAGTTTTTTTAATATTGTAAGATGTTTTCATTTGTTCTAAATGGGTAGCGATTAATTTTGGTTGTCTGGATTTTGCAATATGCACTGTAGTTGAATCTCAATTCACTTGAGTGAATCGGGATTCACTCAAGTGAATCGCGATTTAGTGGAGTGAATTTGTATTCACTCAAACATAGTGAATCTCGATTCACTAATGTGAATCCAGATTCTTCATAGTGAATCGAGATTCATATATTGGATTTTCTGGCCAGTTGTGGAAAAATGATCGTTCTTTAAACTTCAACTTTATCATGATTGTTTGTTTGTTTGTAAAAAATAACAAATATGATCCGAGGCCGAGTATATAGGATGGAAACTTTCCCAAATATGATCCGAGGCCGAGTATATAGGATGGAAAATTATATGCTTTATGTATACTAACAGTGAAATTAAACTGTAGCGATGATCAGTTTTTCCTTGTTGTGTTGAGGGACGAGCGACTAAAACAATGTATGGTATGGCATGGAGTTGGTTTCATATCATTGAATCTGGATTCACTTTGCTGAAGCTCGATACATTATGTTGAATCTGGATTCACTTTGCTGAATCTCAATACATTTTGTTGAATCTCGATTCACTTGAGTGAATCGAGATTCACTGTAGTGAATTGAGATTCACTACAGTGAATCGCGATTCACTGGAGTGAATTGAGATTCACTCAAGTGAATCACGATTTAGTGGAGTGAAATGAGATTCATTTCAACGAATCGCTATTCACTGGAGTGAATCGCGATTCAGATTATAATATCTTGATTCAATAATGTGATTCCACCTTCATGCTTACCATGCATTATTCAAAGGCTGGTCTCATTAAAAAATGAATTGTCATGGGTTTATCAGGTCTACGATCTAGCTCAAGGAACAAACAAACAACATGTGTTGAGATTGTTGAGGTATTTACACCTATACCTCTTCAAGTTCAATTGCCAGATAAAAAGAAATCAGACAGGAAACATAGGACAACACGCACTGTGAACGTGCCCAGTAGTGACGATGACTTCATCAACCCCCCAAATAATCCTGCCAGTGAGGATACATCAAAGCATAGGAGGGATCAAGACAGTGAACAGATCACAAAAGGAAGGAAGAGGATGAAAAAGGTTGGTGTACTAAACATCTTTAATTTTTTTTGTGTATTAACTGATGGATAATTTGATCTAATTATATTATTTTTGTCACTGGAGAAGGTTGTGAAAAAAGCAAATATGAAGTCTGAACCTAAGGAGTTGACTAGGATACGGGTCTCTCCAAAGATATTCTCTGATATGGTCTTGTCACTCTCTGAGTCCCAAAAAGAATGGGTGAGACTAGCTGGACTTGGAGGTCTTTTATAATTTGGATTAAAGGAACTGCCACATATGTTAGGGTACCAGATTCTGCAGTCCTTTGACAGTGAGGCCGTTGCGCTTAATCTTCCCAGAGGATTAATCAGTATCACAGAGGAAGATGTACATCAAGTGATGGGATTACCTCTGGGCAGGAAGCGTATATCAGCCTTTAGTATTGGGAAGTCAGCATTGGTGGATGAATGGAGGGCTCAATTCACAGACAGTGTTGGTTGGAAAATTACTCCAGGGGCTGTGTCTGAGAAACTAAAGCAGAGTTCTGATGTTAACCTGCTTTTTAAACTGAATTTCTTGGTTCTCTTCCACAACAGCATGATCCAATCGCTTAGCAATCCGTATGTCAACCAACAGATTCTAGTTCTTGGTGACAATGTTGATCAGTGCTCTGAATAGAATTGGTATTCTTTCTTGCTTGACTCAATGATAGAAAGCCAACACAAGTGGAAGGTAGACCCGACAAAACAATTCTACACGGGTCCTCATGCATTTTTGATTGTAAGTCACTTGTATAATATTGATTTATTTTTACATTACTGTAGTTAAAGTAGTTTTACTTGATGATTACTAATTGGTGTGCTTTATTTCTTATCTCCATCTTTCTAGCTGTTCTATGCCAATTGGGTTCTGTTCAAAAGGAGGAGGTTGGTTGAGAGAACAACCCCTACATTTTTAGGCTGGACTGACTTGGCCTTAAAGGAAAGACAGGCAGAGGAAATAAGTACAAATTCATTTGGCAAAGGTGCATTTACAGAGAGGGTTGAACTTGCACCTTCATCTCGAATGCAGAGTGGTACTGGAAACTCTCCTAAAAGTGTTGAGACAATTCGAAAGGTTAGCAAATTAAGTTGCAAGACTTTGTTTATTCAATTTAATCTCGATTCAGTAGGAGTGAATCGAGATTCACTTAAACTGAATGTCGATTCAGTTCAATGAATCGTTTTACTAAAGTGAATCGAGATTCACTTAAACTGAATGTCGATTCAGTTCAATGAATCGTTTTACTAATACTGAATCTTGTTTCAGATCAGTTGTTATCGATTAAGTTAAACTGAATTCCGATTCACTTAAGTGAATCTGGATTCAATGATACTTAATCTCGATTTACTGAAGTGAATCTGGATTCACTGCTATTGAATCTCGATTCACTAAAGTGAAACTGGATTTACTTTAGTCGACTCTGGATTCAGTAATTTGAATCTCGATTCAAATACATTGAATGTAATCTCAATCTATCGAATCTAGTCTCTCGCCATGTTAATAATTTATGGTGACCAATGTCTGTGATATTCAAACTGTAGGATTGTATTGAGAGGGTGCAACAGAGAGCTGCTGAGTTAGAATCTGCAAAAGGTAGATATGATGCAGAGTGTGAGACAATGAGAAAGCTGTTCCCCAATGATAACGAGCTCTTTCAAATTCAACAGAGAGTTTCAAATGTTCTTGTGCAGGGGTGTGGACATCGTGGAAGTACCTGTGATAATGAAACAACTGGGGGAAACATTGTTGATGATACCCCTAATGTGAACACCGAGGTGAGTAGAGATATGCATGGCTCCCCTGCTGGTGATCCAATATCACCTGAGTTACCACAAACACAAGTCTCCCCAAATTTTATTCAAGAGGTTGATAAGATTATAGTGTCTGTTAGCATGAGTAAGGTTGACAGACCAGTGAGGCGCAAGCTTAACGAATCTGGAAATGCACAGACTGAAGAACCTAGTTTTTCTCTTGGGCTGACACAGGATACTCAGACTGAGACAGTGGAAATAATTGATGTTGTACAGATTGCTAGAGCTTGTGAATATGAGATCATTGATGACTCTATAGGAAGAACTGATAAACAAGTTGAAGATGCTGCTGCAGTAGATGAACGTAAAGGTAAGAAAGTTCAGGTGACCGAAAATAAGGGACATGCGGGAAGGGGGAAAGAAAAGAGGATGGTGAAGCCTGCAACGTCTCTTCGGTCACCATGGGTGCAGAGGGTATCTGAGATTACTGCTAGGCAAAGTCAGCTGGAAAGAATTATATGGAATTGGGTGCATAGAGAAGAAGCAAGGCATTCAGATGATGAATCTGATGAAGAAGAGAATTTGTGAGTTCATAAATCTTATTTGATCTTTTATTTTTAGGTGTGAGACTCCCTCTTTTTAGTATTTTGTCCCTTTATTAAATTGAATATTATTACTGTTTTTTCAGTGAAATAGTTTTTAAGTGGAGACAAATTGAATGTTTCTTACCTGCTTTCAAGACTTTCCTTCCTTCTGAGGACATTGAGGCAAATTTAATCAGCATTTTGTCCTATATTTTGAACAGCAGAGAAAAAATGAAATCTGAAAATTCTCCACTTAGATTCTTCTGCAATGTTGAGACAGCCGTACGTATCTTCCTTTATATTATTTAAACTAACACTTGAGTTACATTTTATTTAACCAGTTTTATGTTGTACAGTTTTGCAACATTCATTGGACAGATGAGTCCAATGATGAATTGAGATACAATAGGTTTGCTTCCCGGATGGATGAGCAACTTACTCTGTATCTACATATGAAGTTTAATGAGATTGATATGGTAAAGATTCGAAGACAATGTTTTTGTTCTTTAACCCAATTTTAACTATATCTGTAAAATCACTGATTAAATTTCACAACCATTAGGTCTTCTTTCCCATAAATGTGTTTGAGCATTTCTACATTGTGTGCTTGATTAAATTTCACAACCATTAGGTCTTCTTTCCCATAAATGTGTTTGAGCATTTCTACATTGTGTGCTATGGGCTAAAGAATCCAAGTATGGAGCTGATTGATAATAGCAAAAACTATCCAGACTACAAGGAAAAATATCAAGGTCGTCCTGAGGATTTAGTATGTTTTTCCACGTTACGTATGTGCTTTAAGCATTTACTGGCAGAATACAGTAATAAGTGAATCTGGATTCACTTTGGTGAATCTCGATTCACTAGAGTCAGAGAAATCCAGATTCGCTAACTCTAGTGAATCTCGATCACTAGAGTTAGTGAATCTGGATTCACATCTTTCTGTGAATCTCAATTAACTAGAGCTAGTGAATCTGTGTTCACACTAGGAAATCACTTCACTAGCTATAGTTAATTCTAGTGAATCCAGATTCACTAGTGTGAATCCAGATTCATTAGATTGAGTCCAGGTGAACTAACTCTATTAAATCCTGGCGAAGTAGATCCAATGAATCGAGATTCACTGTCATGAATATTGTTTCCATATAAACAACCAAAACAATTTGTATATTACATTAGACATTACTGTATGATAATTTGGATTTTTTATGTGACACTGATTAATTTTGATTAAACAGCACAAGAATTTTGTGAGATATTTGGCACACAAAAAACATCACAAGTCGAGTGAAATAAAGAGATTAAAGACTGACAGACTTGAGATGGAGCGGAGAACGGCCAAAAATGAATTTGATTGTGGTATTTTTGTCATGAGACATATGGAGACCTACATGGGCGGTGGTACAGCAAATTGGAACTCTGGTTTCCATAGAGAGGGTGTAAGTGTTTAAACTAATATTGTATTGATAATTAACAGTTAGTCTTTATGAATTAATAAAATTTAGAATATAGCTACTGAATCTTGAACTGAATTATTGTTCATATCGACAGGAGCGATTAAAAAATCAGCTACGTACATAGACTGAGGTCTATATACTGTTGCCAAATTCTTACTGATCCAACAAATGAATTGGCCAAAGAAGTCATCAGGAAAGCCTAACAGCACCATGCTGAAACTACCAATGTCAAACAAGAGAGGAGGAAGACCACAAGATCTCATAGAAAATGATATTCTGTCATCAGCATAATTGAATTGTTGAAGTATAACAGTTTGTTTTGATATACATTGTCAATTAATGTTATTGAATATAACAGTTTGTTTTGATCTGCTTTTCTATGTAAATATACTTTATAATATATAATAGCTTTGTCATAATTTTATTTCTAGATTTGTGAATAGTTTGGATATATAAAAATACTATGAAGGTAATGAATGCAATTGAAAGAATTTCATTTAAGCAGACAATGTGAGTTATAATTCAAGGTTTTGTGTAAGATTCAGTAAATTAATCATACTTATTGTGGATTGAATGTATTTAATCTGGATTCACTGGTTCAATATTATCTTAAGTTATTAGTTATTCACTTGATTGAATCTAGATTCACTATAGTGAATCCAGATTCACTACAATGAAAGATTTAGTAAATTAATCATACTTATTGTGGATTGAATGTATTTAATCTGGATTCACTTGTTCAATATTATCTTAAGTTATTAGTAATTTATTTGATTGAATCTAGATTCACTATAGTGAATCCAGATTTAATTCAGTGAATCCAGATTCACTACAATGAATCTATATTCACTATAGTTAGTCCAGAATCACTTAAAGCGAATCAATCAAATAATTTGATTGTTTGAATGATTATAGTGAATCCTTATAGTGAATCCAGATTCAATTCAGTGAATCCAGATTCACTACAATGAATCTAGAATCACTTAAAGCGAATCAATTTTAATTTGATGACTGCATACAACTACTTTATCATTCCTATTGAAATAATACAACTACTAATAATGAAATTTACATGCTATATGAGTACATCTCTATTCAATATACTAACATGACACAACGTAACCATGTAATTAATAATCTAGTAAATATATGTCGTTAAGAATTACACAATTCAGCAATTCTAATAAGAAATGTATTACTAAACATGATTTTGAAACGAAATATGACAACTAAATTAAACATCACTCTGCTGTAATGTTTTCTTTAATGGGCATGTCCATTTGTCATGAAAATCGAGTTTTTTTTTGCATATATTACACAACCTTGGCACCTTCTTCTTTCGTTGACTAATTGATTTCTCATAATCACCAACAATTCTCCGTCCACACCCCTTGTTTCTACCTTCAATGGGAGGTTTAACAATCACTTCAATTGGTATTTTTGAGCCAACAAAAAACTCCATTACATCATTTTTGTTTTGTGTGTCAGATTTCCCACTAGATTCACGCAAACTGTGCTTCAACTCCTTCAACTTCCCTTCCAAGTAGTCAAGTCTCTCACCATCTAAACCTGCCAAACTCACACAGGATTGGAAATCATACCATATGTCATTCAACTTGCGATTTGTAACTTCAATTGCATTGCACTGTTCTGATATTTCCTTGAACTGCAATGAATGCCTCATCTCAGCACCTTTTGTCCATCGGTTCACAACAAGATGTCTTGGTATTTTTGTTACATCAGCTTGGTTCAGTGCAAAAAACCCATGTCTACATACTATACCTATTTTCTCAAACATCGTACAAGTACATTGCAGGTCATTGTTCAAAACAACGTGTTTCACCTAAAATTCAAAAAACAATGTATATTAGCACTGAATAAAAAATAAAATGACAAGCGCATGAAATAGTCACTGAATCGCGATTCAGTGGTGTGAATCGAGATTCACTTCATTGAATCGCAATTCACTCTATTGAATCGCGATTCAATTTTTATTTTTTCAATCTCCATTATTAAGTTTTACCTCAAATATTTTTCCATGTCTCTTTTTGTCCTTTATGGAGAAAATCTTCACACCATCTTGTTCTGATATACTGTTGATACTCATATCATAACAGGATGACATTATCTCTTTCTGTACCTCATAAAACATTGCTCGAGTGTACAACTCTACTGCATCCCTCTCCAATAACAATGGCGTGTCCATTCTTGGCATCGACTTTGTTCCTTCATAGTTTAATCTTGCGTTTGTATGCCTTTGCTTATCCATAGCACTCTCGTATCAGAGATAAAATTCTATCAATGTGTCAGATCTACGGTTGAATTTGTCAAAGAAACTGTTCTCACTCTCTGATATTGATGTAGTACGCAATAATCCAGCCATTGGATCATCAGCATAATAGGCTGGAATCCATGACTCCCGAATGTTATACAGTTCACACAACCATTCATTACTTTGAAGCTTAAATTCTTTCATAACATCTTTCCAACCTACTTCAAATGTTGCTGGATCTATATCTATACTCCAAATCAGTGCATTTATCTTGCTCTTGAAATCATCCATCTTCAAAATGCATTTTGCCAACTACAATATAAATATATAACGAAAGATTCAATATTTATCTAATGAGGATTCATGATGTTTATATGTGGGATTCATTACCTTTTGGTTAAATTTCTTCATGATGTGCCACATGCACAAACGGTGACGTGCTTCTCTAAAGATGGTTGGTATAGCGTACTTCATGGCAGGGCACTGATTTGTAACAATACACTTTGGCTCGCGAATCATGCATTTCATGAATACCTCAAAAATCCAGACATAGTTATAAATGTCCTCTTTAGCTATCAATCCTGCTGCAAATACAACACACTTCTTATAATTGTCAAGCCTAGTGAATGGAACAAACTTCATGTTGTACCTATTGTATTACATACAAAAAAAAAATATAAGATTCAGTATGATATATAATTCCAATATTGAAAATCGTAAGAGATTATTGCAATATGCACTGTAGTTGAATCTCGATTCACTTGAGTGAATCTCGATTCTCTTCAGTGAATCGAGATTCACTACAGTGAATCGCGATTCACTGGAGTGAATCGAGATTCACTCAAGTGAATCGCGATTTAGTAGAGTGAATTTGTATTCAATCAAACATAGTGAATCTCGATTCACTAAGGTGAATCCAGATTCTTCATTGAAAATCGTAAGAGATTAACTATAAAATCTTACTTGTTTGTGGAATATGTAGAGTCAAATGATATCACATCTCCAAATACATCATAATTTCTTCGTCCAATAACATCTACCCAAAAAATGCGAGTTAATCGACCTCCTTCATCGACTGCATAATCATAGAAAAATCCATCACACATCTCCTTCTTATCCGTGAACTTCTCGATGATCATTTGAGCATCTCGATCACTGTATGTTGGAAAAAATTACAATAAAGAGAATAAAAGAAACTTGACTTGTATTTCTTCGATCCCGGTTACAATTTGATTACAAAAGAGAAGAGAACGAATTTGGTTCTCCCCTTTGTTTAAAACTGGGTTCTTCTCGGTAGCGATGGAGTGCCTCCTTCGATTGTTCGCGTCGAATTTGCTCTCCGTTGACGATCCGACCGTCTTATCTCGTGGGAACGTTGAACTTCTGTGGAAAGTTTGATGGGTAACTCTTAACGAGTTTAAGAACTCTGAACGAGTTAGAACTCTGTGACGAGAGTTGTTAGAACCGAAAATTCGGTTAATGACTTAGCAGATCTTCTGTTGTTGAAGAATCCTCTTAGATTTGATCTTCTGAATTTGATTCAAATCTTCTATCGAAGAATCCTCTTAGATTTGATCTTCTGAATTTGATTCAAATCTTCTATCTCCAAGGAATTCGCCTCTCATGCCTCTCTGTGCGGTTGAGATCTTGAAGAATCCTTTCTGTTGCTGCCTCTCCGTTCCAAAAAGCCAGCCCTTAACTCAGTTGAGTTTGTTGAGATTTTATAGGTGGATAAGAGGTTGTAACTGCCCTCTAAATCCGCTCCTAAGTGGGTGTGATTTCCTCAGATCGTGGGAAAACAGTTCTGAAACCGTTCGACTCATATTTGAACGAGTCAAACGCCCAATCTGGCGTTCAGGATCCTAACTTCGTATCTTAGAATTGAGACGCGCGGTTGGGTGTTGACTGAACATCCAGAACGTGAGGGTCGCTCGCGTTTTTCTTGTTGCAGCTTGGAAACGCGGGGGTCGGGTGTTGGTTGAACATCAAGAACGCGAGGGTCGCTCGCGTTTTGCTTGTTGCAGCTTGGAAACGCGGGGGTCGCCTGCATTTCCAGAATTGTAACGCGGGGATGACTTCCGCGTTTTAGAAGGGGTTAGTTGATCTGTAACCTCTTCTACAGAGCGTTGCAAGGACCGTTGTTCAGTAATCCTAGCTTTAGCTGTTGTGGGGTGTAAAAGTCGTCAGATTGTAACTTTCACTGTAGATTGTGAAGACTGCTGAATAGAGTTTTCATCAGTTGTCGGAAGTGTCGTTGAATTATAACTCTTCTCGATCTATGTGAAAAGTCCTCCTTTTGCAGCTTTTGTTTGTTGACATGAAAGCTATCTGATTGTAGCTTTTATTGTTGGAACTTGATGGGGATCAATTATCCATTGTGATTTTTAGACGAATATTTTCCCACAGCTCTCTACCAAGCAACTCATCAACTAAGTCCAACATTTTATTTTTGAAATCATTATACTGCTCATCAGCATCTCTAATAGTTACTAATATAATATTAGTTATGTTGTTGTCACAGCCATCAAGATCAATCATCTCAAATATGAGGCCGTGTTTGTAGAGATTGTAGAGTTGCGGATGCAGTGATTAGAAAGTTGTCTGATTGTAACTTCCATTGTTGGGGCTTGATAGGGATCAGCTATCCATTGTGATTTTTAGACAGCCTACAGAACCCCCTCCAAAGTTTTCGAAAGTTCGCGGTTGTCTGGGACGAATTTTCAGAATACTTTGGATCCCAAAATTTAGTGGATTGATTATTCACTCCGTCTGATCGAGCCAGATGATTTCAATGTTGTTGATTGTAATCTATCTGTACTCCTCCAATAGACTCCCCAGCGGAGTCGTTTGTTTCTTCTCGGCTCTGGTCACCTTGATGATCGCTGTTAGCTCTTCTTTTATTTATCTGGGGCTGTGTCGTAGCCTTGGTAGTCGAGGAGCTGCTATTATAATGGTCCAAATGCATAGATAACTTCTGCATTTGAGGATTGGAACGCGTGGATGAGCCCTGCGTTTAAGAATTTGAACGTGTGGTTGAGCCTCGCGTTTGGAATCTCAACCAACTCGATCGCTGAGATCGAGTTTGGGCGGGATTCTGGCCTAGAATCTCGTTCCGATTTGACAGCCTATAGCGGTCTATAAATAGACCGCTGGGGGTCAAATCAGAGTCATTCGACTCTTCTTGAAACTTTAACAAAAATTTTCGTTTTCATTTCCGACGAGAACTGCTCATCTTCTCTTTCGACTGAGATCCATGGCACCCAAGAAGGCTGTTCCTCGTCCCTCCAAGTCCGACGTCGCCATGGCTCAGGGGTTAGTGCCGTCTGCGCGTCGGCCGGGCGCTACTGCTCAGGCGAACGTGCCGCCCTAACTTCCTTTGATCGGTGGTGAGTACGACCTCCGTGGTCATTAAACTTGCTTCGGCAAGTTCTGATCTTTGGATCAACGAGGAAACTCGTTTCAATAACGCAGGGCTGGACTCCGTTGTTTAGTATTTTTGATGAGGGGTTCGACCTTCGCGTCTTAGATTCTTGATGCGAGGTTCGACCTACGCGTCTGAACTTTTTGACGCGAGGTTCGACCTACGCGTCTGAGATTTTCAACGCGTCTGAACTTTTTGACGCGAGGTTCGACCTACGCGTCTGAGATTTTCAACGCGAGGTTCGACCTCCGCGTCTAAAATTTGCCTTTGCGTTATCTAACTTTTCTTTATTTTGCAGTGCGTCATACCAGCGAGCCTCTCCCTTTTCACCACTATTTTGGGCACGAAGGTGGTGTGGATCTGAATATGACCTTCAACCTGCGCCAAGAACTCCTAGTTTTCCGAATTAAGGAGAAGAGTCGCGTGGAACTAATCACCCAAGCTTCTCCTGAGACCCTTAGGATATTGGTTACACCTGGATTCCTCTTCGGGGATTTTGTTGACTTCGAGGCAGGCGCTGCTTATGATGGGGACTACAAGTGGCTGCGGAAAGTTGGGGACCGCAACCTTTTCTTGCCCAATATGGAGAGGATGTTCCCCATATCCTACTTTCAGTGCGCTTCCATCCCAAGGCGTATGGATTGGCCCCTGGTTAAAGATCAGGATGGAGCTGTTCTCGGAACCCTGACTTTTCAAGGGGTCCGCACAGTTGGTTACAACAGACTAGTGACAGCTTTACGGCCATGCTTGTTTGCTAAAGAATATCCTGTCGGTGAAGTGGCCAGTCCGGCGAATACCTTTGTCAAGAAGTTTATGGCAAAGAAAGGAGAGTTTCCCGCGCAAGGATTTAGAACTCCTGGCTGGGTTCATTCTCTGGTGATAGGGTGGTGGACCCGGATGACTAAGTTTGTTTTGGAGGAGTTGGAAGTACCTCTTGCTCGAGCTGGCTTGCAGATTCCTGTACGGGCTACTAAGTTCGGGATTATCCAGAGCCACTTTCATTTCTTCTCCATTTTAGAGAAGTATAATCCTGAGACTTGTACTTTCTTCACCCCTGTGGGGGAGTTAGGCTTCGCTCTTCACGAGATGCATGAAGTCTTGGGTCTCCTTCTTGGGGATTTACCGTACGAAGAATTTGTTCCGGGATCAGCGGAACTTAATATTTTGAAGAAGACCAGCCCCGAAATTTATTCCACCCTCTGGGAAGTCATGTGTCACTTCCACATTTGTATGCAGCAGACGGGGGCTCGAGGAGGCGGCATTAAACAAGTGTCTTGGGTGGAATATTTATTCCAGAACTTGACCAATAAGGGAGCCTCAGTGACCAGATTATCTGCAAGCACTCTGGAGGAGGTCCAAGCCCGAATTAATGATGCTACCTCCCACTACACCAACGAGGCCAAGGAAGATGTTTTCCCGGCTCATACGAAATTTGAAAGCTTCCACTACCAAGCTTTGATTCCTATTTCTGACACGGCGCTGTTGGCTGGATTCTTGATACTGTGGCTCAAGCATTGCGTCGTTCCTACCAGGCCGATCGATGCTCTTGCTGTTGAGGTGATCTACCCAGCTGTTCTTTTGGCGCATGGGAGGCCTGTGAGCCTCCTTACTGCTATGGTGGGTTGCTTGCAGAATGGACTGTGTGAGTTGGCTTTGGATTTCACTGATGTTACAGAGGTTGAGTCTGGGGGTAACAAGGCTTTCAAAACTCCCAACCCCAGGGTGCCATTGCCTTATACCTATTTAATGGCTTGGTATGTGCTTCACTGCCCTCCCCTAATGAGTGCAGCCTCTCCCCCAGGAGACTCATTTATCCCATTTGTGCAACGACTAGAATCTGCAAAATGGGAGGGAGGTTATATGGTTAGGATTCGCTAAATCTTATCGCGAGACACCCACTACCATATCTTCCGTTGTTTCCCTGATTTTGAAGGCTGTGTCTATGGAGCAGAGTATCAGGACGTGGCGGGTCCTAACGGATTCACCCAGCTGAGCGGGGGTGTTTTCCATTGGCTTCTCTCTATCAGGCCAGGCTATCTGATCTTCAGACAGGGTGATAAATGTTTCCTCGAACCTTACCAACCCTATAGGTTTTCCCGCCAATTTGGGTATGATCAGTTGTACGTTGGGAACCCTCGACCTCAGCTCTCAGTTGTGAGCAACTTATATGAAGGGACTAGGGCTTGGTACTATTCTGTGGCAGGTTGTACCAGATCAATCTTCAGGCTTCCCCACAAAACACCTAACTCCTACACTTCCATGAGCTTCTGCAACTGGTATTTTGCCGCTTCCTGGACTCCTAATTACAACTTGAATATGTCTTGCCTAAAAGACATCAGGCATATGTATGCTTCGAGAAGGGGGTCAAAGACATCCCGCTTGAGAGGGATTGACGAGTTTCTATCCGTTGAGAATCAGCCTACTGGGCACGAAGAAGAACAAGGAGCTGAGCCTATTCCAGTAGAGGAGCAACAAGTGGTTGATTCTCCCACAACGAAAGCAGCGGGGAAAAGAAAACTCTCTGCGGATGAAGCCGGCCGATACGATAAGCAGATCCGTTGGAAGTTGATGGTTGAGTCTCCTCCACCTAAAGGCCAGCAAAAATCCAAGTTGATGGCTGATGCTATTAGAGCTGCTAAAGATGAAGACCAACACGAATCTTCAGTTGCAGGCCTGCCATATAGAACTGGGCTCCGTTCTCATGGCCCAGCCCTATCGAGCGAAGCTTCTTCTTACCATCCCCCGAGGACGAAGAGGGTGAATTAATGGCTGCAGATGCAGAATCTGCTCCGATGATGGACCTTCCTAAGTCTCCTGTATTAGAACAGGGGGTCTCGAAGAGAATCCATCCCCTCCTCCTTCAGCACTAATGTCGCAAGGTTGTGGTTTAAGTCCTAGTCCGACAACAGGACTTATGACTAAACCAGCTGCTGGCACAAATCTTCCTGAACCTTCAGCTACCCGGGATGATGAGGAGCGAGTTAATTATGAAGGCTCCTTGATTGGTGATGCAGCTGACGAAGATAGAGGTGATGAGGATGCTAAAATTGGCAACGTGTCAGGTGACGGTGAAGGTGATGACGAACATGATTCCATGGATGATATCACTACTTTTGATGATGCTCCCAAGGCTCCATCTAATAAAGCATCTAGTTATACTCCTTTTTATCTCACCGATAAGCCGGGTTTGTTTCAAATTCTTCCACATGCTTTTTTCGCGTTCTGACCTTTTTTTTTTCGTGCAGGTTCACCTCCTCCAGGGACTACTACTGCTCCTCCTTCTTCAGAACAACAGGTCGCGCAGGTGCCAACTCCTTTACAAGAGCAACGCTTACCAGGCTCACCTATGGCAACTGCTTCAACTGCAGCATTACCTGGGGCTATTACCATGACTTCTCCTCCGGAACAACAGCTCGTGCAGGTGTCAGCTCCTGCGCAAGAGCAGCCTCTGCCTGCCTCAGCCACTGTAGTTTCTTCGCCTACCGCATTGCTGAAGATCTCACTTACTCCAGCAGAGGCACGGCCAAGCACATCTCAGGCAAGGGCAATGATGGCTTTGACCTCAAGCCCATCACAATTGAATGTTTCCTGCACCAATTTCAATGGCTAGGGGAGTATCCCCGAGTGTCACTTCAAGTCTTGCGGGCGCACCTGAGTTCCTTCAAATTTCCTTGGTGTATTTGAATAGCCTTGCGAAGAAGGTGATTGAATATATGGTGAGTGGTCAGGGAACTTTTAATTCCTTCAGACCTCTTCTGGAGGCAGGCTTAAACGGAGTCAGAAGTGTGGGGAACACTCCGTGGTTCAAGCGCTGTTCGGAGATTATCCTTCGTTTGGAAGAACAATTACAGCATTTTGAAGCCTTAGGTCGCAGAGAGCTTCAGCCACAAATTATATCTACTTTGGCTGGTCTTCAAGTTGCAGAAGTGGCTCGTGAGCTTCAGCCACAAATTATATCTACTTTGGCTGGTCTTCAAGTTGCAGAAGTGGCTCGTCGGGAGGCGATAGAGCGGGACTTGGCTACAAGAGAGCGTCAAATCACGGAGCTTCACGAGCGTAATATTCGGAAGCGAGAAGAGTTAGAACGCTCGACTACTTCTATGAATTCGCTTCGTGATAGACTTGTTGAAGCTGAGGCTGAAGTCCTGCGATTAAAGGCTGAACTCTCCCGTGAAGAAAACATTGTCAATATCCTTAGCATCCAAAATGCTACTGGCGCTTTGGAATATCACACGCAGGCTCGAGCCTTGGAACAAGCCAGGAATGAAGCAGCGGCTATCATCATACCCAGTGAGGAAGAACTCCGGGCAAAGGCTAAAGCCATGGTGCGAGCCACTCACGAGGAGGAGCTAACTGAAGTTAGGACCCAACTTATTTCTTTTGATTTGATGCGCGAGTGAATTTTGCACTTGTAATGTTCTTTTGATAAGAACAAGTTTGTCTTGTATCACTTTCTTTTGGTTCTTGAATAAAAAGTGATATTGATTCCTCATTGTTTCTTGCATTTATCATGTTCTGATTTTAAGCAACAAATCACGAGAAATGACCGAGATGTATTCCCGACTTAGAATAGGTCTCCACAATGGTTCTGATGCAGAAAACTCTCTTTATTATCGTTTAAGATAACTCCAAAAAATTTCAAACTACTGAGGATTAATACTTTATTATTTTCCCATAATGGGGCTGACTAGTATAATTCTTCCTGTGTTATTTTTGCTTTGAACACTGAAAGAAGTCTATAAGCGCCAGAGGTATAATTTTAACTTAGCGTGAAAAATATTACGACCAGGGCAATTTTGAGGACTTATCGTTCCATTGGGAGAATCGATAAGTTGATTTTGTCAGAGGTGTAATTTTAACGTGACAGGAGAAATATTGCGATCAGGGCAATTTTGAGGACTTATCGCTCTATTGACGAGAATCGATAAGGCGATCAGGGCAATTTTGAGGACTTATCGCTCTATTGACGAGAATCGATAAGTTGATTTTGTCAGAGGTTTGATTTTAACGTGACAGGAGAAATATTACGATCAGGGCAATTTTGAGGACTTATCACTCTATTGACGAGAATTGATAAGTTGATTTTGTCAGAGGTGTGATTTTAACGTGATAGGAAAAATATTGCGATCAGGGCAATTTTGAGGACTTATCGCTCTATTGACGGGAATCGATAAGTTAATTTTGTCAGAGGTGTGATTTTAACATGACATCTGTGGAGAAAATATATATATATTTTGTCTCGCTGGGGAGAATGGCTAAGTGTTTTATCATCAGAGCGATGAATTGTGATACTTGTGATTTGAACAAGATTTTGAGGAATTTTATTATCCCACTGGAAACTGGTTATTTATTACTCTGCTGAGGAGAGCTAATAAATTGACAATGATCTGAATGGTTTTAGAGACTTATCGTTCTATTAATGAGAATCAATAAGTGGATTCTGACAGAGGAGCTATAGCCGTAATGGTATTAATGCCAGCTAAACTTAAACTCTGTAGGGGTGATGACTGTCTGGGGTGTAATATTAACCCAATGAGAATTCAGATTCTGCTGAGAAGATACAGAGGTTTTGATTAACACTCTGTTAAGAGGGCTCATGACTTTGAGGAATAAGTGTCGTGTTTGAAGACACAGGTGTAGGTCCTTCATTTAGAAGAATTACAATGCTAAGGTGACCTTCGCGTTTGAGGTTCAAAACGCGAGGTTATAAGCCTTCGTGACGCTAGCTTGAGCCTTGCACTTGGGAATTTGAACGCGGTTGTGAACTTCGCGTTTCAAAGATGGTTGGGATTCACTCCTAGAATCCCGTGCCATCTTAACAGCTTGACGGCTGTTATAAATAGACCTGAGTGGTCACGTCAAGAGTCGCTTGACTCTCTAAATTTTCGGCTATTTCCAAGAACGAGAATTCTCGTTTGATTTCGGTGAGATCTCTGATGTACTCCGTCTCCCTCGTTCAAAAGCGTTTCCTCCGATCGACTGTATCGATGGCGCCTCGGAGAATGGGTTCTAGCTCCAAGAAAGTCGCTGGAGCGACTTCCGAAACGACTGTATCGATGGCGCCTCGGAGAATGGGTTCTAGCTCCAAGAAAGTCGCTGGAGCGACTTCCGAAACGCCGTCGGCTGAGGACGCTGGCGGTGTTCTTGTTCGTGCGGGAACATCGTCGTCGTCATCACCGTCGCAGGAGCTCCCCTGTCGTGGTAAGTGTTGACCGAAATAACTTTCCTTGGCAAGTTCTTTGAAAACCCTAGATGGCTTCTTGACAACGAGAATGATTACTCGTTTCTGTTCGATGAAAACGTGGAGTTGGGATTCCATGTGGGTCTCGACTCTCGCGTTTAAGTTTTTCAACACGAGGTTCGACTCTCGCGTTTGAGATTTCTGATGCGAGGCTCGACTTTCGCGTTTGAGATTTTGTATTTATGTTAACAGCTCGCTTCTAGCTGCTAACCTCTGCTTTTGATTGTGCAGTGCTTCTCCCAAACGTGTCGCTTTCACCAGAGCATCATTTTGGATATATCAGTGGACCTGACGCAAATGAAATATTCAGTCTTCAGAGTAGAATTCCACTGTGTACCTTCCCTGACTCGGAGAGAGCGGACATGATTAAATTCTCTCGATGCTCTACTCTCAGGATTCTAATCACTGACTTAGACATGGAGACCCCTACCGGTCGTGCCCAGTTTTCCAAACCAGCGTTCATATTCGGAGATCGTATACCAGTCGATGATCACCTCACACATGCAGAAGATTCAAAGATGATGCGGAGAGCTGATAATCACTTCTTATTCCTCCCCAACATGAAGAGGATGTATCCCCTCTCCTATTTCTTGAATATGAGCTGTCGTCGGGGTTTGACCTTCGACATAGTCGAAG
This sequence comes from Asparagus officinalis, assembly GCF_001876935.1. Classification (NCBI taxonomy): domain Eukaryota; kingdom Viridiplantae; phylum Streptophyta; class Magnoliopsida; order Asparagales; family Asparagaceae; genus Asparagus; species Asparagus officinalis. Next base: position 48,861,861 of record NC_033802.1, on the reverse strand, counting down.
AGAAAGAGAATGTGTCGCTTGGATTTGGTCGGCGAGCTCGTACACAAATCAGGGGATAACTCAAGGGGTTGAGACCCGGCTTATTTGAGAAGAGGGGTCTGGTTCAGGAGATACCACGTCCAGCGAACATCTTTATTCGCCAATTCCTTGCAACTCAGGGTGAATTCTCTACCCAGATGTTCAGATCCCCCGGATGGGTCTATTCTGGAGAAGGAGGTTAGTGGACCCTTATGGTTGACTTCTTTCTTGAGGAGCTTAAGGAACCACTCGCTCAATCGGGTCTCACAGTTCCCGTGTTAGCTACTCGACGGGGTCTTGAGGAGCTTAAGGAACCACTCGCTCAATCGGGTCTCACAGTTCCCGTGTTAGCTACTCGACGGGGAGTCGTGCAGAGTTATCACAATTTCTTTTCAATCGGGTCTCACAGTTCCCGTGTTAGCTACTCGACGGGGAGTCGTGCAGAGTTATCACAATTTCTTTGCTATGTTGGAGAGATACAATTCGGACAACTGCACATTCTTCACACCTACAGGGGAGTTAGGTTTCGCTCTTCATGAGATGCAGGTAGTATCGGGATTGCCGTTTGACAGAGTGCCATACGAAGAATTTGTTCCTACCACCGAGGAACTCTCCTTATGGAGGGCAGCACATCCTGAAATTTAGTCTACTTTCTGGGAGTTGATGTGCCACTTCCATATATGCGCTCAAGTCTTTGGGATACGTGGAGGGGGGCATTATGCATACCACGTGGGCGGAATACCTCTTTCATAACTTAAACCGGAAAGCCATAGCCGTGTCTCGTGTTGCAGCTATTTCTCCTGAGGACGCCAAAGCTCGAATTAAGGCTTCCAATGCTACCTACAAGACAGAGCCTGCAGAGGATGATTTTGAGGCTGGTGTCGAATTTGAAAGCTTTTACTACCAAGCCATGGTTCCTATTTCTGACATGGCTCTTCTTGCTAGTTTCTTCATGATTTGGTTGAAGCGGTGTGTGGTACCGTCGAGGCTAATAGAGGCGATATTAGCTGAGGTTGTATACCCGGCTGTTTTATTGGCGCATGGGAGACATGTGAGCCTCCTTATTGCTATGGTCAGCTGCATACAAAACGGCCTAAGGATGTTGACTTCCGAGCTTCTCGGCGCCTCGGGAATCAAGGCTAATAGAAAGAAAGCCGGGAAAACTCCTCAGCCACGTACACCAGTGCCGTATACGTATTTGGTGGCCTGGTTCGTGCTGCATTGCCCTTCGTTGATGACGGGAATACATGAGGGTGATGACACTTATATTCCCTTCGTACAGAGATTGGAGTCAGCCACATGGAATAATTCCTATATAGTCAGGGCTCGACAGCTTCTATCCCGGGAAGACAATTACCGGATTTTCTGTTGCGCTCCTAATTTTGACGGAGCTGACGTGGAGGATGCCCGCTTCATGGACTTGCTTTTTGAGGGCTCGTCTTCTTTGGAAGAGGGCACATTTAGCTGGCTTCTTATGATCAGGTTGGGCTACCTGGTCTATCGCTTGCGGGAGAAGTGCATCATTGAGCCTTATGTGCCTTCTCGGTTCGCCAGACAGTTTGGATATGATCAACTTTACGTTGGCAATCCTAACCCGTCGTTAGCTCAAATTGGGAATTTGTATGAAGGAGCTCACACATGGTACTTTTTCTCCGCTGGGGGGACCCACGCGCACTTTACTTTACCCAATTCACCGCCTGGCTGCTCCACTACTGTCGATTTTCGCAACTGGTATGATGAAGCTTCTCAAATCCCTGGATATGATATTTACACTTCTTGTATAAATAAGATTCGAGAATTGTATCGTTCGAAGAGCAGTTCTACAAAAACTCGTCTAACAGGAAGCGACCGGAGCCGTTGAAGCCCCTAGGGATTCACCCACCATAGAACCTTCTGAGGAAGAGGTCCCTATAGGGATTGAAGAGGGAACACCAATTGCTGATTCCCCCGAAGACAAGGTGACTGAAGAGATTCCTGCAGAAGCGTCTGATCCTGAATTCCGTTCTTCGTGATCAGGTAAGAAGGCACTTTCTGCTGCTGAGGAAAGTGAGTACGACAGGAGAATTCATAAACGAATATCTGTCATGGCCAAAAATTCCAAAAGGGCCAAGTTAATGGGGGATGCCATAAGGTCGGCGCGTGCTGCATCTCCTGAGAACAGAGGGGATACTATGCTTCAAGCTACTCCTCCCGGTCTTGAGATGACAACAGGCGGGCAGGGGTCGGCCACCCCAGGTTCATTGTCAAATATGCCTGAAAAATTATCTTCTGAAGCTGACCATCGCCCCATTCGCACTGATTATGCAAATTGCTTTATTTATCCGACTGCTCCACCCCCAAGCTCGGAAACTTTGAGGAAGCTTATCGAACGATTAGAGCATTGGGTGCAAATAACTATAGACGTCGTTAGCCTCGGGGACGTGAGTTTCAAGGTTTTTGAACCCCATCTGCTGGAGTGTCTCGCCAAGATTAGGAACCAGGGGAATGCATTATGGACTGACAATTGTCGTGAGAGCATTGTTATTCTAGAATATGAATTGGACTTCCTTTCAATGCTACAACGCGACGACATAGAACCAGAAGTGGATCGGGCTCTTTATCAGGCCAAAGCTTTGAAAGCACAACACCAAGAGGCTCTTCAGAAGAGTCTGTCTGAAACAGAATCTTGTATTGCCCGCCTGCGTGGGGAACATTTCCAAGTACAAGTGGACCTGGGCGGTTTTGCTATGGGTATCCGAGATACTGCAGCAGGGCTTACCCGTGCTGGTGTTGAGCTACCTCAGATAAATGCTCAGTTAGCTGACGATATGGAAGTTATAAAAGAGTTAGCTGTTTACTGTGATGGGCTTTTCAAAGGCTATTACGATGAACTTGTTGCTGCCGACAAGATTAGGCGAGAGATTGCAGAAGTAGCACCAAATGAAGAGGAGCTCAAGAGCAAGATAACAGAGGAAGTCAAAAAGGCTCGTGAGGAGAAAATATTGGCTTTGAAGTCTAAGCTCAAGTCTTTTAGGCTGATGGGCCCCAACGCCTAGGATTTGCATTGCTTTGTAGCTAGAGAATAAGTTTGTATCATTTTCATTTCGATTGTCTTCATTTTGTATTCAAATTAACAATATTGAATAAAAATGATATCATTTTGCCTTTCATCATTTCTTTTGTTGAAATCTATTTCAGGATAATGAAAAGTAATGCAAATGCTGTAGTGTTAACTTAGCATGAAAACGAAATTCTCTTTATTACTAGTTAGAATAATTCCAGAAAATTTCAATCGTCAGAGGTGTAATGTTAACATGACGACATACAAGACAGGAAAAAAAAATTTATTCCTAAAATACACTATGAATTAGCAACCCCCAGCCTGACTTGGCTGGAGTTTAGGGGGCTACATGATTTATGGAAAATATCTTTTAAGAAATTTCCCGTTAATTGGCATCATGAGCATGTCTCCTTTTTGATCAATGAGGCGATAAGCTCCATTCGAATAGACTGATTCTATTACGAAGGGCCCTTCCCATTTGGAATTGAACTTCCCTTTGGTTTTGTGTGTCATCACCATGGGTCGTCTGTTGGCCAAAACTAGATCGCCTTTCTTAAAAATCCGTTCTTTAACCTTTTTGTTATAGGCTTTAGAAATACGGGCTTGATATAATTCGATCTGTTGCTGAGCTTGAAGTCGTTTGTCGTCTAAGACTTTAAGTTCTTGCAGACATCGTTGATGTTTTTCTTCTTCTGTTAGTCCAGTTGTAATTGCGACTCTCAGGGAAGGGATTTGAATCTCAAGTGGCAATACAGCTTCACAGTCGTATACTAAAGAGAACGGTGTAGCTCTCGTAGGGGTCCTCACTGTTGTGCGGTAGGCCCACAAACATTCGCCGAGTCTTTCATCCCAATCGCGTCGGCTCTTGGAAACAAACTTCTTGAGAAGCTTCACAACGGTTTTGTTAAAAGCTTCTGCAAGACCATTCGCTGGCGGATAATATGCCGTAGATACGACACTTTGGATTCTGAATTTGTCACAAAATCTCTGAAACCCAAAACTGACGAATTGTGTCCCATTATCATGAACTATTCGTCTCGGGACTCCAAAACGGTAGACGACGTGATGTTTGATGAACTTGATTATATTTGAAGTCTTGACTTCTTTCAACGGGATTGCCTCCGCCCATTTGGAGAAATAGTCGGTCACAGCTAGAATTAACCAGTGTCCCTTGGATGTCGGAGGGGAAATCAGTCCAACGATATCCATACCCCACATTTCGAATGGCCAGGACGCCGATGTGGGGTGTAAGTTCCCAGGTGCTTGGTGGATGAAGTCCCCATGAATTTGACAAGCGTGACAACGTTTAGCGTAGTCAGCTGCGTCTGAGAACATCTTTGGCCAATAATAGCCGATTCGTCGGAAGCGATCTCCTAATTTAGCTCTGGGCTGATGAGCTTCGCACATTCCGTCGTGAGCTTCCTTGAGGGCCTCTTTTGCCTCCTTCCGAGAGAGGCAGCGAAGCAAAACTCCATCATACGATTTACGATACAGGACTTGAGAAACTGCATCGTAATAGAATCGGAGGGCCTTTCGTTTGATAGAGGCCACTTCCTTAGGGTCATCGGGCAGGATTCCGTACAGGACATAGTCGATATATGGGAATCTCCAATCCCTAGATTCGAACTCCATAGAGGTTGTACAGACTTCTCCTGTCGTTGTCTTGTCTGGGTTTTCCTCCATAGGAATCTTGGAAAAGTATAGTTCGCGTCCCGTGACCGGAATCATTGTTTTAACCCCTGGTGGCAAGGCTAGTGAAGTTGCCAAAGTGGCTAAAGCATCTGCATACGCATTTTGAGCTCGTGGAATATATTCGATAAAGAAATCTTCGAATTTCTCCGCTTGCTTTAGTACTGCAAAGTAATACATGATTAGATCCTCATGACGTACTTCGTATTCCCCTCTGACTTGATTAACGATAAGCTGAGAGTCACCGTAAGCCTCGAGGTGCTGAATATTAAGTTCTTCAGCAAATTGCATTCCTAATAGCAGAGCATTATACTCGGCTACATTGTTGGTGCAGGGTTCGATTAAGGAAAATCCTCTATACTCGGCTACATTGTTGGTGCAGGGTTCGATTAAGGAAAATCCTCTTGGGATTACGTGACCGTTCGAAGAGATTAATACTACTCCTACTCCTGCGGTGATCGCTCTATGAGGATTTGCTCTAGACGCACCATCGAAGAATAATTTCCACACTTGCATAGCTTCTTGAGTAACACAAGTTTCGGCAACTTCGTCGGGTAATTCTTCATACAACTTAGACGCTCCCGATACTGGGTGATCGGCTAGGAAGTCTGCCAGTGCTTGACCTTTGACCGCCTTTTGAGGCATGAACTGCATGTCGTATTATGACAAGAGAATGGCCCACTTTGTGAGCCGGCAATTTAGAGATGATGGTTTCGTCATCAGAACTCTCAAGGAATTCACCTTAGAGATGACCTGAATTGTCTGTCCAACTAGGTAATGTCGCATCTTTTGAATTGCGAATACCAAGGTGAGACATTCTTTTTCGACCGGATTATTCCGGTGTTCGGCTCCCATCATGGTCCTACTTAGGTAATAGATGGCTTGCTCTTGACCTTGATCGTTATTCTGGGCTAACAAAGCTCCAAGAGAATGGTCCATGGCTCTCACATACAACAGGAATGATTTTCCTGATATCGGGGCCACGAGAACTGGCGGTTGAGTGAGATATCTCTTAATCTCCTCGAATGCTTTTTGACACTCTCTATCCCAAACAAAGGATATTCCTTTCTTCATGAGCTTAGAGAAAAGTTGGCAACGCCCTTAAAGGTTCGATATAAATCTTCGAATGTAGGCCAGTCTGCCTTGCAAACCCTTGAGCTCTTTGAGATTCTTCGGAGGTGGCATGTCTTGGATAGCACGCACTTTCATTCTTCGGAGGTGGCATGTCTTGGATGGCACGCACTTTCTCCAGATCAAGAGAAATTCCCTTGGAGGTAACGATAAATCCCAGAAATTTTCCGCTCGATACTCTGAGGAACGATTTTGTCGGGTTCATCTTCAGCTGATGTGCTCGCATGATTTCGAACATTGTCTTCAGATCTGCAAGATGATCACATTTACATTGGCTCTTTACTGCTATATCATCAACGTAGCACTCGATCTTCTTTTGTAGGTGTTCGTGAAAGATCGTGTTCATCGCACGTTGATAAGTTGCACCTGCGTTTTTCAGGCCAAAGGGCATCACTGTGTAGCAATACACCCCCAGTGGTGTTCTAAAAGCAGTATGTTTTTTGTCTTCCGGGTGCATCTTGATTTGATTGTATCCGGAGAATCCGTCCATGAAAGACATCCTTTCATATCCGCAGGTGTTGTCAATCATAACATCTGTGATAGAAAGTGGGAACTCGACTTTTGGACAGGCTGCATTAAGATCACGAAAGTCGATGCATATACGGACCTTACCGTTTTTCTTGGGCACTGGGACAATGTTGGCCACCCAGTCCGGGTGTTGCTCTTCCCTAACAAAACCTGAATCTATAAGCTTTTTAACTTCTGACTCAATTGATTCCATGATTTCTGGACGAAACCTGCGTTGTTGTTGTTTAACGGGTTTTGCATCCGGATCAATGTTAAGATGGTGCATGGCAACCTTCAGGTCAAGGCCAGGCATATCTTCATAATTCCAAGCGAAGACATCTATATATTCTTGAATGAGAGATATAAGGTCTTCTCTCTCGGATGATGATAGGTTTTCAGCTATAAAAATAGGCTTAGGGTCAGATTCGTCTCCCATGTTGACCTGGATCACTTTATCTTTAGTAGGTGGTTCGCGTTGTTCGAAGCGTATATCCCGCAAGATGTTGAGGCGTTTGATCCAAGGATCATTGGTTGATTCGATTAACTTCATCACCCCCTGCGTCTTCATCTGGATGACTAGTCGAAACCATATTCACAGTCAGACTTTTAAAGAAAGGTCCGACACTGACATCGGATTCCCATGAAGATGTTCCGGATGAATGGTCCTGACACAGATAATTACTGATTTCATTTTCAGAGACAGAGGGAGTTGTGATGTAACCCACGCCTCTTACGGTTTTTTGATAGTAGTCCAGAGGTTTTCCTTCGGGAGTGAGAGACATTTGGATCGGTGTTCGTCTTCCTTTCCCGAAGTTTAAGCCCTGTTTTTCATTAAAGTTATACCCCATTCGTTTCATTAAGCGTATAGAATTGAGTTCATGGTAATGGAATTGGGGAACTCCATCATCTTCCTCTGAACTTCCTCGTTTGAGTTGTTCAGGTTTAACTTTACCAAAATGGATCGGCCTCTGCCCTTTCCTTTTGGACGGGACTTTAAGAAAGCCTTTTGTGCATCTTCTGCTTCTTCATCTGACGCGAAGGATGACTCGATTGGCAATGTGAGCGATGCCTCTGTGCACAGTACGTGCCATGGGTTGGTACCTGCATTAGGATCATTCTTTATTTGTTTATTTTTAGAGGAGACATCAGACAAGTACGCCAAAATAAAATCTTCATTAATGCACCACTCGCCCTCGCTCGGTACATTATTATTACTCTCATCTTGACCCATTACATCGAAGTTTAACTCCCATGGACAATCTTCTTTGGGATCCGGTTCGATATCAGCTTCGTTACCGCTGTCCACATCTTCTTTCTCCTGGGACTCCAGATAGAAGACAGAGTCGGTGTGGAAATTTTCCACTCCTCGGAAAGGGTATTTTTTCGCAATTAAGGTTCGGACTTCCCCCTCGTCGTTGGCATACTTCATGACCTGATACAGGGTAGATGGGACAATACGGTTTGCATGTATCCATGGTCGTCCTAGCAAAAGATTGTAGGACGTGTCCGCATCTATGATGTAACAAGTCACTTTGGACTTAAGATCTCCGATCTGGCATCTGAGTTTGATTTTTCCCAGGGGTCGGGTGCTATTAGCGTTGAACCCGAAGATGGTAGTCTGGGTGGTGTTCAGTCGGTACATAGGAATTCCTAAGACCTGCATGACCCTGTAAGGCATGATGCTAAGCGCTGAGCCTGGATCAACTTCAACATGACTGATTTCGGAGGATCCGATATACCCCATGTAGTACAGCGGTCTATCATGCTTGTGCTTGACTTGCATGTCTTCCTGAGTGAATGATATGCATGGTAGACTTCTTGTTGCTTGTAGGCATTGCAGACAAGGTTGATCTTCAGAAGCTTCAGGGATTAGAGCGACTTGTGTAATAAAGCTCTCCGTGTTCTTTAAGGCTTCAATTAGAGCTTCCTTGGTAGTCTTGGACAACCTCAAGAGTTCATATAGGGTAATCCTGGCCGGTATGTTGGCCAGCTGCACCATGACATTAAATTGGAAAGGAGCGCTCGATTCTCCAAGCTCCTGGTGGAGATTTTTGTTGAACCGGAGTTCTTTTTGCTTCCCTTTATCGACCGACTTCTTTGGCACCGAACCCCCAGCGTCTTGGGGCTGTTCTTCAGCTTCTTGAGCGTTCTGATTGTAGTCTCTCAAGTAAGCCTTTACTGACCGAGTTCCAGGGTTATCTCCTGGGTACGCTGCCAGGGCAATCCTCTCTTCTTCTGAATCAGTAAGAGGTTTAAGGTGGTCATCATTCTCAGTGACGGAGGGGCTAATCATGTTGGAAGACTTAGCCTTGCCTCCCTTCTTTTTGGACGAGGTGTTCGTCCACTGTTGATCTCCTAGCAGATAAGGGTGGACCCACATAATTTCCCCTTTTGAGGTAGTGAGGGGTACCAACCCCCTGTCTTTCTGACTGTGCAAGTCAGCATTCTTCATATGCATCTCTCCCTTATAGACGGGAATGACACCATTTGCAGTTGCTACCGGTGAGAAGTCACCAAATTGGACCGCTATTAAGTTGGTGGATACGGTCTTCTGCTCGGGTTTTAAAGTGAGCACATTAGTATTCACCAAATTCTGCAAAATGTCTTTGAAGACATAGCATTTTCTGGTAGGATGTCCAAGGAATCTGTGATAACGACAATAGTTAGGGTCATCCACCTTCCCCGCTTCGTCTGGCTTCCTGACTTCAGGCAGCTGCAGCTTGTTGTTCTTTCGAAGCAACTGGAACAAGGTATCCACATGCTCCTCTTTAAACGAATATTGTTTGGGCGCTCTTTGTTGATTTGGCGCCTTGCCTTGTTTAGCAGGAGGTGGTGCTCTCGTGCTGGCGTCGGCCGCCATAGTCTCTTTTCCCTTAGACCGCTAGGCATTGTGTTGATTGCGTTGCTGCTGCGGCTTGGGTTGCGACACTTCTTCAGCTTTAACTCGCGCCATGATCTATTCGGCTTGTTCTCCCTGTGAAACCAGTTGTCTCCAGGAGTGACACTCCGCTACTCCCATCTGAGCAAGGAGCTGGGTCTGTAAGTTATGCCTGCAAGTTTCAACCAAGGTTAATTGGGTCATACCTGACGGGCATCGCAGTGCCATGCCGCAGAATCTCTCAACATAGGTCTTGATGGACTCTCCTTTCCTTTGCTTAGTGGCGAGAAGAGTCGGGACTGAGACCTCTGTGTCGTCCTCAAAGAACCTGGCCAAGAATAGCCTTTCTAGGTCCACCCATTTCTGGATAGATCCGGCAGGCAGTTTCATAAACCACTCAAAGGCGACACCCTTGAGGGTACCGATGAATAGCCGGGTTAGAATAGCGTCGTTCGCTACCACATCTCCAGTTTGAGATTTGAAGTAGTAAATGTGCTGATTCGGCGATCCTGTGCCATCGAACGGTTGCAAGGTAGGGGCCTTAAACTTCGGTGGGTAGGGAGCTGTATCCCACTCAGTAGGGTAAGGCCGCACTACTCCTTCTTCGCAGAGCTCGCTTCTGTTGGCGATTGCGTTGAGGCGAGCCTCCAGTTCATCCACTTTAGCGGACTAAGGATGCAACTCTTTTTCCATCTCCTTCTCATTTTCAGAAGAAGATTCTAGGTTGTGAGTCTCACGATCTGAATGTTCTCTTTTTCCATCTCCTTCTCATTTTCAGAAGAAGATTCTAGGTTGTGAGTCTCACGATCTGAATGTTCGTGCGCCTTCTGCTTTCCCTTTGACATAGTCCTCCGGGAAGACTCGGGTCTTTGGCCTTTTTCAGCAAGGAGCTGGGCCAACATATCATTTACTTGGAGAAGTGTCTCCTGTTGCGCTTGGAGCATGACGTGATGTTCGTCAACTCTCTTAGCTAAGTCTTCATAGTTTCCTGTCATGTAAACAGAAATCTTTTGTGCTCCAACAGAGCTCGAAGATTGAGACTCAGCAATTGCCGAATGTTCATCACTCAGTGTAAGCCCCTTAGCTAACTTTTGATAGTTAACCGGACGGATAGCTCCTGTCCGAGTCCGAGTACGCCGGTATACTCCTTCGAATTCGTCACAAATTTCCCGGACAGTCGGGGAATGACTTCTTTGTGACTCATTAGAATCGGTATGCGAGGTTTTCCCTCGGCTAATCATATTGATAGTGGCCTGAGGGTATTCCGCTTTAGCTGTCTTCTTTTTATATCGGCGTTGTCGTTTGGCAGGTCTAACGACGTTCGTCAACCTGTCGAATACGGACTGCCGAGGTACGGATGCGCAATAATGGCATTCTGAAAGGACTGCTGAGATAAGCCTCTCGCATTGGCATGAGTGAGCTGCTTGTTGCGCTGGTTTTCCTCTTGACAATAATTCCCGCAAATCAGAAACTTGGGAGGAATCCCTTTCCGAACAAGGTGAAGGGGATGGCACCCCCTGCTCTCGTCGAACATGGATTTCAAACCCATGTGGGCCATTTTGAACTTAATGGACCGCTTGATGGTCGCGTGCTTGGGGAGAAATGCGAGGGTCACGTTTTTGACAAAAAACGTGAGAGTCACATTTGGATTTACCAACATTAGGCCGGGGCCTATGTTTAAATGGTGAAACAGACCTCTGAGGGTCATGTTTTGGTTGAACGCGCCCCTGGGGGTCGCGTTTGGTTGGTAAAACAGACTCTTGAGGGTCATGTTTCGTTTGAACGCGCACGTGAGGGCCACGTTTATCTTTGCCAGCTTCCTTCTGAGGGCTGCGTTTTGAGGGAACAACGCGCCATTTAGGGTCGCATTTCAGCTGTATCAGCCGAGGCTCGTAGTCGGGCTCGTTGCCGCGAAGCGAGCGTTCTGTTTTGGGAACGCTATGCTCGGGTAAAGTTTCAAGAACGCGATCCTCGCGTTGGGCCAACATTCGGCTTTCGCGCAAATGTGCTCGCCGTATGGATCTTCTCCGTCTGCGAACGGCATTCTTCTTGGCTTGCTTCAAAGCCTTAGTAGCAGCATCTTTGACATTTATGGAGCTTGTCTCCCCTAGAGGCCATTTATGGCCTGAAGTGCGTCTTGCTGACGCAGATGCGGGATATTAGACTCGCTGTGCGAGTTCAGCAGAGGCTGAGCCCGCTCCTAAAGCGGAGGGGCTGTTTGACGATTTTTGGCCAAAGGAGAGGACTTTCTTTGGTGTTTCAACAACAGATTTGACCTCCTTAGAGATCTTGCGGACATCACGCCTAGCCTTAGGGCTAAGCGATCCAGAGGAGAGGGCTTCCTCGTATTTTGCTTGGTCAAACTCCATGACGAGAGTTTCAACAGTCGTTCCCATGAGGTGGACGTTGGACTGCGCCACCATTTCTTCGTCAGAAAAGCTAGTCCCCAGCAGAGTCGCCATCTTTTGTATGTTGGAAAAAATTACAATAAAGAGAATAAAAGAAACTTGACTTGTATTTCTTCGATCCCGGTTACAATTTGATTATAAAAGAGAAGAGAACGAATTTGGTTCTCCCCTTTGTTTAAAACTGGGTTCTTCTCGGTAGCGATGGAGTGCCTCCTTCGATTGTTCGCGTCTAATTTGCTCTCCATTGACGATACGACCGTCTTATCTCGTGGGAACGTTGAACTTCTGTGGAAAGTTTGATGGGTAACTCTTAACGAGTTTAAGAACTCTGAACGAGTTAGAACTCTGTGACGAGAGTTGTTAGAACCGAAAATTCGGTTAATGACCTAGCAGATCTTCTGTTGTTGAAGAATCCTCTTAGATTTGATCTTCTGAATTTGATTCAAATCTTCTATCTCCAAGGAATTCGCCTCTCCTGCCTCTCTGTGCGGTTGAGATCCTGAAGAATCCTCTCTGCTGCTGCCTCTCCGTTCCAAAAGGCCAGCCCTTAACTCAGTTGAGTTTGTTGAGATTTTATAGGTGGATAAGAGGTTGTAACTGCCCTCTAAATCCGCTCCTAAGTGGGCGTGATTTCCTCAGATCGTGGGAAAATAGTTCTAAAACCGTTCGACTCATATTTGAACGAGTCAAACGCCAAATCTGGCGTTCAGGATCCTAACTTCGTGTCTTAGAATTGAGACGCGAGGTTAGGTGTTGACTGAACATCCAGAACGCGAGGGTCGCTCATGTTTTGCTTGTTGCAGCTTGGAAATGCGGGGGTCGGGTGTTGGTTGAACATCAAGAACGCGAGGGTCGCTCGCGTTTTGCTTGTTGCAGCTTGGAAACGCGGGGGTTGCCTGCATTTCCAGAATTGTAACACGGGGATGACTTCTGCGTTTTAGAAGGGGTTAGTTGATCTGTAACCTCTTCTACAAAGCATTGCAATGACCGTTGTTCAGTAATCCTAGCTTTAGACGTTGTGGGGTGTAAAAGTCGTCAGATTGTAACTTTCACTGTAGATTGTGAAGACTGTTGAATAGAGTTTTCATCAGTTGTCGGAAGTATCGTTGAATTGTAACTCTTCTCGATCTATGTGAAAAGTCCTCCTTTTGCAGATTTCGTTTGTTGACATGAAAGCTATCTGATTGTAGCTTTCATTGTTGGAACTTGATGGGGATCAATTATCCATTGTGATTTTTAGACGAATATTTGCCCACAGCTCTCTACCAAGCAATTGATGGGGATCAATTATCCATTGTGATTTTTAGACGAATATTTGCCCACAGCTCTCTACCAAGCAACTTATCAACTAAGTCTAACTTTTTATTTCTAAAATCATTATACTACTCATCAGCATCTCTAATAGTTGCTAATATAATATTAGTCATGTTGTTGTCGGAGCCATCAAGATCAATCATCTCAAATATGAGGCCGTGTTTGTAGCGATTGTAGAGTTGCGGATGCAATGAAGCCATCAAGATCAATCATCTCAAATATGAGGCCGTGTTTGTAGCGATTGTAGAGTTGCGGATGCAATGATTAGAAAGTCGTCTGATTGTAACTTCCATTGTTGGGGCTTGATAGGGATCAGCTATCCATTGTGATTTTTAGACAGCCTACAATCACCAATATAAAGCTTCACATCCCTACTCTAATTTTTAAACTCGGTACACGTAGCACCAACATTAGAATAACTTGCACACAACTCCTTAGCAAACTTATATGTTTTGTTAGGCCCCATGTTGGATTTTGCACCATCAAATACAAGTTTCTTATGTGCGAGACCCAGATCTCTATTTGACTTCAAAAATTGTTTCCCACTCCCGGACACCAAAAAATGAGAATGCTCTTCAATGAATGAGATAACATTATATCCTTTCAAACCATCGAACTTAAAAATGACTTTAGATTTGCAACCACATCTACTAGATACAGTTCTCATTCTCTTTTTCCAAATGCTACTAAAATCCTCAAAATCAACATCCATCTTTGATTCATTTCTGCCAGCTCTACTGTAAAGAATGTGTTTAAGAAGAACTGTACCATTCTCATGTTTCTTCTCTGTATGCCGTCTGATCTCAAACCCACTTTTACGTCCATACTCTCGGTAAAACACTATACCATCCTCTAGTGATCGGAAGCTTTGGTTTAGATAAGGTTTAAATTCAGCTTCAACCCGAGGTTTCCAATACATACCACCACCTGGTGATTGAAAAGGAATCGAGCTAACATCGTCCATTCCATCTTCCCTAAAATCACTGTCCGATGCATTTATAACATGTGGTTCCTTTATTTGTTCATTGCTGCCTACAACTAAAAATAAAACAACATAAATCATATGACTAAGTTTTGATATACTGAATCTGGATCCATTACAATGAATCTGGATTCACTGGAGTGAATCTCGATTCACTGCATTGAATCCAGATTCACTACAATAAACATGTGAATACATTATGAAAATCACTGCAGTCTCTAACAACTAGAACATGTTCAACTGAATTCAAGCTCTCCATTTAAATCTCCATAAAATGTTTAAGAATGTAAGCTCCTAGATAATAAGTCATATGACTAAGTTTTGATATACTGAATCTGGATCCATTACAATGAATCTGGATTCACTGGAGTGAATCTAGATTCACTTCATTAAATCCAGATTATTGCTAATTAATCTGGAGTGAATCTTAATTTACTGCATTGAATCCAGATTCACTACAGTAAACATGTGAAGACATTATGAAAATCAATGCAGTCTCTAACAATGAATCTCGATTCAATATAGTGAATCTAGATTAACAACTAAAACGTGTTCAACTGAATTCAACCTCTCCATTTAAATCTCCATAAAATGTTTAAGAATGTAAGCTCCTAGATAATAAATCATATGACTAAGTTTTAATATACTGAATCTGGATCCAATATAATAAATCTGGATTCACTGTAGTGAATCTCGATTCACTACAATGAATCCAAATTCACTACAGTAAACATGTGAATATATTATGAATGTAGCTGATGGACGACGAATTCAAGCTTTAACAACTAGAACGTGCTCACATGAATTCAAGCTCTTCATTTAAATCTCCATAAAATGTTTAAGAATGTAGCTGATGGACGACGAACGAGATAGCTAAAGGACGATGAAGGAGAGATGCTAGTTGTGGAGTGACTAGAAGACGATTTCTCGATTGAGAGAGAGCTGAAGGATGATGAACGAGAGATGCTGGTTGTGGAGTGAGAGATCTGCTGTTCGTGACTGATGGGTTGCCTGAGCCGTGAGATCACACGGGGAAATGAAAAACTACACTTGCATGGAGAACTCAACAGACACAGGCATTCATTACCTCTCTTTGGTGGCTGTTAATTTTACCTGATTACCCTTATGCAGCTGTAATAGTATTATAATCTCAGCCATTGGATGAATCTAGATCCAATGGAGAGGATTGGTTTTTAGTTTTTAGGATAGTGAGGTTTTTATAGAGGTTCCAATAAATATTCATATATATATATATACATATATATTTTTGGACACGTCTAACCTATATATATATATATAATATATAATATATTATGTAATATATATATATATATATAATATATATATATATTATATAATATATAGTATATATAATATATATATAATAGATATATAATATATATATAATCATATATATATATATACCATATAGTATATATATTACATATATGCTGTATTATATAATATACTAGTGTACAAAATATATATATAATAATATATATTAATATATAATATATTATATATATAGTATTATATATATATATAATCATTATATATTATATATATATATATATATATAATATATATATATATAATATATATATGTAGATATATGTATATACATAATTTAGATAGTATGTATATATATGTATATATGTATATATATATATAATATATATATATATATAATAATATAATATATATAATATAATATATTATATATATATTATATATAATATATATATATATATATATAATATATATATAATTATGTAGATATATGTTATTACATATATGTAAAGTATATGTATATATAATGTAATAAGTAATATATATATATATAATAAAATATATACTATATATATATATATATATAATAATATATACACATATGTGTATATATATGTGTAATAATATACATATATGTGAATCTATATGTGTGATATAATTTATATATATATAAAAATATATATATATATATATAATATATAATATAATAATATATATAATATATATATAATAATATATATATATATAATTAATAATATAAAATAATATATATATAATATATAATATATATTATAAATATAAATATATATAAATATAATGAGCAACTATAACTTATATAAGAGAGAGTATACTTAATATATAATACTAAAGAAAGAGAGAGAGTAATATATATATAATATATATAATAATATATATACAATATAAAATATAAAAAAAAATAATAAAAAAAATAAAAAAAAATACCTATTTCGCGATCGGGCCCCGCCGGGCCTGGTCTGGGCCCGGTTTCGGCGCAAGCCCCCCCGAGCCCCAGGCCCCTGGACGGGCCTCCCGGGCCACAGCCCGGGTTGGGTCGGCGGGCTTTTTGGACACCCCTATATATGTCCTTATGAATAAGGAAAAACAAAAGAAGGAAGAGAGCGAAAGCTCCCCCTATCAATATGCATGAGTGAGTATAAAAATATAGGGATTGTTCCCCCTATCAAAATGCTATATAGAATATATGAGATAAAAGATCATGGCAAATATGTGAGCAAGCATAAAAAATATGCTAAATATCACTCACATACAAGAGGATAATGAGAACACATATAAATATATCAATATGAAAAAGTGTCTCAAATGTACAAACATAAAATATGATCCTCCCAGCTACCTTGGAAGTCAATGACACATGCCCGCAACTTGTCTTCTAACACCCGATTCACCCTCTCCGTCTGACCATCCGTCTGTGGGTGGAATACACTGCTATAAGATAGCCTGCTGGTAAACGAGTCCTAGAAACTCCTCCAAAAATGTGAAGTGAATACTGATCCTCGATCCGACACGATCGTGTCTGGAACTCCATGAAATCGAACTATCTCTCGATCGAAGATCCTCGCATACGCCTCGGCTGTATAAGTAGTCCTCACTGGAATAAAATGTGCTGACTTCGTCAACCGGTCCACTATCACCCAAACCGAATCATTCCCCTTCTTCGACTTCGGCAACCCTATAATAAAGTCCATAGAAATATCCGCCCACTTCCACTCTGGAATAGACAATGGCTGAAGTGTCCCTGCCGGTCTCTGATGCTCTGCCTTCACCTGCTGATAGGTAAAATACTTAGCCACATACTCTGAAATCTCTCCTCGCATGCCACTCCACCATAAATGTCTCTTCAGGTCCTTGTACATCTTGGTAGTCCCTGGATGTACTGTGTACCGAGTACGGTGCGCCTCATCAAATAACTCCCTCTTCAGTTCTGTACTGGCTGGCATAACCAATCTACCCTTCATCCGTAGACCTCCATCTGCTTCAATGGTCTAATCGGCCTTAGGCTCTTTAGAAATCTCCTCCTTACGGATTTGGATCAAAGAGTCCTCCAACTGAGCTCTGACAACTCTGTCACTCCAAGATGGCTGCACTGACACAGCTCCCAAAAAAGCACTTGTACCACCAACCTCAGGTCTAAAATCAAACTGGCTAAGGGTGATAAGATCTCGATGTAACGAGCATCTCAAAGCCACAACCTGATGTCGACGCTTCCTACTCAAAGCATCTACTACGACGTTCACCTTCCCCGGATGATACTGAATCGCGAACTCGTAGTCCTTGATAAAATCAATCCATCTCCGCTATCTCTGGTTGAGTTCCTTCTGAGAGAAAAGATATTTCAGACTCTGATGGTCTGTGAACAACTAAAACTGCACTCCATACAAATAGTGCCTCCATGACTTCAGTACAAATACCACTGCTGCTAACTCTAAGTCATGAGTAGGATAGTTCTGCTCATGCACTCTCAACTTCCGTGAAATGTAAGCTACTACTCTCCGAGTCTGCATCAGGACACCTCCCAATCCTTCCAAAGATGCATCTGTGTAGACGACGAATGTCCTGTCGCTGCTCGGAATAGTCAAAACCGGTGTTGTACTCAACTTAGCCTTCAATGTATCAAAGGCCTCCTAGCACTCTGTGCTCCAAATAAACTGTACACCCTTCTTCATAAGGCGTGTAAGTGGCATTGAAATCTTTGAAAAGTCCTGGATGAACTTCCTGTAATAACCTACTAAACCCAAAAAGCTACGAATCTCCGTAACCGTCTTCGGTGGTTCCCAATCAAGCACTACTGTAACCTTAGCTGGGTCTACTGATATGCCCTCTCTGCTGATGATGTGGCCGAGAAATCTAACCTCTGAAAGCCAAAACTCACACTTGCTGAACTTGGCATATAACTCGTGTTCCCGTAGGGTCTGCAAAGCTAATCGGAGATGCTGCTCATGATCTGCCTCCGATCTCAAATAAATGAGGATGTCGTTGATGAAAAACAATCACGAACTGATCTAAGAAGGGACAAAAAACCCGGTTCATCAAGTCCATGAATACCGTGGGTGCATTGGTCAGTCCGAATGGCATGACCAAGAATTCAAAAGATCCATATCGCGTGAGGAAAGCGGTCTTGGGGATATCCATCTCCCAAACCCGTAACTGATGATAACTAGAACGAAGATCAATCTTCGAGAAGAACTGTGCCCCTGTAACTGGTCGAACAAGTCATCAATCCTAGGTAGTGGATACCTATTCCGGATTGTGACCTTGTTCAACTCCCGATAATCTATACACAATCTCATACTGCTGTCCTTCTTCTTCACGAAGAGGACCGACGCGCCCTACGGAGAATGACTCCGACGAATAAAATCCTGAGCTAACAATTCGTCCAACTGGGTCTGAAGCTCTCTCATCTTAGTTGGTGCCATGCGATAGGGTGCGTGGGATATCGGGGCTGTGCCCGGCTACAACTCAATACAAAACTCAACCTCTCTCACATGAGCTAACCCAGGTATGTCCTGAAAGACATCCTGATAATCCGAGACAACTCTAGTCTCCAACAAATCAGAACTCTGATCTCGTCGCATCACCTCATCGATGAACGCCAAAAACGACTCCGCAAAGCGATTGCCCTGAGAAGTGGCCATAACCATCTCGGACCCATCGGATGCTCGTAATCTGACTGTCTTCGCAAAACAGTCAATACTAAAATGGTAGGATGACAACCAATCCATACCAAGGATGACATCAAACTCGGACATATGCAGAACTATCAGATCGACTATGAACTCGGACTCGTCTAAACTGATAATACACCTCCTACAAACGCTCTCCAGAAGTGATACCTCTCCTAGAGGGGTGGAGACTGATAAAGGGGTGTCTAATGAATAAGCTACGAGCTAGAGTCTAACCATGAAAGCATACGAAATGAAAGAATGTGAAGCTCCTGAACCGAAAGGAATACGGGCGGGAAAGGAATTCACGAGGAACGTACCCTCCACAACTGCACCACTGGCACCATGATCACGAGGAACCACTGCATATACTCTGCCTGGTGCTGAAGACTGCTCTACCGCTGGTGCTGGAAAATATGGAACAATCTGCCCCTGGGGGGCCTCCTGGACTGCTCAATTCTGCCCCTTTGGCCTCTGCGTTGCTGGTGGTGCCTCAAGCCTGACCTGCTGACCTTGACCTCGACCCTGCTGTCGCAGTTGCTGCTGGTTCGGACCCCTGCCCTGCTGAGCTCCTGCTGGTACACTACGACACTCTGATGCCTTGTGTCCCACCTTGCGACAGTTAAAGCAAACACCCTGAAACTTACGCTGCTGATGTGCCCTCTGATCCTACTGGGGTCCCCTCTTATGAGGGCCTTGCTGCTGCTGCTGCTGATGTCCTGACAAGAGCCTCTTGTTCTTCCCCTTGTCTCTAATCTATCCTGCCTTAGTCTTCCCCTCCTTGTCCTTCTGAAACATAGTCGCCTCATTCTCCTATGAGGTGGCGGCCTTAGCTACCTCCCGGACTGAATAGAACTTCCTCGAGACGAGGTATCGATGAAGAATAGGGTGAGGCCCTGCTAGGAACATCTGAGCCTGACGCTCTCCTGTCTGCCACATCCCCGTGAAATGCAGCAACTCCTAGTACTTGCTCTCAAACTCCGCAACTGACATGTCCCCCTGAGTCAAACGGGACAACTCAAATTCCTTCCCAGTCCGTGCTGCGGAAGAAACATAATGTGCATCAAAGAAGTAAACAAAATCCTCCCAAGTGAGGATCATCCGCTGTTTTGATGGAAACTGGAACCGGTACCATCTCTCGCCATCCCCCTTCAGACTATATGATGCCAGCCTTTGCTTCTGAACTGATTCTACATTGAGTATGTCTAGGACATTACTCATATCCTCCTTCCACTTGTGGGCTACAAGTGGGTCTGAAAGAGCCCTGGAACTCCGGTGCTCTCATCTTCTGGTACCTCTCTATCATGCAGAGCCAAACATCCTGCTCCGCGGCTCTATTCGGCACCGCTGGTGGAATAGCTGTAGGTGCTTCCACTGAGTCTCTCTCTCTGATTGGGACGGCTGATATCCCCTGTGGTGGAACTACTGGAGGAGGTGGTGGTGGTGTCAGTGGCGTGATATGACTCGCCACAAGCTCCTCAATCGCTGCCATCCTAGCTATGATGGAAGCCATGAGATCAATAAGGTACTGGGGAGCCTACTGCGGCTCAGGTGGTGCCTGCTCCTACTCGGGTGGAGCCTGCTGCGACTCTGCCTGAGCAGCTCTGCGAGTGCGAGGTCTGCCACATCCTGCCATTTCTCTCTGGTCATAAGAAAATAAAAGTTCATGAGTCAAAGTAGACATATATACATACGTAATATATCACAATACGATTTTCACATCATATAGTATTCACGCATATACTTTAAGCAAAAAAAAAATGGTTGTCATAAAAAAAAAATTTCTCAAAATTTTGAGATATACGCATATACCGTCCTCACTCATACTAGGAAATCCTTAGCGGACTCTATACACGAATCCTAAGAAACTCTAACCTAGCTCCACGACTCGACACAGGATGATCCTAAGGATACTGGAACCTGGCTCTGATACCAACTGTGCTCTATCCTAGCTCCACGACTCGACACAGGATGATCCTAAGGATACTGGAACTAGAGCTCTGATATTCTATGTGACGCCCCTGGGTTCACACAAGGCTGCAGTCTGAGGTGAAACCAGGAATGTCAAACCTGCCATGCACCACACCGTGCAATAACATATTTCACCATCATAATTACTATCTCTCTAGTAGAATCAACAACAGGTGTAGGTACAAAGCAAGTGAAAGATTTTACAATAAATACATGATGAAATGATAGAACTTGAATTAATACACCTCATCAACCGAATAAGCTGGAATACATAGTTAATGTCTGAAATGAATAATAACAGTCTGGAGATCTCAACATGTCTCAAAGTACATAACATCTGATACATGAAATAAGGCACACAGCCTTTACAACTCTAAAATATAAATCTCTCAAGTCTAAAAATGTCTCAAGTGGAGCACAAAATGAAATACATCTAATAAGAGGATAAACGGGCGCTAATAAGAATCGCCCTCAACCTGCGATTCTCCGGGCTCCTGGCTCGTTACCTAAAAGGGGAGGGACAACGAGCATTAAAGCGCTAGTGAGCAACATCACAACCAACCCCAAGGGATAGGGCTCGTTGTATATGAAAATACAGTTAATACATAATAATATAAGATCATTTATCCTAACAATAATGGGTTTCGGTACTTAGGAAATTACAACACGAGCGTAAGTACGTCGAGCAAAATAATCCAAACAAGGAAACCCTCATGTATATACCTTGTATCTCAAATTGTAAATCCCTAAATACCAAACCCGATGTCTAATACAGAAAAAAAAGAAAACAAACCCATCTCTACTGATAAACGTAAACTTGTCAAGCTACAATAATAGTCATATCCAACCTAGGTAGCTATCATGTCCCAGCCTCATATAATATGTCGTGTTCTAAACTCGGTTAAGAATCATACTCAAGGTTTAGCAATTATCCAACATAAGACTGTAATGGATTATAACCCAACACGAGGATTTTGATGGATTATAGTCCAACACGAGGATTTTGATGGATTATAGTCCAACACGAGGGCTTTAATGGATTATAGTCCAACACGAGGACTGAAAGGTGAAAGCTTGTCCTACACGTGGACTATATATATTCATATTAGGCAGTGTCACAGATGTATATATGTGCAAAGTTATGCATATCCAAATCTCACACGTATTTCTATGTACAGGTCAACATTTGTGTCAAAATATCATCTTACATGTGTGGGTGAAAAATATAAATACTGCAATTTAATACCCAATAAACGAGGCGGCTCCTCGTACTCAAAGAGATAAGTAGTGAATCTCATTTGAATATAAACGATACGGTGGTTAGCCCGAAACAACTCATAAGAAGAGGGCTGGAAGAGTTCACTAGTTAGTCGACTCATGGTCGACTGACGACATCAGTTGACCCATGGTCGACTGAAGACATCAGTCGACCCATGGTAGACTGAAGACATCAGTCAACCCAATGTCGACTGATCAGGGGGCTTCCCTGTTCGAGCATACTGTGATCATTTTGTGAAAATTCATCAAAAATTAAAATCTATCCAACCCGAATTTATATATTCAATTCTAAGCATATGTGACAGTGAAAAATTTCGGATAAAACATGGGAAACAAAATCTTGCATGTTAAGTGTAACATTAAATCACTAAACATGTATGAGAGTAATTAATCAAGATAAAACTTATTTTTATTTTTCTTTAAATAAATTCCCAGATCTGGGTTTCATCATAAATTCGTTGGTGAGAAATTTAGAGATTTGAAACACATGATTTTTAGCATCTACACTAATAAGAACATCGGTTTATACTTGAAAATAATTCTTAGGATTAATAAACCTCATGAAAAACATTTAAAAACTCTTAAAAACATGGGAGACGGATTGGGCGAGATGCTACTCGCCTTAGGTGTGCTGAAGAATGATTCCCTTCGCTGTAAACCACAAGAAGCTGCTGAAATCCCCCAAATCTCTCTCTCTCTCTCTGCGTTCTCATCTCTCCTCGGTAGGGATCTTTCAGGCGATGTTCGCTGTAAAAAGCATCAGTAAGGGCGTGGCAGGGTCTCTCCTCCACTGGTCAGCAAGTCCCGAAGTGCTCGCGCGACAGCGCTCGGAATGGGATGCCGAGCCTGACTAGGTTTCCGCTTAATAAAAGGGGAATCGCTAGAGGGGCACAGCAGAGCGGCCGCCCGCCGGCCCAATTCTTCTTCTCAGCAATTTAATCGGCGGGGCGGCCATTTAATTGAGGAGTTCCTGTAGAGCGAGATTTTCTCAAGACGAGAAGAATCTCATCTGTTGATATCTTGTAGCGGTTTAATTGGAGAAGAGAAGAGATTTTATGAGTTACGTAAAATCTAGCGCTTTTTATGCAAGAAGCAGATAAGTTCATACGTCTGGCTTTCTTCTGTTGAGAAGAATCTCACGTTCTTTTAAGGAAGGACAGATAGTTCATGTTGGCTCTCTCTTTATTGAGAGATGCTCATCAAGTTTAGAGATAAATTCTTTTATGTAAAGGCTTGTATCTTGTGTTTGATATGAAAGAAATTGAATTTGTGTAGGATACCAGATAACGTAGGGAAGTTCTCAAAACAGCTTGTTGGAGAAGACTCAGGATGTTCTCATTTTTCTTGTAATTTATTTATTTGCATATAATTTCTTATTTCTAGCATTGGTGCTAGACACAAGATCTCCGGTAGGATTGGAAAACATTCCGGCTACAGAGGGTTCTATATTGAAGCAGGTGGTCGAGTAAGGCTTGAATTCGCCCCGAGTAACTGGTATCCGAGAGCTGCTTATTCAGATGTTGTGTGTAAGAAATTGGCGGCAGAAGAAGAAAGGCAAAAATCTAAAATTCAAGATGTGTTGAGCGGATCAGAAGCTATTTGCCGAGATTGGAAGTGCAAAGATAGTAAGAGCGTTCTATAGCAAAAATAACTTATATGCGTCCGTTTGATGAAGGGTCATAAGGAGTAAACGGCAAAAAGGAAAGAAGAAAGAGGAATGGCGGACAAGAACGTGGAATAGTTGAAGAAGTCGATAAAGCCTTTTTTACGGGCAGGGTCGATTAGCCCTCAATCTATGAGCAGCCATAACATGATTCAGGCGAAGATGAGCGGTGGGGGCTTATGGATAGGTGTCTCAACAATTACTCGTACGAGCAACTGAAGCGGAGGATAGGGTTGCGAACGCGTTCTGCAGTGTACTCTTGTGTGGGCCACATGCGCGGGGATGCCCGCACCTGGGAAGGAGGCCGGAAGGGGCGATGCTGCGGAGAGACGGGGGAGAAACCGCGTGATGGCACAGGCATGAGTCCGGGAGCGGCGGGGGAGGGAAGCCACTGCCGCTTGGCTCGAGCCGAGAGTGCCGAGGCGCGAGGGGACGGCTGAAGGCCCGCGCCAAGGAGGGGCATAGAGAGTGGCGCGCCATGACGTAATAGCGCCTGGATGCGGGCCGCGAGCCGGGAGCTCCGAGCAAGAAGGGCCTCACGGCCGTCTCAGAGTGTCGACGGAGGAAGTAGAAGTGACCTATCTGTCGCGCTCGGGAAAATTCACGGACGAGACTTGATAGACGCCGGAGGCCCCGTTGCTGCTCTCGTCATCACATCAGTCTCTCTCCTATATATATATATAGTCATATATATATATAGTATAATATATAGTATATAATGATATATGTTTGTATTATATATATATATATATATATATAGTATCTATATATATATATTAGTATATAATATATATGATATATATTACATAACACACCCACACAGCAGCCACCACACACACACATCACACATATATAGTATATATATATAATACTATATATAATATACTATATATATACCCACCACAAGCTGAACCACACCACACGCACGAGCACTATACACATAATACATATTAATTATATATTATACATATAATTATAGACTAGCATATAAAGAGAAAAAACTACCTTTCGGCGTGGGCCAGGGCCTGGACCGGGCGGCCGCCGGGACGACGCCGGAAGGCTCGGGCGGGCCTGGGGCGCCCGGACACGGGATCTGGCCGGCTCTCTCGGCAAGCCGCGGGCGTGCTCGCGGGCGCAGGCCCCGGATGCCGGCGGGCTTTTTTCGGACAGCCTCTGGGCCTATATATAGTCCGCGTATGCATAAAGAAAAAATAAAAGAATGAAGAGAGCGAAAGCTCCCCCTATCAATATGCATGAGTGAGTATAAAAATATAGGGATTGCTCCCCCTATCAAAATGTCATATAGAATATATGCAATAAAAGATCATGGCAAATATGTGAGCAAGCATAAAAAATATGCTAAATATCACTCACATACAAGAGGATAATGAGAACACATATAAATATATCAATATGAAAAAGTGTCTCAAATGTACAAACATTAAAACAATGTATAAAATAGATTTATGAAATCACAAGAAAGAAGATGTGAGAATCATGTAAAAAGTTTTCAAATGAAAACAAATCAACCAATAAAATCATAAATCACAAGTAAATCATATAAGAACATAAAACCAAATCATCATAGATTTTCAAAAATCAAGAGAGGCAATTATATCTAGCTCTTGAGCTAGTATCAATCCATATAAACATTTTAGCATCCGGTAAATAAGATTTGGGAATAAACACTCAATAAACCTGGAGGGTTATATAAACACAAACCTCTCATCAAAACAAAACCAATAATCATGAAAACAAAAGAATTTGATCAATGAAAAAAAATTATTTTCATGTTCAAAAAATTAAAGTATAATTTTCAAAACCAAGAAAAAAAAGATAAACACTAAAATACTTGGTTTAAAAAGATTTTGGCACTCAAGCATTCTTGGTGTCGGATTGGTTAGGGACATGACCCCTATCATTCAAGCTCAAATCCCTAGGGTTATGAACCCTCTTGGGCGCATGTGGTGCACGGACACGGTTGTAATAAGTACAATGGGAAGGAGACATTTGCTTATGTTGACCAAACGGTTGTGCACGGGACTCATTTGTAAAAATAGGTTTATCTTGAAAATTATTTTGCAAACGAGAAACTCTCCTCAAATCAAAACAAAATTTAGTCAAATGACCAAAACGACCATAATGATCACACTTAAACTTCTATGGTCTTTTAAAATTATTTGGCAAAAGTGAAGTCTTTTTCAAATCATAGCAAAATTTTGCCAAATGGCCAAAACGTCCACAAAGATCACATTTAAACACATGTGCATGTTTATGATGAGCATAATGAGTTTGTGCATGTGCATGTGATGAAGAAGCCTTATGAGATGCACAAGAAGCATTAGTCTTAGAAGATTTGTGTGCATCATAGCAAAATTTAGCAATGTGGCCTTTACGACCGCAAATTGAACATTTGTAAATTTTGCTATAAATATGTGCATAGTGAGTGTTGGCTTTGAAAGAATTAACACGAGACTTTGCATATAAGTCCATAAGTTTCTTATTTTTAACAATGCATATTTTAAGAGTTGAATCTAAAGATGAAATGCGATTTTTAACAATATTCAACTCATCATTAGACATATGTGCATTAACATTAGAAGTAGAACATAAATATTCATTTATAAAAGAAGCTGTATCATTTTTTATGTTCTCTACTTCTAACATGGCATCAATCTTAGCATGAGATAGGCTAACAATTGATGAGATCAAATTTTAGTATCGTTCGTCAACAATCCCACACAGATTATAACATATCGCAGTCTATTCTATGCGATCAATTTATAATAGATATAAACAATGGAAATACAAGTCAAGGAAAGTGGGATCTTGCCTTGGGTTCGTTGAACAGATCGATGTTGATGGTGCAGCACGTCGGCGCTGAAGACGACGGATCTAAATAGTGACGTCGGTGGGAATCTCGGTGATGTAGCGGATGGCGATTCAGATCTGAGAGGCGACATGGCTGAGCATCGACAGCGGCTATCCGTGGCTGGACACATGGGCAGAGACGATATTAGGGGCAAGCACAATAGCGGCGGTGACGATGAGGGGGGCAGCGGGGTTGGGGGCGCTGTAAAGGTGGGGCTCTGAAGGGGACTACAGGGGTGTGCTCGATGACGTGAGGAGGGCACGGTGTTGGCACAGTTTGGATCTGAGGCGTGGTTGAGGAGATCGATGTCGCGAGGAAGGAGATTGGGCAGTGGTGAAGTGGTAGCTCGAGCGGAGGAGATAGGTGGTCGATCTCGATGGCTGGGCTTAGCGGAGGCGTGGCTTGGGCTGCAGCGAGGAACTCCAATGCTGGGGTGAGGAGATAAGTTTGGAGAGGGACTGCGGCGAGGTCGGGGGTCGAGCGCTGATAGTGGCTGGCGTGACGACTGAGGGGAAGGGCGGTGGTGGTCAATGGCTAGAGAGAGCAGAGATGAGAAGATAGAGATTTGGCTATGGGTTTAGCGTGGTACGACTGCTCAGGGCGGTGAGATGGCCGGTGGGGCTGCAGGGAGGGCTGATGGGCACGACGAAGGGGATGAGAGGCGGCATGGTCGAAGGAGGGGAGACCGACTGAATCTGAGAGAGGTAGATGAGAGAGAGGAAAGAGAAAGGAGATAATGTTGGGGGCGGCAGGTTTTTGAGAAGAAGAGAAGAGAGAGAGAACCCAAGAAAATATAAAATATATATAAATATACATATATGAAGGGGATTAGGGTTCCTAAAAATTAATAAAAAATAATAATAATCACGAAAAAATAAATAATTACGTAAAAATTATCTACAAAATGTACAAGTTGTAGTATTATAACTGATAATACGCAACAGTAGAAATAATGTAAGAAATTACACAATTAAGCAAGAATAATTAATAAAAAAATATAAATACTTATATTTAAAATCAAATAATTATGGAATAATTATCTATGTGATAAAACATACCAGTTGTGCTAATACGATAGTTAATACGAAATAGTCAAAATATACACATATTGTACAATTAAATAAGAATAATTAATAAATAAAATATATTTACTTATATTTAAAATTAAATAATTATGGGATAATTATATACACAGTAAAAAGTACTAGTTATGCTAATACGACAACTGATACAAAATAATTAAAATAATACCATAGTTTACACAAATAATACATAATTAATAATACAATATATTATACGAAATAATACGTAATAATATTAATAATACAACGTATTATTTAAAAATAATATGTAACCGTATCAATAATATAACAGATTAATTCTAAAAATTTTTACCGTATAAAAGTAATTTATAAATATTAGTACCATTTAAATAAATATAAAACTTGGACTTTAAATCATAGAAAAATCTAGAAAATCGAGAAAAATACAATTGCTCTTTTAAAAATAATAATTAAATATTTTAAAATACCAAAAAATATTTTAACTAGTTTTGAAGTTCACGGTCATTACATCGACTGAGATGAGTTGATCAACAATCATGTTGAACTCACTGAGATGCATCGTAAAAGAACATCCTTCTGCCATCTTAAGGTTGAATAGCGTTTTGACGAGATGCACCTTATTTGCAGCTGATGGTTGCTCGTACATTATTGTGAGCACTTCCATAAGCCCCACCGTCATCTTCTCCTTTAATATGTTATGTGCTATAGATTTTGCGAGGGCTAATCGGACCTGCCCCAGGGCTTTTCGATCTAATATTTCCAGTTCTTGTCGCATTCCTCTTTCTTCTTTCCTTTTGCTTTACCCATCAACGGACGATAAAGTTATTTTTGGTATAGATAGTCCTTAATCTTTGACTTCCAATAGGCAAAGTTTGATCCGTCAAACATCTTAATTTTAGATTTGCCTTCTTCTGCCATTTCTTACACACAAATCTGAATAAGAGCTCTGATACCAGTTATCGGGGAATTCAAGCTACTCGACCACCTGTCAAATATGAACCCTCGTGCGGAATTTTCCCTACCGGATCTTGTGTTAAGACAATAGAAATAAGAAATTATAGCAAAATAAAAAATTACAAGAAAAGAGAACATCGAGTTTTAACAAGGTTTGACAACTTTCCTACGTTATCGGGAGCTACACAAATAATTTCTTTTATATCAAAGAAGATTACAAGCTTACAAAAAGAATATCTCAAACATGAGATCTCTCAAAAGAGAAGCAACATGAACTATCTGTTCTTCTTAAAAAGACGTGAGATTCTCTCAAAAGAGAAGCAACATGAACTATCTGTTCTTCTTAAAAAGGCGTGAGATTTTACTAACTCATAAAATCTCTTCTCTTCTCAATAAAACCGTTACAAGAATCAACGTGAGATTTTTCTTCTAGAAAATCTCCGCTACAGGAACTCCTCAATAAATGGCCGCCGCCTCTGGAATTAAATTGCTGAGAAGAAGAATTGGGGGCAGGGGCTCTCGTGCTCTAGGATTCCCTTTTATAAGGAAACCCTAGTCAGGCTGGATCCAGGCTGTCCCGCACTTCGCCTACCAAGAGAGAGACCCTGCCTACTGATCTTTCGCACTCGCCTGAAGATCTTCACCCCGCTTGAGATCGTCTACAGCCTGCTCAAGCTCGAGCTCGTCTGCAGCCTGTAGACCCTCGCCTGAGGGAGCTCGACCTCTCCTGGAGCTCTCCTTCACGAGCTTGCCTGCCCTTGTTGTCGACCTCGCTTGCAAAGCCTCGCCCTCGTCTGTGTCGACTCGCCAGAAGCTCGTCACCTCGCCTGCGCCATCGACTGGATCTCACCTGAAGTCGCTCAAGCTCGCCGAGGTTTTTGGATCTACACCCATTTTCCAACAATGAATAAATTCTTAACTCTTTATGCATTTTCAGTCTTCTTAACTCTTTATTTTATTTTTTTCTTCAAGCCACTTCATGAGTTCCTGTCAAAAAAAATAAAAAAAGAAATAATTACATCTATGTGCAATGCATATGCACTATAGTAGTAGTTAAAAGTATGAGATTTTGAGATATTAAAGTGCAAATAAGTCTAAAACTAAAATATAGCCACATAAAAGCAATGTATACAAAAAGATGCTTCTCGTTTAATCTTTGCATTTCATGTGACATTATCTGTATTAATATTGGATAAACATATGCATGCACTAAATCACGTTGGCTTTCTTCAATCAACTGAAAGAAGAGCAAGAACATAAGAAATCTAATCATCATCCACATGCTCCTGAGACTAATTGATACAGAAAGAGGAATCGTAGAATTACCCTCAAAATTTAAATACAATGTTTTTTTTGGTAAATGAAAAAGATTTATTCATCATAAAATGGAAAAATGTATATACAGCAAGGATCTCATCATATAAATGAGATTCCAACAAAAACTGTAACTAAAGCTCAAAAGAAAACTTCTAAAAACTGAGCTTTACAAGGGTAGTACCAACTAACATCAAAACAAATGCATTGTTGGCTAAGATCCATAACTTTGCTGATGAGCTAAGACATCAGTGAATCAACCAGATGAGTTTAAACGAAAATGCACAGGAAGGTGTACAACAGGCAATTTTGCACAAATATGCATAGGAAAGTGCACAGCAGACAATTTTCACATATATACCAGGCCCTTCACTTGTTGATGACCTAAGTCTTCATGATCCACCAGATGAGTTTGCAAAAATAAGCTCAGGAAAATGCTCAGCAGGCAATTTGAACAAATATGCACAGGAAAGTGCACATCTTGCCTTCCACAGGAAAGTGCACAGCAGGAAAAGAGCCAGTTTTGAAAACATAATCAAAACTACATTTCATCCCAATAAGAGGCTAAGGAGCTATTAAGCACTGATGTCAATATTTCAAACTTTATTTCCTTTACCAATTGACCTACATCTTTATTTTTTTTCCTGGAAGAACCTGATGTTGCGCTCTCTCCATAGACAATAAATTGTAGTTGTTAGGGTCATTCTCTTTATTTTTTGCTTGAAACCCCTTCCTCTCAACCTGTTAGAATACCAGTCCACGATGTGATCCCATAGATATGATTTCCAATTGAACTTCAACCACACCATAATTATATTCCATACTTCACTTCAATATGTACATTCAAAAAACAAGTGCTCCCTAGTTTCTTGATCTGCTCCAGAACAAAGATAACAATTATTTGAACTAATTATACCCCTCCTCAACAACCTGTCCTGAGTGAGAAATCTGTTTTGAGTCGCCAACCAACATACAAAGGAGTGTTTAGGGGTATTAGAAACATCCCAGACAGTATTATACCAAGGCACAATTTGCTAAACAGAAGAGAGAGCATAGTATAGAGTAGACACCTTGAGCTTAGCATTTTTGTAACAAAGAACATATAATCATCTTCAGATTGTCGACTCCTCCAAATCGATCTACCAATAAATCTCTGACCTTCAGCAATTGTTTCCAGGTCCAAGAGTCTCAATTTCTAGCTTTAACTTGCCAAATGTCACTATTTCTTAAGTAGAAACAATGAATCCATTTAATCCATAAAGTTTCTTTATTGTTGTGAATGAACCATAAGTATCGTAAGACTGTGGCCAAATTCCAGTTTATGGCTGAGAAAACTCCTAAGCCACCATTTTTCTTGCTAGCACATACTCTCTCCTAAGCTACCAAAGGAGACCTGTTAGTCTGAGCTCCCCATAGGAACTTCCTACAAAGATCATCAATTCTTTAAAGTACATTTAGGTAAGATAAAGTTTGAAGTCCAATAAATTTGAACTCCAAGAATTACGCTTTTGATGACCTGAAGTCTTCCTGCATAGGAGAGGTTTCTATGATTGATCCATTTTTGTAATTGTCCCTCAATCTTTTTGAAGAGAGGAACACGGTCCATTGTGTACATTCTCTTGGAAATGAGAGGCACCCAAAGATATTTGAAAGGAAAACCCCCTTTAGGGAATCCCAGACAGTTTTTGATAGTAATCTTGACAGGTTCCTCAATTCCTCCAAAGTAAACAAAACTTTTTCAGGGTTTGCTTCAAGGCCAGAGATAAGACCAAACCTTTTAATACATTGATAAAGCTTGTTTACCGAGTATAAATCACCTTTGGAGAAGAGTAACAAATCATCTGCAAAAATAAGATGGGTGATTTTGAGTTTACCACATTTAGGATGAAATTTTAAGAGCCTATCCTTTTTCAATAAACCCAAACTCCTTGAAAGATAATCCATTCCCAAAATAAAGAGATATGGTGAGAGAGGATCCCCTTGTATAAGTTCACGTTCTCCTTTGAACTAGCCATGAAGAGATCCATTGAAAGAGATTGAGTATTTGGGAGAAGAAATGCATGTCATAATCCACTTGACCATAACACTTGGAAATCCCAATCCCTTGAGCATTTCAGATATAAAGTCCCAGCTAATGGAATCAAAAGCTTTCTAATATCTATGTTTAGCATTGCTCTTGGTGATAGATTCTTCCTGTTATAGCTTTTGATAAGTTCCTGAGCTAGCATAACATTTCTTATGATCTGTCTACCTTGAACAAATGCACTCTGAGCTTCATTCACTAGGAACCCCATCACCTTCTTTATCCTATTTGCTAGGATATTAGTAATGAATTTATACATACAGTTACAACATGAGATTGGTCTAAAATCTGAAGGAAGTTTAGGACATTGAACATTTGGAATAAGTAAAATAGAAGTTGCATTCACCCTCCCCAACAATTTCCTTATTTTGAAAAATTCCTCTATAGCCAGTGTAACATCTTCACAAACAATGGACCAGACAACTTTGAAGAATGTAACACTAAACCCATCAGAACCCGGAGCCTTGTTATCAGGCATAGAGAAGATGACATCTTTGATTTCCTGTTTAGAAACAGGTCTTGACATATCCTTGATTTGAGCTTCGTTTAAAACAGGGCCAGCTTTTATGATATTAATGTCTGGTGAGGAAGTTGGCACTGCAGTCCCTATAAGCTCTTTATAGAAGGAGACTAGTTCATTGATAATTGCATTACCATCTGAGATTCTATCACCCCTACTATTATAGAGGACCACAATTCTGTTTTTGTGCCTATTTTCTTTAGCAATATCATGGAAGAAACTGGTACATCTATCTCCTTTTAAGCTCCAGTCAATTCTAGCTATCTGCTGGAAAAATGATATTTCACATTCCACCAGCCTATTATAATTGATCATGCTGTCTTTTTCTTGTCTTATGAGTGTAGTATCTAGAGGCCTAGATTGAAGAAGCTTTTGTACATCCTCCAGGATAGTTCTTTCTCTTATCACTTGCTCACTGATATTATTATAGTGCTTCTTGTTGAGTTTCTTAAGAGATACCTTCAGCAGATTGAGTTTAGAATATACAGAAAACATGGTGTAACCCTCAATATATGATTTCCGGGTATTTGAAACTGTATCAAGAAAAGTAGGATGGTTAGTCCATATAGTAAAAAATTTAAAAGGCTTTTTCCCATGAAAATTATTCTAAAAAATAGACACAAGTCTTGGAAAGTGGTCTGAACAATTTGGAGGGAGGAATTCAATTTGACTAGCATTATACATACTAATCCAAGCGTCATTAATCAGTGCCCTATCCAACCTGCTCTACACTCTAGTGTCAGAATCTTGTTTATTATTCCAAGTATGATAGCATCCTGTAGTTTTCAAGTGGGAGATACAACAATCATATATGAAGTTACCAAAATCACTTGTATCTACTTCAGATAAAGTAGCTCCACCTAATTTCTCTTCATTACTAATCATAGCATTGAAAAATCCAAAGATTAGCCAAGGCAAATTACCAACACTTTGTTGAACATTGCTTAGATCTAACCATAGCTCCTTCCTAGCCTCCATCTGATTGTGTCCATAAATTGAGGAAATGATACAGTCTAACTTGCCATCCAAAGAATTGACAAATCATGATATATGTTGATATGAAATTGACATCATTTGAATATCCAGAACATTTGCATCCTACATGATGAAGATTCTAGCTTTGCCAGGAACCTTGACATTAGACATCCAACTGCAATTTCTTGAAATTTTCTTAGCAACCTTAGGAAGTAAAGATTCCTTGATTTTTGTTTCAATGAGAGCAATAAAAGAGAAATGATGATTCAGCAGATGTTGCCTCACCATCATTTGTTTAGAGGGTTTATTTAACCCTCTAACATTCCAACATGAAAGATTCATTTTGACAGGTTCCCCCTCTTAATTGTAGAGGGATCATGTTCTAAATTATCCAAGGATAAGAATGGATTTTTAGATAACCTTTTAACCTTTTACCAGGACTCCTGGTATCTTTAGCATGAGAACATCCATCAAGATGAGGTTTAATAGGAGACTTTGTCTTTTTACCCTTAGCAGATAACCAGGGATTTACATGATACCCCACAGTTATAGATTCTGGTTTTTGAGCATGCACAACATGCACATGCCTAAAATCAACATTTGCATTATCAGGAAATCCTCCTTGATGTAAGATTCCCTTTCCTTTGAATTATTTGCTCCCTGATCATACACATCATGCACAGAAGGTAATTGAGATTGTTCTAATTCCCTAATAGTACTACCACTTGCTAGATTTTGAATTTCCATATCAAGCATGTTAGAAACAGTGTTACTTCTTACATGCTCAGGCCTGATGTGATCATTTACATTGCCAAACATCCCCTCCTTGCCTTTAGCTAGATCAGTCCTCTGAACATGCACAACCTGCACTAGGTTCTGAATTTCCACTTCTTGTACTGAAGTATCAATGTTGTGTCTATTATCAGCATTACCAGAAGATAGCTTTTGCTTAGGAATTCATTTTTGCACTCTAGATTGCTTCTTACAGAAATTAGTGTCATGTCCAACAAATTTGCACAATTCACACCATCTAGGTTTAAATTCATAGAGAACCTTCTAGTTATATGTTTTACCATTAGGACCTTGAACAGTAATATGATCAGGAAGGGTGAAGGGTATTTTAACCTCCACAAGGACTCTAGCATATGTCAACCTTTGCTTATTTGTAGTCAATTTATCAGTAGCAATAGGCCTCCATATTATGCTTGCAATTTTACTTATACATTTAGAATTCCAAAGGTTTAGCCTTAGTGCACGTAACTGAATCCATAGGGGGTATAGGCAATCATCTGATTTATTTATATCCTCATCCAAAGTCCATAGTTTCAAGAGCAAAGGTCTTGATCCAAAAAACCACGGACCATTGTTAAGAATGTCATTCATTTCCTCCGTCCCCTTAAATTTGAATAAAAACATTCCAGCCTTAAGAAGACAAATTTCAGGAGAATGTTTCCAAACTTTATGAATATAATTCTCCATTGCCTTGAATCTGATATTTATCCCTAAAACATGTCCAATCAAAGAATATTTCCAAATTGAAGCACCATCTCTCCACTCATCTTCATTAAAAATTACAGAATCCTTAGACTCAGAAGGAACATAATCCATACCATTGCCCAGCTTTCTGTTATCAGCAAACAGGCTTATCCAGCTTTTGGTAGGAGATATTGAGATCTTAGGATTAGAAGAGTCTAAAGTAACAGACTCCTCAGAGTCTTTAACTCCCTTATTTCCATTATTGGAACTCAAGTTATCAGAAGATTCCATTATATTTAACCTTGAAATCAAAGAAGGAGATCCACAATTGGGAATCTGTTGAAGAGAAACAGAGGGAACAATCTCCGATTCTGTTTCATCTGCCCAAGAAACCCTAGCAGAGTTGTTTTCCTCAACACAAGAACGAGAGGACTTACAGTGATGTAGTTCTTGAGTTCGTTCTTGAGTTCCCGCCATCGGAGATTTGAAGAGTTGACGATCTTGGAATCCCATCTTCAAAGATTTTAATCGATCTTGAACACCTGCCATTGGAAGAGAATGATCAAGATTAGGATCAAACAATTGAAGAGAAGAATCCAGGAGCTCCGCCATTGATTTCGACTTCCCTGCTCCCTTAGGACCAGTAGATCCCATGAGAGAACCATCTCCATCACCACTATCAACAGATCTAGAATCAGAAATCTCTTCAGGATCAATTAGTGATGAAATTGAAGCTCCCAATCCAGCTCCAAGAATTTTTTCCTGCTAAATTTCTTCTTCTTAGCCATGGAGATCACGACAGATGCGCAAGTTAGCAGGAGAAAAATTTCCTGCTAACTTTCGCTATAACTGCCCAACCGTCAAACCTTTTCATGTGTTATTTTTTAATAGACTGATATTTAAATACAATATTCTAAAGTTGTTCTAATCATCTCACGTTATCTACCTACATAGTCTTCCTAATGACGTGGATTGTCCATAGACATATTTATCAAAAGAGTATTATTAAAATTTAGTAACATTATTAAGAATATTTAATAAAATATTATATGCTATCAAGTTTTAATTTTAATCATGACAAAATTGTTAAGGACAAATCTAGATTGTCCGATTCTTTCGACCAATCTCCATCTCACCATTCATTGGAAATTGTTCATCTTTGTTAAGATATGTACAAAGACATAATTCATAGTATGTAATAATAAAGAAAGATAATAAAAATAATTATTTGGACTATGAAGAATAATTTAATTTTTCTTGATATTTTAATAGTGTTTATTAGTGTAAAATATATTAGAAACTGAGTATATTCATTTAACATGTTTCGAAAACCAAATGCCAAGAAACTTGAATCCATCTTGTTTCCCATGCAAGAGGATACTCATTTAAACCTATTAATTTCTACTCAAAGTTTTAGCATATACTAGGTTTTATGCACTCGCAATGCACATAACTAAATATTATGATTAAGTATTTTTGGTTTATTTCCTTACTAAAATTTGTTTATTGGTTCCACTTCAATAGTTTTTGCTCACTTATACCTCTAAATTTTAGCATTATGATTATTTTATTCTCCTTGACGTTCATTTAGATTAGTTGCACTCAATTTAAAATTTCATATTAATAATTCAATCAATAGGAAATAAATATAATCTAAAACCAATTTGAATTATAATGTTATTTGGACCAACATGATACCAAGCTTGACACGAAAAAGTATAGTGTTACAAAAGTGAAAAACACTTGAAAAACTAGCATTATAAAAAGAAGATGACTAATGAAAGCTAATAAGATAAGATGGTTGGTTAAAAGTGGGCTAAAATGACACAAAAGAGAACATGAAGTTTGTTTCTAATCCTTGATAGACTCTTTAAAAAAATCATAAACTGAATATTTACGCTAACTCTAGTATACTTTTATATGATGAAAGCATCCACGTAAGTATGTAAAAGTACTAAAAAAGTTGCACGATAGTCATTTCCAAGGATTCCTAATTTACTTTAAGAATAAATTATTCTATATAATATTCAAAAAACAGTGTCATTTATTCCTTCTATTTTATTTTTTGTTGGGCCAACACCAGTCCTTCTCCACTTATATCTTTTTTGATAAAATTAGACTACATTTAGGTGCAAAAAAGTGATAGTAAACCTTAAATTGGATGTTAAATTTATGTATCTTAATGAAAGAATATCAAACAACCATTTTTTTCCTTTGCTAAGTTTTGAAAGTTTAGTCTTCTTTGGTGATTTTGAAGTTTTGAGAGTGTATTTTGTAGATTTTGAAACTTTGAGAGTGTTTTCTAGAAATTTTAAATTTTTAAGTTTAATACTTATAATTTCCATCTTTCATGTGTTGGTGATAAATTTTTGAATTTGAGGATATTTCTTACAACTCTAGAATTTTGAGGGTTTTTTTTGCAATTAT
This sequence comes from Asparagus officinalis, assembly GCF_001876935.1. Taxonomy (NCBI): domain Eukaryota; kingdom Viridiplantae; phylum Streptophyta; class Magnoliopsida; order Asparagales; family Asparagaceae; genus Asparagus; species Asparagus officinalis. The sequence goes on along the minus strand of NC_033802.1, from coordinate 48,824,306 downwards.
TAAAACTTTAGTATTTTTTATAAAATAAAAATTTTTAGCGATCTGGTGATAATTTCTAGATTTGATATGTACTGATTATAGGTTTTAAAATTTCAGGCTTTTTATCATTTTTGTTTTTAAAGGAGTTTTTTGTAATTTTATAACTTTAGGGTTATTTTTATAAATTTTATATTTTTAGGTACGTGATGGTAATCCCTTGAATTCGTCTTTATTGTTTGCAAGCTTTGAAATTTTAGAATTTCAGTGTGCTTTCTTATTGTTTAAACTTTTGAGTGTGTTTGTTTAATTTTTAAAATGTTGACGATGTTAATTGTAGATTTTAAATTCTTCGGAGGTTACTGTTAATTTCTAGATTTCATGTTCATTATTTCAATTTTTAAATTGTTAGGATGTTTTGTGTAATTTTAAAATTTTGAGGGTATTTTTTTTGTAATTTTTGAAACGTTTTGGGTTATTTTGTAATACTTCATATATTACGCTTGTTAGTTTATTACCTTAACAAATTAGTACAGTGGAACTATTTCATGTCTTTTATTAATCTTAAAAAAAAATTTAAACGGTAGGTAGTTCACATGTGATTCAGATATGATATAATTATGATTAAGATAGATTAAGATTTAAATGAATTATCCAAAATAGTGAAAGATAACATTGACCATGAAAAACTTTTCTCGAACTCATACTATTAAAGGGAGTATGATGTTTTATGGATCTTGTGTGCTTATATTCCTGTAATCTACAAACACTAAACATGAACCAAGTTGACTATAAGATTTAAGCCATCGGGTATTATCTCTAGCTTTCTATTTAATTCCACTATGTACTCTTTGTAAATCTTTTTAATATACGCTTTTATATGAACTAGTATAATACACATACTTTGCATGCACTAGTAAAAAACTACGCAGTGATGATAGCGAAATCTGTCACCAATGACCCAAAATCCATCACCAATACACAATGATGACGAAAATGGATCCGTCACCAATAAACCCGTTGCCAATACGTATTGGCAATAGGTTCCTCTGTCGCTAATATTATTGGCGACGGAATTCTTTGGCGACGTGGGTCTTTCCATCTTCAATACTCATTGGCGACGGGGTAATTTGTCACTAATGTTTAACATTGACGACGGATTGCCCCGTTGCCAATGAGTATTAGCGACGGAATGCTGTCGCCAATGTTTTAAACATTAGAAATTCGTCACTAATATACATATTTATGTAATTTTTTTAAATTATCTGATAACCTCCCATACGAGAGTACACATATAGCCTGTATCGATATCAATCCAATGATAATATTTAACAATATATCATAAAATCAATCATTATATACATTCACTTCCAAATGAATACTCATCCATCATCATTCATAAATCCACAATATTGAATAATACTCATCATATAATCACAATCACAACACATCTCGCATGCTCAAACAATATTTATTCACTACGTAATAAAATCACAAATTTATTACAAATAGGTAAAATTCAAAAGTCACAACATGTCTTAACATAATTTAAATCTACATAAATATAAGAACACATCCCACTCACTCCTCATCATCGTCATTGTTGGCATCCCTGTTATCAGCATCATCAATATTAGAACGTCATATCGTACTGCTGCTCCCTACGAGAGTACCTCCTCTAACCTGAAAAGATTACCACTCAACATAAGAAAGAACACATCCCACTCACTCCTCATCATCGTCATTGTTGGCATCCCTGTTATCAGCATCATCAATATTAGAACGTCATATCGTACTGCTGCTCCCTACGAGAGTACCTCCTCTAACCTGAAAAGATTACCACTCAACATAAGAGTATATATATTCCAAAAAAATATTAATAAATACATATATGTCATGTCATATATACCTTTCCATCATCATGAACTCCATACTCGGCAAACGCCAACTTAGTGATAGCTACGCATATCGACTCAGGAAGACTCTCCTTTAAGGACGAACACTCAATGATGCGATGTGCAACATTCCAAGTCGATTGTGCACCCCCTAGCTCGCGCGTAATAATTGGAAGAAATTGAAAAGCCATGGAGGGTTGAAAATTGTCCAATAAATACTGTCAAAGTTTACCCACGACGTACGATGTCTCACAAGGTCACTTCGAGGTCACAGACGAGTCGCTATGCATAGCCCTGCTAGTGGTGAATGTCCTAACTTTAGCACTTGATAAAGGCACCCTCCCTTTCTTGATTGGTCTAGAGCCATAAACTCCATCAACAATTTCCCTCCACTGCTCTCTAGTCATGCGATTAGGATCGGTAGGAGTGTTCTCTATGCTCTGAGACTGGGACAAGACAAAGTCTTGTGAAGCTTCAAGCGCCTCCTAAATAACAGCTCCATCAACAATTTCCCTCCATTGCTCTTTGTTCATGCGATTAGGATACGTAGGAGTGTCATCTATGCCCTAAGACTGGGACAAGACAAAGTCTTGTAAAGCTTTAAGCACCGCCTGAGTAACATATAGCAATAAAAATAAATAAATTAGGAATTCTAATTAGAAATACTTATGTGCAAATATGAAATTAAGCTTATACTTATATACATATCATTAATCTTCATCATCTTTTCCTCCTTATCATAGCCCTCGGGTGGTGTATATGCTCTTCTACCAAGAAGAGTCTGCGGCATAGTCAAGACGTGATAATCATATTTTTATTACAATTTTATACCCTCATTATCTATTTTATATGAATAAATATACAATTAATAATTGTTGTTAGCTTAGTTTGCACATAAATATAAATAAATATTATTAAATATAAAAACCCCTCAAAATCTCTCTTCTCGTTTTTGTAGCATTTTAGAAGCCCATGAGTGAAGCCCAAAGAGCAAGTGAAGAAAATGATCTCCAAGATAATTATCATGTTGTTTTGGACTTATTTGCATTTTTTTATCAAATGAATCAAAATGAAGACCGAATTTGCATGGTTGCTTTAATAGGCCGGACTTGATTTTGAAATTCTAAAGCATTGAAGATCAATGGGCCAGAGATGCTTTGTTTCATTGTTTTTCTCAATCAAATGGAAACTGGATGGCTGCTGCTCACAAGAAACACCAAAGTGGGCCTTGGGCCGGATTTTTATTTTGAAAATCAATTGAAGTATTAATAGGGACTGGACATGGGCTTGTTGCTGCAGAATTCAAATCAAAACGAAAATCACATGGACCGAATTCAAATCAAGACCGGACTTAAGTCTCTCTGCTGATTCAAAACGAAAATCAAATGGACCGAACTCAAAGAGGCCGGACTTGATGGATGCTGCTGGACTTGAATGTTAACTTTGAAAATCAGTTTTTGAATGGGCCGAAAATCAAATGCCAATGGACTATTGTTTGTTGCTACAAATTGGATTTTGAATTTCTTTTGAAAATCAAATAAATCAAAGGTGAAGATTATTGCTTGGGGATCAAGACAAATCCAATGGCTCATATTCATTGAAGATTACTATAAATAGGGGTAGAGAGTGAAGGGTTAAGGGTGTGAAAATTTTTGTAACTCCTTTTGGAGAGGAGGGCTACTCTTAATTGAGAAGGCCTTCCAAAATTATAACTTTTTGTTGCAATTAATAATAATAATTTTTTCACCACTTTAAATATTTCTTCTCTTTGTTGGATGATGAAGATGGAGATGAAGAATTATTTAGAGGTTTGCATTTCTTTCATTTTTCTCTTTTATTTCTTTTTTATTGCTTATTAGTTTAGATTTATTTCTATGCTTGTAGTTAGATTTTATTTTCTTGTTAAATAGCCAAGAGGCTAGAACCCTCTTGCCTTAGATTTATTTCATGCTTATAGATTAGATTTATTTCATGCTTATAGAGTAGATTTATTTTCTTGCATTTAATTCTTGCAATTTTATTTTGTAGTTTAGATTTTGCAATTTATTTTGTAGTTAGATTTTAATTTCTTATACTATTCACCTTGAGGCTAGAACCCTCTTGGGTTTAGTTTTTCTTTTTGTTTATTTTTATTTTATTTGATTCGCCTTTAGGCTAGAACCCTCTAGGGAATCACCCTTTTCTAATAAGTGGGTTCAATTTTAGATTATCCATATCTATAATTGAATCCACCATCTTTAATTTCTTGCATTTTCTTTTATTCTAGAATTTTGTTCTTCATTCTTGATTTTTCATTTGTTTCTTGATTTTATTCATTTTTTCCTTCTTGCCTTATTGATCACACTCATTCTTTTTCAAATCCACTCTCACTTACACTTGCACATATTTACACATCATTTTCACTATCTCAATCTCTTCACA
>NC_033802.1:48808807-48816784 GCF_001876935.1 Asparagus officinalis | reverse complement strand
ACATATATTCACATCATATATACCTCTCCACCACCATGAAATCCATGCTCGACAAACGCCAACTTAAAGATAGCTAAGTATATCGACTCAGGAAGAATCTCCTTCAATGACGGACAATCACTGAGGTGCTACACTGTGACGCTCCTGGTTTCAACAAGGCTGTAGTTTAAGGTGAAACCAAGAATGTTAAACCTGCCAAGCACTACATATATTCACATCATATATACCTCTCCACCACCATGAAATCCATGCTCGACAAACGCCAACTTAAAGATAGCTAAGTATATCGACTCAGGAAGAATCTCCTTCAATGACGGACAATCACTGAGGTGCTACACTGTGACGCTCCTGGTTTCAACAAGGCTGTAGTTTAAGGTGAAACCAAGAATGTTAAACCTGCCAAGCACTAGACACCATGCTAACATATATTCACATCATATATACCTCTCCACCACCATGAAATCCATGCTCGACAAACGCCAACTTAAAGATAGCTAAGTATATCGACTCAGGAAGAATCTCCTTCAATGACGGACAATCACTGAGGTGCTACACTGTGACGCTCCTGGTTTCAACAAGGCTGTAGTTTAAGGTGAAACCAAGAATGTTAAACCTGCCAAGCACTAGACACCATGCTACAACATGTTTTACCATCATAGTTACTATCTATCTAGTGGAATCAATAATAGGTGTAGGTACGAAACAAGCAAGAGAAAATATACAGAAGAAATACTAAATCACAGATACTCGGAAGAAAATCATCATCATTGATATAAATGGATAAATCTCTGAGAAGAAAACAACTTAACTGATATAACTGTCTCACAATAGGAAGTCAAATGAAATGACATTAAGGCACATCGCCTTTACAAAGCTAGAAGTAATATCTCAAATGTTCATAAATATATCTACTGTGGAGTTCTGACATAAACTGTAAATATAATAAATATATAGATAGAATCTATGAAGACATCTCATCAACCTGTGACTCTCCGTGTGCTGGACTCGCTACCTGAAAGGAGGGGGAAAACAACGAGCGTCAAAGTGCTATAGCGAGTAACATCTCAACCAACCCTAAGGGGAAGAGCTAGAAGGATAAGAAAATAGCTGTAGATATATAATAGATAATCAATCATTGACTGTAAAATGAAGTGGGAGTTTGATATTTAGAAATTTACAATACGAGCATATGTACATCCCCTATAGCTTAAATTATAAATATCTAAATACCAAATCCAAGCTACAGCGTGGAGCAATAACTTCATCTCCAACCATACTATCAAAATATCCTGAATAACATCAGATACTTGTCCAACACATAAACTTCATCTACTATATGTTAATTAAAACAACTCAGATAAATATCCAACACATGGACTGCATGTGATAAATGCCCAACACATGGACTGTATATGACGAAGGTCCAATACATGGACTGAAATGGGTAAATGTCCAACACATAGACTATATGATTAAGGTCCAACACATGGGCCATGATAGACAAGTGTCCAACGCATGGACTGCATACGATTAATATCATACAATGAACAAATACAAGTAAAAGCATTAATACTATTCACTCTCATATCCCAGTGAATAAAATCTAAGACTCATGTCCATAATCAACTCATGTACACCAATATCAGTGTATAAGAATCCCATGTAAACTAGCTATCTCGCCAGCCACACAAATATATGCAATAATATGATTATGCAGAAAAATCCCCAGCGGTCGATAGCCACGGTCGACCACAACTGAAGCAGAAGCCTACTTCTTCATGTGCACGCTACGCGGTCGACCGCGTAGAAGCAGAAACCTTTTATAGGTTTCTGTTCTACAGGAAACCGATCTAAAAACTTGTGTATGACATTTATAAACACTATCAACCTTATATACATAATTTATCATATCTAAAAACATGTGAGAAACAGTCTAAACACTATAGACAAAGTGAACATTTTTAAACGTACATATTCATGTCAAAACCTTTGAAAACAAAATTTTTTCTTCAAAACTCTTGTTAGAAAAAAAAATTCAGATCTAGATCTGCATTAAGAAATTTGTGGGTGATCTTTATTAACAGAAAACTCGTTCTTTTAGCAATATATAATATAAAGATCTATTTTTATACATAAACTATCATGTTAGGCTCACAAATCTCATAAAAACATCATTTAAAAATGTTTAAAAACCTAGGTGCAGGATTGGGCGAGATGAAACTCGCCTGAGGGGTGATGAACAACTCTAACAACACTGTAAAAAGTCCTCCTTTGCTGCAAGCCGCTGGATCTCACTCAAACTCCCCAAAATCCGTTAGAATCACCAAGGACAAGGGGTTAGGGTTTGCAAGAAGAAATGATGAGGCTGTTAGGGTTTGGTCTGATCAAGAAGAGGGGCTCCTGAATATAAAAAATATATATGAACCCTAAATCCCGACCCAAAACCCAACATGACCCGAAACTTGAAAAACTCAAAATCAGCTCGGCTGTCGATCGCCGCTATGTCACGGTCGACCGTGCAGGAAGCAGAAGCCTTTCTGCTCGCCTGCACGCCCAGCGATCGACCTTCACTATGGCACGGTCGACCGAACAGGAAATTTCCTGTTAGTGCATGTGTTTGTGTGCTGGTCTTTCACTCAATTTCTCTCTTATAAAATACACTTGTTTGATCCCCAAACACTTGATATCATATTTATTTATGATATAAATATATATTTCACAATAAAAACTCATTCACTTTATTTTAGGGGGTTTTACATTCTTCCTCCCTTAAAAGAATTTTGTTCTCGAAATTCCAAAATCGTATCTCAAAAATTAATAATATGAGAAAAACACGTCGGGAGTAATTAAATTCCCACATACACATCTCATAGACTAAATTTCCAGATATGAACATAGTGCTATCTGTAGTTAACAATCTAGAATGTAAATATTCAAACCTTAAATCCCTAACTAAATGGAATTAGTACATCGGGCGAAAAATCCAAACAAGGAACCTCCCATGTATATACCATGTATTTTAAATGATTAAGGATTAAGTGATAATACCCCCATCCTAGTGTTAAATATAAATATAACTATCAAAATCATCATAACCCACAGGAAAACATAATCCAAACAATTTACCTGCTCAAACTGGTGTGGATAGTCACGACGCATATCCTCCTCGCGCTTCCAAGAAATCTCCTCAGATCCTCTCCTGTTCCATTGGACTTTCACCAAAGGAATCACCTTGTTTCTATGTTTCTTGTCCTCTCTGGAAAGTATACAAACTGGGAACTTAATCGTAGTCAAATCATCCTGAAGTTCAATCTCTGGGGCATCTAATACTCATTGTCTCTTCTCATCATGCAAGTGCTTCTTGAGCATAGAAATGTGAAATACGTCGTGCACACTAGACATCGATGCTGGAAGATCTAGTCTATAAGAAACAACTCCAATACGCTCAATAATATGAAAATGGTCAATATATCTCGGAGCAAGCTTTCCCCGTCTATCAAATCGCTGCACACCCTTCATCAACGATACCTTTAGCATGACATAATCTCCTACCTGAAATTCTAAAGGTCGCCGTCTATGATCTGCGTAGCTCTTCTGTCGACTCTGAGCGGCTAGAATATGTTCCCTAATCAATGCTACCTTTTCGGTAGTCTGCCTCACAAGCTCTGGTCTAAGCAACAAGCTATCCTCCGGCTCTGTCGTCGTGCACACTAGACATCGATGCTGGAAGATCTAGTCTATAAGAAACAACTCCAATACGCTCAATAATATGAAAATGGTCAATATATCTCGGAGCAAGCTTTCCCCGTCTATCAAATCGCTGCACACCCTTCATCAACGATACCTTTAGCATGACATAATCTCCTACCTGAAATTCTAAAGGTCGCCGTCTATGATCTGCGTAGCTCTTCTGTCGACTCTGAGCGGCTAGAATATGTTCCCTAATCAATGCTACCTTTTCGGTAGTCTGCCTCACAAGCTCTGGTCTAAGCAACAAGCTATCCTCCGGCTCTGTCCAACATATAGGGGATCTACAAGGCCTCCCGTATAATGCCTCATACGGAGCTATATCAATCGTCGCTTGATAACTATTGTTATAAGCAAACTCTACCAATAGAATATGATCCTCCAAGCTACCTTAAAAGTCAATGATACAAGACCACAACATGTCCTCCAACACCTGATTCACACTCTCTGTCTGACCGTCTGTCTGAGGGTGGAATACACTGCTATGCAATAATCTACTATCAAATGAATCCTGGAAACTCCTCCAAAAGTGCAAGGTAAAAACTGATCCTCGATCTGATACAATGGTATCTGGACCTCCGTGAAGTCGAACTATCTCTGGGATAAATATCATCGCATAGGTCTCAGCGGTATAAATGGTCCTCACTTGAATAAAATATGCCGACTTTGTCAACCGATCCACTATTACCCAAACTGAATCATTCCCCTTTTTCGACTTCGGCAACCCTATAATGAAATCCATAGAAATGTACGCCCACTTCCACTCTGGAATGGGTAAAGGCTGAAGTGCCCTTGCTGGTCTCTGGTGATCTGCCTTCACCTGCTGGCAGGTAAAACACTTAGTTATATATTCTACAATATCTCTACGCATACCACTCCACCAAAAGTGTCTCCTCAGGTCCTTGTACATCTTAGTGGTTCCTGGATGCACTGTATATCAGGTATGATGTGCTTCATCAAACAACTCCCTTTTCAGCTCCACACTAGCTGACATGAGTAATCGACCCTTCATCCAAAGACCTACATGTGCTCCAATGGTCTAATCACCCTTGGGCTCTTTGGAAATGTCCTCCTTCTGGATTTGAATCCAAAAGTCCTCTAACTGAGCTCTGACTACTCTGTCCCTCTAAGATTGCTGCACTGATATAGCTCCTAAGAAAGCGCTATTTTGCCCATCTCTGGCCTAAAATCGAACTGACTAAGAGTGATAAGATCTCGATACAACGAGCATCTTAGAGCCGCAACCTGATGTCGACGTTTCCTACTCAAAGCATCTTCTACGACATTCGCCTTTCCCAGATGATACTAAATCACAAACTCGTAATCCTTGATGAACTCAATCCATCGCCGTTGTCTCTGATTAAGTTCCTTCTGGGATAAAAGGTACTTCAGACTCTGGTGGTCTGTGAATAGCTTGAACTGAACTCCATACAAGTAGTGTCTCCATGTCCTCAGCATGAATACTACCACTGCTAACTCCAAATCAAGAGTGGGGTAGTTCTGCTCATGCACCCTCAACTTCCATGAGATATATGCTACTACCCTCTGAGTTTGCATCAGAACACCTCCTAAACCTGCTAATGATGCATCCATGTATACAACAAATGTCCTGTCACTGCTCGGAATAGTAAGAACTGGCACCGTAATCAACTTAGCCTTCAAGGTATCGATGGCCTTCTGGCACTCCATGCTCTAAGTAATCTATACACCCTTCTTCGTAAGGCGTGTAAGTAACATCATAATCTTTGAGAAGTTCTGAATAAACTTCCTGTAATAGCAAGCTAACCCTAAAAAGCTACAAATCTTGGTAGCCGTCTTTGGTGGTTCCCAATCAAGCACTATTGAAACCTTAGCTGGGTCCGCTGCTATACCCTCTCTGCTGACAACATGGCCAAGAAATCTGACCTTAGAAATTCAAAACTCCCACTTGCTAAACTTAGCATATAGCTGATGCTCTCACAAGATCTGCAAAGCTAAACGTAGATGCTACTCGTGCTCCGACTCCAATCTCGAGTAGATAAGAATATCATTGATAAATACAATCACAAACTGGTCCAAGTATGGACGGAAGACTCGGTTCATCAAATCCATGAATACCACAGGTGCATTGGTCAATCCAAATGGTATGACCAAAAACTCGAAGGACCCATACCGAGTCAGAAAAGCGGTCTTGGGAATATCCATCTCCCGAATCCATAACTGATGATAACCAGAACGAAGATCAATCTTTGAGAAATACTGCACTCCCTATAGCTGATCGAACAAGTCATTAATCCAAGGTAAATGATATCTATTCCGGATAGTAACTTTGTTCAACTCACAGTAGTCGATACATAATCGCATACTACCATCCTTCTTTTTTACGAAGAGGACCGGCGCTCCCCACGAAGAATGACTCCGATGAATAAAGCTTTGAGCTAACAACTTATCCAACTTGGTCTATAGCTCCCTCATCTTAGCAGGTGCCATGCAATAGGGTGCGCGGGATATCAGGGCTATGCCCGGCTACAACTCAATACAAAACTCAACCTTTCTTACAAAAGGCAACCTAGGTATGTCCTGAAAGACATCCTAAAAATCTGAGATAATTCTAGTCTCACACATATCAACACTCTAATCCCGAAGCATCACCTCCTTGATGTACGCCAGAAATGACTTCGCAAACTGGTTCCCCTGAGAGGTGGCCATAACTAACTAGGACCCATCGGACGCTTGCAACTTGATTGTTTTTGCAAAACAATCGATACTGACGTGGTAGGAAGATAGCCAATCCATACCAAGAATAACATCGAACTCTGTTATGCTCAACACCATCAGATCGATAACAAACTCAAACTCATCTAAACTAATAATACACCTCCTACAAATGCTCTCCAAGAGCGACATCTCACCTAGCGGGGTGGAAACTGACAAAGGAACATCTAGACGCTGAGCTATGAGCTGAAGTCTAATCATAAAAGCATAAGATATGAAAGAGTGCAAAGCTCCTGAATCGAAAAGAATACGGGCTAGAAAGGAGTTCACGAAGAACGTACCCTCCACTATGGCCCCGCTCGCACCATGATCACGAGGGACTACTGCATAGAATCTACTGGTGGCTGGAGCCTGCTCTGCGGCTGAAGGTGGAGCATATGGAACTACCTGTCCCTGAGGGACCTTCTGAACTGTACGAACCTACCCCTCAATCTTTGGGACTACTCGCGGTGCCTCCAGTCTCATTTGCTGGCCCTGACCTCAGCCCTGAAATCGATTCTGTTGCTGATTCTGCCCTTTCCCTAGCTGGACTTCTGCTGGTACACTGTGACACTCTGATGCTTTATGCCTAATCTTATGACAATTATAACATGTGCACTGAAACTTGCGCTGCTAAGGCGCTCTCTGATCGTGCTAAGGTCCTCTCCTATGAGGGCCTTGCTGCTGCTGTTGCTGGGGTCCTGAAAATGGTCTCTTATTCTTGCCTTTATCCTTAGTATTCCCTTCCTTGTCCTTCTGGAGCATAGCTGACTCATTCTCCTATGAAGTGGCAGCATTAGCTACCTCTCAAACTAAGTAGAACCTCCTAGAAACGAGGTATCGACGAAGGCTAGGGCGAAGTCCTGCTAGAAACATCTATGCCTGGCGTTCTCCAATCTGCCACATGCTAGTAAAATGAAGTAGACTCATAAATCTGCTCTTGAAATCTGCTACTAACATGTCTCCCTGAGTAAATCTGGATAACTCAAGCTCTTTACCGGCCTGTGTCGCAGAAGAGATATACTGCTCATCGAAGAAGTAGACAAAATCCTCCCAGGTGAGGGTCGTCCTCTGCTTTGGAGTGAACTAAAGCTGATACCATCTTCCTGCATCCCCTTTGAGACTGTAAGATGCCAGCCTCTGCTTTTGAACCAAAGTCATATTAAGTATCTTAAGAATGTTACCCACATCTTCCTTCCACTTATGTGCAGCAAGAGAATCTGACAATCCCTGAAACTCCAGTTCCCTCATCTTCTGGTATCTCTCCACTAAGCGGAGCCAAGCCTCCTGCTCGGTGGCCCTATCAGCAACTACCTGTGGGGTAGGTGCTGGTGTGTCTCTTAGAAAATTCTCCGTAATTAGAATAGCTGGTACTACTGGTGGTGGAACTACTGGTGGTGGTGTGACGTGATTCATCACACGCTCCTCAAGCGCTGCCATCCTAGCGGCTATAGGAGCCATCAGATCTATCAAATATTAGGGAGCCTGCTACGGCTC
>NC_033802.1:48807495-48807807 GCF_001876935.1 Asparagus officinalis | reverse complement strand
TGTTTAGCCATGGCTTCTTCGAGCATCTTGGCCACTTGTTCGGCGCTTATCATCAGCGACTCGCGGGGTTGTCCCTCGCTGGATACTGTATTATCCGAAGCAACCATAGAGCAGGCATCCGATTCTTCATCTTCTGAAGGAAGTCTTGTCCGAATCCTACCATAAGTTCCTCGTCTGATGGCTCCGGACTACAGACGGGTTACACGCCGGGGTACTTCCGGAATTGACTCGGGATTCTCCTACGTTGACGTCCCTTTGCTGGTCATATTCGTGGTGACCCTCGGAAATTCTCCATCTTCGACTACTCTTCTT
>NC_033802.1:48787662-48806495 GCF_001876935.1 Asparagus officinalis | reverse complement strand
CCCGTAGATAACAGTGCCTGTGGACGCCAACTTGCTAACTGGAATACCAAGGAAGTGCATCAAGCGAAGGGGCATAATACTCACAGCAAAACCCGGATCCACTTGGATTCGGTTGACTTTGCTGGAGCCGATGTAGCCGATGAAATATAGCGGTCGATCGTGGTTCGAATTCTTTGTCTGCATGTCCTCTTTGGTGAAGGTAATGCAGGGAAGGTTTTTAGTCGCTATGTTGCACTGTTGACCCAGCGGTTCTGGCTGTTCAGGCATCGGCTTGATTTGAGTCAGAAACACCTCTGAATTGGCCAACGCTTCTTGAAAAGCCTCCCTAGTTTCCTTGGACAGCCGCAGTAATTCATACAGCGTTATCCGTGCTGGAATATTGGCTAGTTGAGCCATTATATCGAAGACTTGCGGAGTCTTCGAGCTTTCCGGTTTGTCTTTTCCAATCGGGCGACTGAAACGAGACTGCTTCGGATTCTGCACCTCCTGGGGATTCTTCTCTTTCGGCTTATTCACCGGCTGTCGTCGAGCCCGGTGTAGGACTTGTAATCACCCCCATCTCCGTGAGAGTTTTGGCTGGTCCCCGTTTATTCACCCCCTGCTCACTAGGTGGTGGATAGTTGTAGTGATATTCATTTCCGCTTCGGGTCGCAAAAACTTCTTGTTCTTCTTCAGAGAGCGGAAAAGCTTGTATTCTTTCGTCATCTTCTCCTGGGATAGCAGAGACTCCGCAGCAAGACTTTCCTTTCCCTTTGGACTTCTTCTTGGATGACGACCCGGCCCATTGTTCATCTTCAATCAGGTCGGGGTGAACCCAGAGGATTTCGCCGTTTGGGGCTGTATGTGGTACAAGTCCTTTTTGGCGCTGTCCATGCGGGTCGTCGTTTACTGTCTTCATTCCCACTTTGGTGATGCGTTTTGGTTCAAACCACGCTGTGGGCACTGATCCAAAGCTGATTAAAACCGCGTTTGCTCCAACATTCTTGGACGGCTTCGGGGTTATGACGCCTACATCGATTAGCGCCTGGATCTTGTCCTTGAGGTGGTAGAACGATTTGGTAGGGTGATGGACCGCTCTGTGGTATGCGCAATACCTCGGATCCGTCACTTTGTTAGCCCCTTCTTGATCCACAATCGCTGGCAACTGAATTTTGTTGTTCTCCAACAAGTACTTAAAGATGCCGGGAACTTCGTCATCTTTGAAGGAGTACACCTTAGGAAACCTCGGTTCCGAAGATTTCTGTTTCTGAGGCCGTTGTTGCCATTGTCCCCGAGGTTGTTGTGATGCTTGTTGCTGCTGCTGCTGTTGCTGAGGTTGCAATTGAAAGGTTTGATTAGCATCAACTGCATTAGCATGTGCCTTACCTTTCCCCCGTGGGACGAAATTCTGCTTTGGAGCATTCGTCGCCTGTTGGCCTCTCTCCGCCTTCTTCCTCCTTAGGAATCGCTCTGCTTGCTCTCCTCGGACCTTCAGATCCTTCCATGTCTTGGACGGTGCTGTCCCCATTGCTTCCAACACGTCCAGTGCGAGGTTGTTGTGGCAAGTCTGGAGGATGAATTCCTCAGTGATTGTTCCGGAACCTCTTGACGAAGGTGTCCACCAATTCTCCGTCTTTCTGCTTCTCGTCCAGCAACGATCCGATGGATATCTCTGTGTCGTCGTCGAAAAAGTTGGCGAGGAACTTGGTCTCCATGTCGTCCCAGCTGTTCACACTACCTGGCTTGAGGCGGCGATACCAATCGAAGGCGGCTCCGCGAAGAGTGCCAACGAATGACCGCACCATCAGAGGCTCATTGCCGGAGATAACTCCCAGGTGCGATTTGAAATAAATCAAATGTTGAGTGGGGGAACCCATCCCATTAAACGGCGTGAAGTTAATTAGGTTAAACTTCGCCGGATATGGGATTGATTCCCACTCTCTTGGGTATGGACAAGGAATGCCCGTCTTTTTCATCTCTTGAGCGGAAATCAATGTATTGATTTTACTCTCGAGATTTTTAATTTTTAGATTTTCATCTGTGTTTTCACTAGCAATTCTCAGGTTACTCACACTGCCACTTGCATCCTGACGGGGTAGGAAATATATGTGGTATTCACGGAGGGCTTCATTCAGTCCATCCTCGTCTTCACCAGGATTAACACAAGGGTTACGACGACTCGGCTACGCGCCTTGCTGCCGGTTTCGTCAATGCCTGGATTTGTTTGTCATCTCTACTCATTCTCTCAGTATGTTTTTGCATGGCAAATCATCGGCATTTCGAAGCGCTGAAGGTTTCCTGCTGCTTAGCTAAGGCGTCTTCAAGGGCATTTTGGCCACTTGCTCGCACTTATCATAAACGCCTCGCGGGCTGTCCCCTCGCTGGAGTATTTTGGCTACTTATTCCCTCGATGTGAACCGCCGGAGCAGCATAACAGATTCTTCATCTCTGAGGGGATGCCACGTTGTTCGACATAACGAAGTAGGTTGTTCGCTTTGATAAGTTTCCGGACTGCAAACGGGGCCTTCTAGACCGGGATTGCTTTCAAAGATCGATTCGATGGCTTGTACGCAGCTGAAGTCGCCTACACTTGCTGGTACACAATGGTTGGTGTGACCCTTGGAAATTCTCGGCTTATCAACCACGCGTTTTTCTTTGAATCTATAGCGGAAACGCCAATAGGCCTATGGTTAATGGCGTTTCATGTACTGAGCCCTACTCAGAAAACGCAAGCAGAAACTATCGTTATCGGAGACCCACAAAGCCTTGATGTAGAGCTGCATTCAGCAAATATCTGCACAACGAAAAAAAATGAGTTTGGAACAAGGAGTGACACTGAGTTATCCTACCGCCTTTTGGGGACTCCACTTATTACACTGTATTTAATATCGTACCCCCAGACAGATAAGTACAAACTCGATATAAACCAGCTTGACGATCGGAAGTAAACCTAATCCGTGTGTTGGCAAGCCGAACTTCAACACTAGGTATCACAGCATACGCCATCAGACGATAACGTTTCCTTCTGAGGGGGAATTAACTATTATCCTACAGGGTTTTCCGAACAGTTACACGCCTGAAACAATGCCCTTTTTGGGCGTCACAGAGATTCCTGAGCGAGGCACTCACTGGACCCCTTCAATGTGCATAGTAATTGAGTAGCGGGCATATGACTGCCCTTGGTCTACTTTGGTAATGTTGGAAAGGATGACAACTGAAAGACCCAATACCACAGCATGTTGCAACACCATGTTACGGGGCTATACACTTCCATCACGGGCACCCAAGAATACCTTAGGATACACGGGACTTTGGCCTCTCTCGTCGGACAATCGGAACCGAGGCCCTCCAAGACTGGCTTGCTTCCTTTGGGTAACGCATTCCTTCGCATGATCTCAACCGGAGAAGCTAATTCGGGATTACACTCGGTCGACTCTCTTGAGTTGGCCGTCACACGGAGGTTGACTTTAGTTTTGAGGCCTCGCTTCGCCTCGCACATATTGGGCCGGGTTGACGGCCATGGATTTACGTTGGCGCATAGCCTTCCTTCTCAATCCCTAACGCCGTAATCTTGCACGAGATTCTTGCTTGTGCAAGCAGTGTGCGGCGTTTGTGAATCCGCTCTTCGAGTGTCGAATGGTTCCGTTTGACCCGGATCCATTCGTTCGTCGGCGGTTTGGAGAAACCGCCATTCTTCAGTTGTTGAGGCTGTTTGCCTCTCCTATTCTTTATATCCGCGTTGTAGCGGACCCCGTCCATGGACTCTATCGCTTTGGCGAATTGCCGCGCAAGGCATTGACGTCGCCTCTGGCGGGCTCTCTTCGAGAGAGTCACAACGCCATCAACAGTAGAAGGAGGTCGGTGGAACTTCATTTGACGCAACTTCGGCGTCAGTTGGGTTGAGAGCTTCGTGGGCTTCCCGAGCAGCTTCAAACCAACGAGCCTTTCTCTTGGAGGAGAACTTCTTGGACTTGCGGGGGGAGGTAGATCCAGACGAGGACGAAAGGTATTCCTCGAACTTGGCCTGGTCGAATTCATACTTGACCTCCTCCTCGATCGGGATCGGAATCCGCGGCTGCGACGTGACGATCTCGGCAGTGAGATCGGGGGGCTCCGATCTCGGCAGCGAGATCGTTGGCTCCCACTGTGGTCGCCAGATTGTTCGCGGTGAAAATCGTTGCTTTCTTCATCATTGATTCCAGTGCAAATTCTTGTAATAGTTTATCGATTACAAAGATCCGGTCTTTTTTTAGATCCGGTTACAACGAAGAAATAAAAAAAATTACAACTTTCTCCTTATTTGTCGAACGAATCGCAAGATCCTGTTTTGCGGTCTCTTGCTTGTGTGGGTTCTTTGCCGACGCCGGGGTTAATCCGTGGACCACCGCGCGATCTAGATCCGGTCGGATCTACACGATTTGACAGGTATTATTCCGCAAAGGGAATAATAGCCGGGGAGGATTAGTTCACCAAGGAAATAATCGTCCAAATCTCGGGATCAAAGGCCAAGCTTTGATCCGGAGTGTAGTTTCGTGTAGATCTCAAATCTGAGCTTTACCTCTCTCGAACTCTTGCCTTTTGTGACGTGGACGCTCGCCGAGAATCAGATCTGAATCTTCAAGTCCTCAAGTCTTCAAAACTCCAAGCTCGATCTTCAATTCGACAGAGTTTCGGCTCTCAAAGTTCCAACCTTTTTAAATGAACAAACCATGGCCTATTTATAGGCACCCAGATCTGTGCCCAGGCACAGATCTGGGCTGAGGTGGCTCGGCCACAAGTGGCCGGGCCCCCCTAGGTGGCTCGGCTCATGCCGAGCCACCCTGAGGTGGCTCGGTTTCGGCCGAGCCCCTATAGGGTGTTTGGGTTCCGTTGTTTTTGTCGTGTATCCGTTTTTTTGCGGTTTACTTATCCTGGACTCGATTTGTTAGACCTGATTTGGAGTCGATACCGAAATCCATGATTTGGCAGTAAATCCACTTCTGAGTTCCGAGTCCGTCGAAACCGATCCTTGGATTCGAGTCGTGATTCTCCGCGAGTCCGCTCCTTAGTTTGAATGACTCATTGATTCCCCGAACCGTTGGCTTGATTCCACGCGCGAATGGATGTATTCCGATTCGTCAACCTCGTCGCCTCGTTGGTTCGTCGGTTTGTGCCGAGCTATGCTAAGGGACCTATAAGCAATTTTATATGCCTACAATCACTTTGTTCATATTGTTCGGGTTATCCCTAAAAATATTAACATTATTTTGGGAACTTCCCGTTACATGAATTATCCACCCCCAGCTTCCTCTGCGGAACTGGTTCGGACATTATTCTCAGTTACCTGAACGGGTTATCCTTAAGAACATAAAAATTCTCCAGGAACTTCCCGTGAAAGAAATGAAACAGTTTAGACTCATATACATGTTGGAGTATTAGGGAGCAGTTTAACCTCTTATACCGGTCGGAGGATTGAGAAACAGTTTATACTCGTATACTCTTTGGAGTTTTAAGAAGCAGTTTATACTCTTATACTTATCGGAGTGGTGCCGTTCTCAACTGGCTTACCTTAGCGTTATGACGCCGGCTTCAACCAAGGTTTGAATGCTATTCTTGAGAGCGAAGCAATCCTTGGTGGTATGAACGATCCTCCTATGGTATGCACAGTACTTTGGGTCCGTAGTGTTGTCAGCTTCCTCCTGATTTGTGATAGGTGGTAGCTTGATCTTGTTGCTTCCAAGGAGGGATTCGAAGATGGCTGGAACGTCTTCGTCCTTGAAGGTGCCTCGGACCCGAAGTCTTTTGCTGCCTTCGGGATTGCTGTTGTGACGTTTGATTAGCACCATCAGCAGCTGCAGGTGCCTTGCCCTTACCGCGAGAGGCAAAGTTCGAGTTCAAAGGATTAACCGTCGGTCGGTTCCTCTTGGCCTTCTTTCTCCGGAGGAAGCGTTCAGCTTGTTCACCGCGCACCTTCAAGTCTTTCCAAGTATCAGACGGTGCTGTTCCCGGGATTGCTGTTGTGACGTTTGATTAGCACCATCAGCAGCTGCAGGTGCCTTGCCCTTACCGCGAGAGGAAAAGTTCGAGTTCAGAGGATTAACCGTCGGTCGGTTCTTCTCGGCCTTCTTTCTCCGGAGGAAGTGTTCAGCTTGTTCACCGCGCACCTTCAAGTCTTTCCAAGTATCAGACGGTGCTGTTCCCATTGCTTTCAACACGTCTAATGCAAGGTTGTTGTGGCAAGTTTGGAGGATGAACTCCTCAGTGATCGGGTCCCGACAGTTCATCGCCTTGTTCCGGAACCTCTTGACGAAGGTGTCTACCAACTCCCCTTCCTTTTGTTTCTCGTCGAGCAACGTTCCGATGGATATTTCGGTGTCGTCGTCAAAAACGTTAGCGAGGAACTTAGTCTCCATATCATCCCAGCTGTTCACGCTACTTGGCTTGAGGCGGCGATACCAATCGAAGGCGGCTCCGCGAAGGGTGCCGACGAATGACCGCACCATCAGAGGCTCATTGCCGGAGATTACCCCCAGGTGCGATTTGAAGTAAATCAAATGCTGAGTGGGTGAACCCTTCCCATCAAACGGCGTGAAGTTAATTAGGTTGAACTTCGCCGGATATGTGGACTTGAATATATCCGACAGCTCCAAGTGGCAGCATATCCCCAGGTGCGACTTGAATATGTGGACGGGTGCGACTTGAATATGTGGACTTGAATATGTGGACGGGTGTTCGGGCCGAGTCACCCTGAAGTGGCTCGGTTTCGGCCGAGCCCCTCAGGGTGTTTGGGTTCTGTCGTTTTGTCGTTGTTCCCGTTTTGTCCGTGATTCGGTTGTGCGGTTGCTTTGTCTGGACTCGATTTTTTGACCTGATTTGGCAGTAAATCCGATTCCTGATTTGGCAGTAAATCCACTTCTGAGTTCGAGTCCGAAACCGATCTTGATTCGGTCGTGATTCATCCGAGTCCACTCTTGTTTGGATGACTCGTTGACTCCCCGAACCGTTAGCTTGATTCCGCACGCGAATGAATGCATTCCGTTGCTCGCGTGCGATTCGTTGACCTCGTCGCCTCGTCACTCGATGGTTTGTCGAATCACCGCGCCGAGCTATGCCAAGGGACTTATAAGCAATTTTACATGCCTACACTCGTTATCGCTCTCCAGCTCCTCTGCTGGCGTCGGGGTCTTAATACAGTAGAGAATCCGTGAAGTAGTTTTCGACGCCTTTAAAGGGCTGCTTGTCGGCCACTACCGTCTTCACTCCCTCATAGTCGTCCACATACTTCAGGCATTGGTGCAACGTGGACGGGACTATTCAGTTGCCATGGATCCACGGACGCCCTAGGAGTATGTTGTAGGAGGGCTCGGCGTCGATGACGTAGCATGTCACCTCCGTCTTCATGTCGCCTATCTGACATTTCAGGCGGATCTTGCCGAGCGGCCGAGTCCCCGTAGTGTTAAAGCCAAAGATAGTCGCCGTGGTCGAGGATAGGCGCTTTGGGGGTATCCCCAAGTGTTTGATCAATTTCAAAGGCACGATGCTCAACGCAGAACCTGGGTCGACCTGAATTCGATCCACCTTCGACGAACCGACGTACCCCGTAAAGTATAGTGGTCGGTCGTGAGATGTGCTCTTGATGAGCATGTCCTCCGGAGTGAAAGTGATGCACGGGACCCGTCTCTCGGACGTTTGGCAACACATTGCACATTCCTGTTCTGCATCCTCTTCCCTCGAGAAGTGGGTGGAGAAAACCTCCGAGTCGGCCCGCGCCTCTTGTAGGTCTTCCCGGGTAGGCCTGGATAGCCGTAAGAGATCGTACATGGTGATTCGCGCAGGGATGCTCTTCAGCTGCACGAGCACATTGAACTGGAAATGTTGGCGGCTTGAGCCTGGTCTGTCTGGATTGGGAGGGGCTGTTGCGGCTGGCCTCGCGGGAGGTCCTGCCGGGTTCTCCACCCTCGCGGGATATTCCTTCGCGAATTCCTTCCCTGCTCTCGTGGCGAGGACAGTGGCTTCCTCTTCGGAGTCGGTCAGGGCGGCCATTGCTGTCTTTTGATGACGTTACAATGTTTTTCCCTTAGACTCTTTCGAGGGCTTCGTAGTCCATTGTTCGTCGTTGAGGAGGTCCGGATGGACCCACATCACTTGACCCGATGGCAGAATCTGCGGAGCTAAGCCTTTCTCTCGCTGATTGTGGGGGTCATCGTTGGTGATCTTCAAGACTGCCTTGGGGATAGGAACTATCCCCGCCAGAGCTTGGACTTCTGGGAGATTTGTTCCAAAGCTCAAGGTGATCATGTTTGTGGTCACCTGCTTTTGAACCTTCTCCTTCTTTAGGACCCCCACATCGTAGAGGGCTTGGAGCTTATCCTTGAGGACGTAACATTTGGTCGTGTGGTGGCCCAGGAATCTGTGGTAGGCGCAATAACTCGGGGCATTGGGTTTGTCCGCCTCCTCAGGTTTCGCGGCTTCTGGCAATTTAATTCGGCCACTCTTGAGCAGAGTGTCGAATGTCGCCACCACCTGGTCCTCTTTGAAGTCGTATTGTCGCGGGGGGCGTTGTTCAAATTGTCTGGGCTTCGGCCTTTGAGCAGCCTTCGGCGCCGGGGTAGAGTCGACGGCCATGATCTCTTTTCCTCTGGACCGAGGGGGATTCTTTGGCGCGGCTGGTTCTGCAGCTCCTTTTTTGGGCTGTGGCTCTTCGGCCTCGAGCCTTTTGATCATGTTTTCTACTTGCTCGTCTTGACGAACAAGCTCTTTCCATGTCCGGGTTTCCACCACGCCCACTTTGGATAGGATGTGGATCGAGAGATTATTGCGGCACATCTCAATCAGCGTGGATTCGGAGACTTGGTCCCGACAGTGAACTGATCAGTTCTGGAACCTCTTTACGAAGTCGTTGACTGACTCCGACTTTCGTTGCTTTTCGACGAGGAGGGTGGCCATCGACACCTCCGTGTCATCATCGAAGAAGCGGGCGAGGAAGAGCCTCTCAACGTCGGCCCATGACTTGATGGAGCCGGGTTCTAGTTTGCGGAACCATTCGAAGGCCACCCCCTTGAGGGTGCCTATGAATAGCCGGGTGAGAATGGCGTCGTTCCCCGTGAGGAATCCGGTCTGCGCCATGAAGTAGTAAATATGTTGCGAGGGCGAGCCCTTGCCGTCAAACTGCACCAAACTAATTGGCTTGAACTTCACCGGGTAGGGGACTTAATCCCATTCGACAGGGTAGGGTCGGACCACCTCCAGCTTGTTCATGTTCTGCTGAAGCTTGAGTGCGTTGAGTTGGTTTTGGAACTCGTCGAGCCTCTTGTCGCGGGTGCTACCCCCGGTATGCGATGTTCCTAGCGATGTTTTGGAAGAGTAATAGGATTGTGGATTACCATTATCTTCCGTCTCAGTCGCTGGGCGGTGAGGAGGTACCCACTCTTTATCTCCTGTTCGCCGGGGTAAGGTGCGTTGGGTTCTCTTCTTCTTCTTCTTTTTGTTCAGAAGTTGTTCCATCATCTCCCTTAGGGAATCTATGGTCGCCTGTTGCTCTTCGAGCTTCTGGGTGACCGCCTGGTCATGGGTGAGTTTAGTCATGTGCACCCTTGCCATCGCGTCCTGACTTGAGCGCGAGGTTTGAGACGTGGCCGCCGTCGAGTGAACCTCGTCTTTGCCGTAGGAGGGAGGGGCTAAGGTGGAGTAATCAAACCCGATGCTTACCCCTCTGCGACTAAAGGTACGCTGGTATATACCCTCTTACCGGTGTTAGGAGAACCGAGGGTTAGGCCCCCAGGACGGAGTCCGAATCCGGAGAGTCGGAAAGTACCACCTTACCCTTGTCCGTCATGTTGATTGTAGCGGACGGGAGTTCTAGGTCGTCGGCAGCGCGTCCTTTTTGGTGACGACGCTTTCAACGGGAGGGCCTCGGTCGAGAAGGTTGTTGAGAAAGTCTCTCAAACACCGAAGGTTTCGCCGTTCCTATGCATTGGCAGTCGGCGAGTACCGTGTGGATGAGCCTTTCGCAATGGCACTGAGGATTCGCCTCATGTATGGTGCGTTTGCGAGTTAAGTATTCCTGGAGGTCTTCTGTGGGCGGTTGGTGACAACTGTAGGCATATAAAATTGCTTATAGGTCCCTTAGCACAGTTCGGCATAAACCGACGAACCAACGAGGCGACGAGATCGACGAATCGCACGCGAACAACGGAATGAATCCACCCGCGTGCAGAATCAAGCTAACGAGTTGAGGAATCAACGAGCCATCCAACCGAGAGTGGACTCGGACGAATCGCGATCGAATCAAGATCAGTTTCGAACTCAAACTCAAAAGCCGATTTACTGCCTAATCGGGATCCAGGCTTCCAAATCAAGATCCCGAACAAATCAAAGTTCACAACAGAACCACAACCGAATCACGGACAGAACCGGAAACAACGGAAAACAACGGAAAACAACCCGCCCGCGGGGGCTCGGCCAAAGCCGAGCCACCTCTCAAAGTCCACAACAGAACCACAACCGAATCACGGACAGAACCGGAAACAACGGAAAACAACGGAAAACAACGGAACGAACAACACCCGGAGGGGCTCTGCCGAAACCGAACCATCTCAAGGTGGCTCGGCCCAGAGCCGAGCCACCCTGAGGTGGCCGGCCCAGATCTGTGCCTAGGCACAGATCTGGGTGCCTATAAATAGGAGAGGGGGTGTTCATTTTCGGTGGTTGGAATTTCAAGAGCCAAAACTCTGCCGGATTGAAGAGTGAACTCAGAGCTTTGAAGACTTGAAGACTTGCACGTACAGATCTGATCCTCGGCGAGCACCTACGTCAGAAAAGGCAGGATTTCGAGAGGAGACAAAGAACAGATCTGAGATCTACACGATATCACTCTCCGCATCTACTTGGTCTTAGATCCCGAGATCTGAGCGATTATTCCCTTGGTGGACTAATCCCTCCCGGCTATTATTCCCTTCGTGGAATATTACCCGTATAATCGTGTAGATCCAACCGGATCTAAATCGCGCGGTGGTCCACGGATTAACCCCGGCGTCGGCAAAGAACCCACAAAAGCGAGAGACCGCAAAACAGGATCTCGCGATTCGTTCGACAAATAAGGAAAGTTGTAATTTTTCTTTTTTTTTGATTTAATTGTAACCGGATCTAAAAAAGACCGGATCTTTTGTAACCCAAGATGACAATTATTTCAATGAAGAAGAAAACCATTTTCCCCGCGAACAGTGTGCAGGCAGACTTAGGTCTGCAGGCGATCTTGCAGGCAAGTTGGGTCTGCAGACGAGCTCAGGTGTGCAGGCAAACTTGGGTCTTGATCGTGCAGGCGAAATTCGAGCTGCAGGCGAGCTCCTGAGCATGGATCGAAGAATAGGCCATAACTTCCAAACCGTAAGTCGGAATTGGACGAATTATATATGAAAATCACCTATCTCGACGAGAGTACGTGTCCTCGTCCGGATCTACCTCCCCCCGCAAGTCCAAGAAGTTCTCCTCCGGGAGAAAAGCTCGTTGGTTTGAAGCTGCTCGGGAAGCCCACGAAGCTCTCAACCCAACTGACGCCGAAGTTGCGTCAAATGAAATTCCACCGACCTCCAACCAGGTCAACTCTGCTCCCGCCAACGCCTCCACTGTTCAGGGCGTTGTGACTCTCTCAAAGAGAGCCCGCCAGAGGCGTCGTCGGCGTTCATGGCCTTAGCATTGAGATTGGCAAGGTGCCTTTCATCATCGGACATGTTCTCAACTTTGGACTTCTCTACATATTTCTTTTCTATGAGCCCTAGGATGTCAAGATCAATGCAACGAAGGTAAATTCTCATTCTAGCCTTCCAATAAGCAAAATTAGTCCCTGTGAAGAGTGGTGGTCTAGTTGTGGATTGTCCTTCTAACATATGCATATTCAAAGAGGCATCCATTAGATCTTTTCTCTAAGGTGGTTAAACCAAAAATTAATATAGAGACCAAGCTCTGATACCAAATGTTGGACCCTAGAGGGGGGGTGATTAGGGTCAAGAGGCTCTAATATGCAATTAAAAAACAGTACAAACAAACCACAGTAACAGAAGTGCAATAATAAAGAAAGAGATAAAGTTAGGAATCGTTATCCTTGACGCGCGATGTGTTAACGAGGTTCGGCCCTCTGGCCTACGTCCCCGCTCCCCACTCTCGAGGAGAAATCCACTAACACATCCGGTTTGGAAGCCGGAACTTCGTCTACACAATGATCCCACAAGATCTCTCTCTCACTACACAGTTGATCTCACAGATCACACTCCCTCACAGTCGATCTACACAAGATCTCACTCACAGCAGCAGAAGATAAATGCAAGACACTCTCTTTACACAAGCCCCTATAGCAAAGAGAAGAGTACTGAAGCTGGGAAGTGAAACACACACAAGAACTCAGAAGAACAAGTTTGATTTGAAAATTTTCTCAGGAAGAAACAGAGCTCTCTGGTTCTCTTTCAAACGTTAGGGCTGTAGGAAGAAGAAGCAGGCTTGGGGGTTTTTATAAAAGAGTTTAAATCAATAAAAACAAAAACCCAATCTTCCTATTTAGGAAGATAATCTACTTTGCAGGTTGTGACCTCAGACTGTGCCAATCACTAATAAGTGAAAGCACAGGAGTCGAGGCGAAAAACGACCGTTTTAAAAAATCGCGGCTGACCAAATCGGTTGACCGAAGAAATAATCGGTCGACCGAAAATACCGTCGGTCGACCGACCGAAAAATTCGGTCGACCGCGGGCAGCTAAAGAAATTTGGAAAAACAAGCAGAGCCTCGTCGGTCGACCGGCACGGTCGACCGATTAGAAGATTGAAAATTCGGTCGACCGTATCGGTCGACCGACGACAATCTGGAAAGATACTAAGGAAAGGTCATAGGATCGGTCGACCGGGCCGGTCGACCGATTTCTGATATTTTCCAGAAAACAGATTTTTGACCAACTTGAAATATTTGCAAAATATTCATTTGACCTCTGAAAATTCTGAAACTTTGTAAAATGTTTTTAATACTAAAAACAAACTGTTTGGAAAAAGAATTTTGCAGATAGGTACTCATACTTGTGAAAAATAGTGTTTTGTGAAAAACGCTTAAAAGACACAAGTCTAAAAACGTGTGTGTGATTCCCAATAGCTTCAAGTAAACTCAGTAACTCTTTGCCTACATTCTAGCACTAGAGAGAAAAACAAAAGAAAGCTAATATCCTCATATTGAAAGCAATACTTGAGCTTTGATATAGCTTGAATCGGATGAAGCTTTTATATGACTTTGTTGTTCTTGAAATAACGTTGCTTCATCTTTTTGGCCTCCTCCTCCTTTAGATGTCTTCGTTTTAGCGTATATTCCATCCATCCTCCGTTAATGGCACTAACGAGCTTGACAAATGATTTTACTACATTTACACTCAATAAGCCATTAGTACCGATAATGGTGGTTGTAAGAACATCATCAAAACATAAGGGCTAACAATCTCCCCCTTTTTGATGATGACAACCAACCATTATATAAGAGCAAAAATAAGATAGCTTATAGATAGGTGCTCCCCCTATCTATGAGCTCCCCCTAAATATATGCAACAAATGAGGAGATTTCTCTCCCCCTTTGTCACCATCAAAAATGGGGTAAAGAGAAATACTAAATGCAAAATACAACTAGTCAAGCAAGCAATGTAGAACTTTCACATAGTGCATAAGCCCAAACCATTTCTTATGCGACAAAAATCATCCTCTCCAAGAGGCTTAGTGAATATATCCGCTAGTTGAGATTTGGTGTCAACAAATACTAGGGATACATCTTGTCTCTCTACATGATCGCGTAAGAAATGATGGCGCACGTCAATATGCTTAGTTCTAGAATGCAAAACCGAATTTTTGGAAATATTTATGGCACTTGTGTTATCACAAAAGATTTTAATATTTTGAAAATTCAAATCATAGTCAACTAAACTTTGTTTCATCCATAAAACTTGAGCACAACATAGGCCGGCGGCAATGTATTCCGCTTCCGTAGTGGACAATGCAACACAATTTTGTTTCTTGGAAGCCCAAGAAACAAGGGAATTTCCTAAGAATTGGCATGTTCCACTAGTACTCTTGCGATCTACCTTACATCCGGCAAAGTCGGCATCACAAAAACCATATAAATCAAAAGAAGTGCTTCTGGGATAAAACAAGCCAAGATTAAAAGTACCATTAACATATTTAATGATTCTTTTAACGGCAATTAAATGAGATGCTTTAGGAGATGCTTGAAAACGTGCACATGCACACACACTAAACATAATATCGGGCCTACTAGCGGTAAGATAAAGAAGACTACCTATCATACCTCGGTATAGTTTTTGGTCCACATCTTCACCACTCTCATCCGCATCAAGCTTAACACTAGTACTCATGGGAGTAGGCGCATGCTTAGAATTCTCCAACTTGAATTTCTTCACCAATTCCTTCGCATACTTGCTTTGTGAAATGAAGATCCCATCCTTAGTTTGCTTGACTTGGAGCCCGAGAAAGAATGTAAGCTCTCCCATCATACTCATCTCAAAGTGATCCTGCATAACTTTAGAAAATTCCTTGCACAAGGATTCATTAGTAGCACCAAAAATAATGTCATCCACATATATTTGAACTAAAATGAAATCATTTTTCCTTTTTCTCACAAAAAGTGTGTTATCAATTGTTCCTTTTGAAAAACCATTTTCAATAAGAAAACTAGAGAGGCGAGCATACCAAGCCCTAGGAGCTTGTTTCAACCCATATAAAGCTTTTTGTACCCGGTAAACATGATTAGGAAAAGCATGATCTATAAAACCGGGGGGTTGCTCAACATACACTTCCTCTTCTATAAAACCATTTAAGAAAGCACTTTTGACATCCATTTGAAATAGTTTGAAATTTTTAAAACTAGCAAATGCCAAAAACATCCTAATAGATTCCAACCTTGCAACCGGTGCAAAGGTTTCATCATAGTCTATGCCCTCCTCTTGATTGTATCCTTGGGCAACCAAACGAGCTTTATTTCTAGTTACAATGCCATGTTCATCAAGTTTGTTTCTAAAAACCCATTTTGTACCAATAACACTAGCATTGTTAGGTCTAGGAACTAACTTCCAAACTTCATTTCTTTGAAAATTGTTTAATTCTTCATGCATAGCCAAAACCCAAAACTCATCATTTAAAGCATCATTAACCTTTTTAGGTTCTAGTTGAGATAGAAATGCAACATTACCACATTCACTCAAGGCTTTTGAGCGAGTTATAACTCCTTTTGAAGGGCTCCCAATGATTTGTTCCTTTGGATGATTTGATGTGAATTTCCAAGCTTTAGGTGGTTCAACTTGATCTTGAGCGTTTGTGCTATCCACATCCTTTTGAACTTCTATAGAGGGAGTGTCATTGATTTGCAACAAGTCCAATCCTCCCTCAATATCATCATCATCATCTTTCCTAGGCAACACAACTTGAGAGCCAACATTAGTCTCATCAAAAGTAACGTTTATAGACTCTTCAACAACGAGGCTTCGTTTATTGAAGACCCTATAAGCCTTACTTCGAGGTGCATAACCCAAGAAAATACCAACATCAATTTTGGAATCAAATTTATCATGGTGATCTTTTGTATTTAAAATAAAGCATTTGCAACCAAAGACACGAAAATAACCAATGAAAGGAGTTTTTCCATAATAAAGTTCATAAGGAGTTTTCTTAAGCTTTGGTCTAATCAAAACACGATTTAAAACATGGCAAGCCGTGTTGACGGCTTCCGCCCAAAAATATTTTGGCAAATCAAAAGAATTAAGCATAGTGCGTGCCATCTCTTGTATGGTGCGATTTTTCCGTTCAACAACACCATTTTGTTGTGGTGTTCTAGGAGCGGAAAACATATGAGTTATACCATGATGAGCACAAAAATCATAGAAAAATTCATTTTGAAATTCACCACCATGATCACTTCTTATTTTAACAACTTTCAAATCCTTTTCATTTTCAATTCTTTTAACATGATTAGCAAATTCTTCAAAACAATCATTTTTCTTAGCAAGAAATATTGTCCATGTAAAACGAGAAAAATCATCAATAATCACAAAAACATAGTGTTTGCCTCCAAGAGAGGTAACACGCATAGGACCAAATAAATCAAGATGAAGTAATTGCAAGGGTTTAGAAGTCGATACCTCATGGATGGATTTGAAAGAAGACTTTGTTTGTTTACCTTTGGCACAATCCTCACAAATTGTATCTTTTATGAAGTGCAAGCTAGGTAGCCCTTTCACAAGATTCTTCTTAGACAATTTTGATATTAACTCCATATTTGCATGTCCAAGTCTCTTGTGCCAAATCCAAGGATTTTCATCAATTGCCGCAAGACACTTCACATCTTGATTCACTAACTCATTCATCTCAAAAATGTAAACATTAGACTTGCGATTTGCAATAAAAACAATTTTTCCATCCATACTAATGATGCATTTATCCGGTTTAAAAGAAATATCAAAACCTTTATCACTTAATTGGCTAATGCTAAGAAGATTATGATTCAAGCCATTTACTAAATAAACATCTTCAATAATGGGTGAGGGTTTCTTACCAATAGAACCGATACCAATGATTTTACCTTTCTCACCACCACCGAAGGAGACATTGCCTCCTTCAATCCTTGATAGGGTTGCAAATAACTCTTTGTTGCCCGTCATATGATGTGAGCAACCACTATCAAGGTACCACATCTCCTTACGTCGTTGCCGTGACGTTCCCTACAAAAGAAGAAGATGAAGGTGTAGTAGCTTTAGGTACCCATGTCTTGGGTCCTTGGTGGTTAGTAGTTTTGGTACCTTTGGGTACCCATATCAAACCATAAAAATCTTCATTGTCTTTAATTCTACAATGAGTAGAAATGTGTCCATGTCTCATACAATAGGTGCATACAAAATTTCTTTTGTATGTACGAATGTTAGAACCATGAAACCTATTTCTACCATGGTGATTGTAGTTGGCATAAGCATGAGTGGGTCTAGTCCTACAACCCTCAATTTCTAGTCTTTCAATCTTTGATCTTAATTGCTTGTTCTCAAAATCGAGATCTCCAAGCAATTCATCTTTTAGAGCAAGAGAGGTTGTTAGTTGTTCTAGCTTAATATCACAAGAGGCATGCAATTTTTTGAAAGAAGAGTATTCTTTAGACATTCTTTTAAATTCAAAGTTCAACTCTTCTAAAGCCATAGCTATGTCACATTGCATATAAAAAGATTCACTTTCGGCCTCGGATATTACCTCATGTTCATTTGCCATGAAACAAACATTTGGGTCATGAAGAGCAAGTTTGGCTCCTTCTTCATCACTATCCGAGTCACTTGGTTCGGATTCTTCCCATCCGGCATACATAGCCTTCTTCTTCTTGTACTTCATGTACTTTTCTTTGAGCTTGGGGCAATCCTTAGCGATGTGACCCGGTTCATTGCACTCAAAACATTTACCTACACGAGAGGAAAACTTGTTGTTAGATCGAGGGTTAAATTTTTTGTTCATTTTTATAAGTCTAGAGATTCTTCTAGAGAGATGAGCCACTTCTCTAGAAAAATCAACTTCACTCTCCGACGACGAAGATGAGTTGTCACTAGCTCCTTTGAGAGCTATGGTCTTCAACTTTGGTGACGGCTCCTCAACTTCTCGTGATGGCACTTCCTCCTTCTCCTTCCCCTTGAGCTTCTTCTCATGCACTTTGAGCTTTCCGATGAGACTATCAAGAGCTAAGATAGTGAGGTCATGAGCTTCCTCAATGGCCGTAGCCTTGGGCTCCCATGCCGGAGTCAATGAGCGAAGTATCTTGTAGTTCATCTCTTGAATGGATAATTGCTTATCTAGACCATGTAATTCATTGATGATATTAGTAAAACGGGAAAACATAGCATCAATGGATTCATTAGGAAGCATTTTAAATAGCTCATAATCATGCATGAGTCCACTAATCTTAGATTCCTTAACTTGGGGTGTTCCTTCATGTGTGACACATAATTTTTGCCAAATTTCGTATGCGGTTGCACACGTGGAAACCCTATTGTATTCATTGGGGGAAAGACCACAGATTAAGGCGTTCATGGCCTTAGCATTGAGATTGGCAAGGTGCCTTTCATCATCGGACATGTTCTCAACTTTGGACTTCTCTACATATTTCTTTTCTATAAGCCCTAGGATGTCAAGATCAATGCAACGAAGGTAAATTCTCATCCTAGCCTTCCAATAAGCAAAATTGGTCCCTGTGAAGAGAGGTGGTCTAGTGGTGGATTGTCCTTCCAACATATGCATATTCAAAGAGGCCTCCATTAGATCTTTTCTCTAAGGTTGTTAAACCAAAAACTGATATAGAGACCAAGCTCTGATACCAATTGTTGGACCCTAGAGGGGGGGTGATTAGGGTCAAGAGGCTCTAATATGCAATATAAATTCAGCACAAGCAAAACACAAAACAAAAATGCGATAAAAGTAAGAGAGATAAGGTTAGGAGTTCGTTATCCTTGACGCGCGATGTGTTAACGAGGTTCGGCCCTCTGGCCTACGTCCCCGCTCCCCACTCTCGAGGAGAAATCCACTACACACCCGGTTTGGAAGCCGGAACTTCGTCTACACAGCGATCTCCACAGATCTCTCTCACTACACAGTTTGATCTCAACAGATCACACCCTCACAGTAGATCTTACACAAGATCTCACCCTCACAGCAGAAGAAAAAAGTAAAAGACTCTCTCTTTACACAACCCCTATGACAAAGAGAAAGGTTACTGAAGCTGGGAAGTGAATCACACTTAAAACAGAGAGAAAACAGGATTTGAAAATTTTTCTCAGGAAACAGAAAGCTCTCTCTGGTTTTCAAACGTTAGGGCTG
>NC_033802.1:48774026-48786662 GCF_001876935.1 Asparagus officinalis | reverse complement strand
CACATGCGGATGAAGCTTGAACTTGATCTTTAACTTTGAATTTGCAAGGCTTCACCGACATTCCGTCAACCTCCATTTGATATCGTCGTTATGGCGCAATTCCATCCATCCTCCAACAACGTTGTTTGTCTATAATAAATAAGAAAACACAAATACTAGACAAACAACATTAGTGGTAAATTGTTTGTTAAACATCATCAAAACAAGAAGGCCAACAAGATGACGCCAAACCTACTAGAGATCCTCAACGTAGGTTAAACCCAGTAATGAGTCTCGATCATGGGATCATTTATCCTATTTCTGATAGTTCATGGGTGAGTCCGGTCCAAGTTGTTCCAAAGAAATCTGAGATCACCGTGATCCAAAATGAGGCTAATGAGCTGATTCCCACTCGAATCCAAACTGGATGGCGAGTTTGTATTGACTACAGAAAACTCAACTTAGCCACTCGAAAAGACCACTTCCCTCTTCCATTCATTGACCAAATGTTAGAGCGTTTAGCAGGACACGAGTTCTATTATTTCCTGGATAGATATTCAGGTTACAATCAAATCCCTATCGCTCCCGAAGATCAGGAGAAAACCACCTTCACTTGCCCGTATGGAACATTAGCATACCGACGCATGCCTTTTGGCCTGTGCAACGCACCGGCCACATTCCAACGTTGCATGATCAGTATTTTTTCCGACATGGTAGAGCGATTTCTCAAAATTTTCATGGACGACTTTTCTATCTTTGGTGACACATTTCCCTAATGTTTGCATCATCTTAAACTGGTCCTAGAACGGTGTAGGGAGAAAAATCTGACTCTCAATTGGGAGAAATGTCATTTCATGGTCAAACAAGGCATTGTCTTAGGATATGTAGTTTCCAATAGGGGAATCGAAGTGGACAAAGCTAAGGTAGATCTTATTTCTAATCTCCCTCCTCCCAAAACAGTCAAAGATGTCAGATCATTTCTTGGTCATGCTGGTTTTTACCGATGTTTCATCAAGGATTTCAGCAAAATTGCTAGACCCTTGACCAATCTCTTAGCCAAGGATACATCATTTGTCTTCTCTCCTAACTACCTCAAAGCTTTTGAATATCTGAAAAAGGAGCTAACCACAGTTCCTATCATTCATGCACCAGACTGGACCTTACCCTTCGAACTGATGTGTGATGCATCTGATTCTGCGATTGGAGCTGTTTTAGGACAACGGTTTGATGGAAAACCGCATGTGATCTACTACGCCAGTAGGACTCTGAATGATGCCCAGCAAAATTACTCTATCACAGAGAAAGAGTTTTTAGCTGTAGTCTTTGCCTTAGAAAAATTCAGGTCCTACCTCATCGGTTCCTTAACCAAAGTTTTCACAGATCATGCCGCACTAAAGTATCTTTTGACCAAAAAGGATGCTAAAGCACGACTCATTACATGGATTCTCCTTCTTCAAGAGTTTGACATTCAAATTCTTGACAGAAGGGGAGCAAAGAACCCCGTAGCAGATCACCTCTCTCGACTCCCAAATGCACCACCATCAACTGTCCTAATCAATGAACATTTTCCAGATGAACAACTCCTAGAAATCCAATCTGTTCCATGGTTCGCCGACATTGTGAACTACATAGTTATGAACTAGATCCCTTCTCATTGGTCCAAACAGGATAGATCCCGTTTTCTCTCCCAAGTAAAATACTTTTACTGGGATGATCCATATTTGTTCAAATACTGTCCTGATCAGATCTTTAGGAGGTGTGTTCCCACTGAAGAAACTAGGAGTGTTCTATCCTTTTGTCATGAGCAAGCATGTGGGGGCCACTTTGGCCCAAGAAAAATAGCTGAAAAAATTCTCCAATCTGGGCTATACTGGCCCACTCTTTTTAAGGATTCATATAAGTTTTGCAAAGCATGTAACCGCTGTCAGCTTTTAGGGAAGGTCACTAGGAGAAATATGATGCCTTTACAACCCATCTTATCTGTTGAACTTTTTGATCTGTGGGGTATCGATTTCATGGGACCATTTCTAAATTCCTTTGGAAATGTTTACATTCTAGTAACCGTTGAATACATGTCAAAATGGGTTGAGGCGGTAGCTTACAAAACTAATGACAATAAGGTCGTTGTCAAGTTTTTAAAAGAGAACATTTTTGCACGGTTTAGAGTACCCCGAGCGATCATCAGTAACAACGGTACACATTTTTATAACCGTTCTTTTGAAGCTTTGATGAGAAAATATTCAATCACACACAAATTGTCAACTCCTTATCACCCCCAAACCAGTGGACAAGTAGAGGTCACAAACAGGCAGATCAAACAAATCTTAGAAAAAACAGTTAATCATAACAGAAAAGATTGGTCTGTAAAATTATGTCATGCTCTTTGGGCATATAGAACAGCTTTCAATGCCAATTTGGGGATGTCACCATATAGACTAGTGTTTGGGAAAGTTTGTCACCTACCAGTGGAGTTGGAGCATCGAGCAATGTGGGCGATAAAACAGTTGAATTTTGACTCAGACTCGGTAGGAAATAACAGACTGCTCGAAATAAATGAGTTGGAAGAAATTCGAAATGATGCATACATAAACTCAAAAATTTACAAAGAGAAAACCAAGATTTTTCATGACAAATCAATTTTATGAAAAAAATTCTCTCCAGGATAGAAAGTTTTATTGTACAATTCAAAATTACATCTTTTTCCTGGGAAATTGAGATCACGATGGACAGGTCCATTTATTGTAAAACAAGTGTTCTCACATGGGGCTGTTGAGATAGAAAATCCTAAAAATGGTGACATTTTCAAAATTAATGGTCAACGTCTAAAACCATTTTTAGAATTTTCTACGCTCGGAGAGAAAGAGGTGTTGGTTCTTTATGAACCTCATTATCTGTAAAAAAAAATTAATAAATATAAATAAAAAAAGTAACAATAAAAATAAAATGAAAAAAAAAATTCTCTTATTTGATTTCTTCATCCTCATACAGTAATTACAGATCCTTATCATCATTGTCGACCGAACAAATGTAAGTTCTTCAATTCTTATCTGCTTTATTTTGTGCATCAGCGAATTTGCATTGAGGACAATGCAAAATTTAGGTGTGGGGGTGGGAAGTACATATTTTCCTCTTTATTTTTATTATTTTAAGCATTTTTGACATAGTTTTAATATATATATATATATATAATAATAATAATAATAATAATAATAATAATAATAAAAGAATAAATGTTTGATTTCCTCCTCCTCAGACCAAAGGTAATTGCAGATTTTTATCAGCCGACCAAATGTAAGTGTTTCACTTCTTATCTGCTTTACTTTATGCATCATAGAGTTTGCATTGAGGACAATGCAAAATTTAGGTGTGGGGGTGGGAATTAGTTATTTTTTTCTCTTTTTTTTTACATTTTTAGTTACATTTTTGTTTTTTTTCCCCTTTTTCTTAAAATTTTTTTTTTAAAAATATCGTCACTTGCCAAATTGATAGAGTTATGTAATAATTGATTTATTTGATAAATTTGAAATTTTCTAATCCCTAGTTAGTTATTTACTTAAGTTCACCTTTTATGATAACTCTAAATAAATTTCTTAAGAAATGATTTTCAAAGTAGTATACTTTACTTAAGCCTTAACTTGGACTTTTATTTAAAATAATAAAATTTTTGCATACTTAGCTTAAAGTTGAAAATAATTTTTCAAAGTGTCTTGATTTACATATTTTTCAAAATATATATACATATACAAAAAAAATTACAAAAGAAGAGTTTGAAAAATGGGCACCAAAAAGAAAAAAAATAATACTCTTGAATTCTAGGTGATTCTATCTTATAAAGCCTAAGCTGACCGAGTAATTAAGCCCAAGGAGTATTTCCATACTTAATGACCTAAGCCCATTTGGGTTGGGATCCATTGGCCCAAAACTCGTTAAATGGTCACTTAGAAAGCCCGTTAAAGTAGAAAAAAAAATCACCAAGAAAGAAAGAGTTAAAAAAAACTAATAAATGTTTTATAGTTGTATATATGGTCTTGGAAAATATTTTAAATCAAGCAACTTGAAAATTATTTAAAACAAAGAGTTAGCATGTTCTTTTCAAAACTTTTAAATTAAATTTCTAAGTTTGGCTTGGTTTTGTATTGCTACAATGAGAAGATTTTCTTAAAAATATACCTTAGAGTTATATATAAAAATGTTTTCTTGAGTGATAACTGGCTCTAATTAGATTATCTAAAAGTTATCAAGTGAATTTAGTTATTTACTGACTTATTTAACTTGGCAAGTTGACCGAATTTTGTGGGTATATTCACTGCAAACCCTCACGAGACTACAACTCGTCCACTAGGGTAACCTAGGGGTTTAAAGGCTTGTTGTATGCGCTAAATACAACCGCGATTCCTGCGAAAGTGAGTTAGGATTTTCTTTTTTTTCTTTACTAGAGGACTAGCAAAAGTTTAGCTGTGGGGGTATATTTGATAATTACATTTTATTACAGTTTTATACCCTCATTATCTATTTTATATGAATAAATATACTACTAATAATTGTTTTTATCTTTAATTACAGGTTAATGAAGAATAAATCTCAAAACTCTCATCTCTCAATAAAAAGCCCTTGATTTATTAAAGAAATGAAGCCCATGAAAGCAAACAATTTCTTTCAATATTCAATGAAGTGTTGAAGCCCAAATGAAGAAAAAAATGCCAAAGCCCAAAAGAAGCCCATTGAAAAATCAATTTCCAAATTATCCAAAAGCCCAGAATCAAGCCGAGTAGCCTGTAGAAGCCGGAGAATATCAAAAATCTAATATGAAAAGAAATCATATTCAAAATGGTTGGCCACAAAGAAACGACGATATCTCCTAATCCGGAAGGCGGAATTTAACATATAATATATGAAAATCGCCTATCTCGACGAGACGAAGCTATCCGTGAAATCAGAATTTGGAAATAGTGGACATCGATGTCGGCATCGATGTGGGCATCGATGCTGGCATCGATGTGGGCATCGATGCTGGCATCGATACCAGCATCGATGCCTGCATCGATGCTGGTTTACTGTAGCGCGAGTCAATGGCTGATTTTGCTTGTCTTGGGACTCAAGTTTGATCCAATGGCTCTCATTCATTGATGTTTACTATAAATAGGGGTAGAGAGTTAGGGGTTAGGGGTGTGAAAAATTTTGTAACTCTATTTGGAGAGGAGGGCTACTCTTAATTGAGAAGGCCTTCCAAAAATTGTAACTTTAGTTGCAATTAATAAAAATAATTTTTTCCTCTTTAAATTTGTTCTTTCTCCTCTTGATTTATTTTCTTGTATTTAATTTTTGTAATTTATTTTGTAGTTTAGATTTTAATTCTTTGTAGTTAGATTTATTTCTTGTTCATAGTTTAGATTTTTATTTTCTTTTTATTTTTGTAATTAGTTCTTTTTCTTCTTGTTTTTATTTCTTAAGATATGAAATTAATTCTTGTAGAAATCTTAGAATTGTATGAAACTAGTCTCATTTCTTTTATATTGTATGGATTATTCTCTTGTACTTAAAATATTCATGTTTAGGATAATCAACTAGAAAACTAATCGGTAGAAGAAGAATTTGATAATTTATGCTTATCTTAAATAGTTTGATAGGTTATGCTTATGAATTCTAGGATTACTATCTTGTTGTTGTTCTTATCATGAATAGTAATTTTGACTTAGATGATAATTTGATAGGTTATACTTTTCTTAAATGGTTTGATAGTCTATGCTTAATAAATCTAAGTTGAAATATGTTAAAAAGAGAATAGTTTGTATTTTGTAATTGAGATTAGCTAGTTGATTAAATTCTAGATTTCTCATATCTTAATTGAATCCTCCATCTTGACTTTCTTGAACTTTCTTTTCATTCTTGATTTTATTAATTGATTTTATTCATTCTTCTTTCTTCCCTTATGATTTCATTTATTCTTTGATTCTTATTTATTTTCTCTAAAATTTAATTTATTGTTACTTGCACATATTCAAAACAATCACTCATCATATCTCTCTCCACAATCACACTTATTCTTTAATCCTATTTTGTCATGCACAAAACATAAGAACCAATTCTAATAATCTCTTAAAATCACCTTACTTGTGGGATCGATAACTTTTTATACTATAACTTGATCAATTGTGCACTTGCAATTTTGGTACATAATTATGCCGCATCAGTGACCAAGCACATTCAGGGACGGTTCGACACCTAACTGATGATAGACGATAACAAACCTAACTACAATAGCAATTGAGTTCAGTTTCATTTGCATCGAAGAAACCTACAAAGCTATAAAAATGCAGTGAGGGAAGGGGTGTAGTGCTAGATGCAGGCCACACTCAAGGGTGTAGTGCTAGATGCAGGCCACACTCAAGATGTTTTATGTACAACGAAGCTCGATTCGTGTCATGGTCAAAAACTGTCTGCGACTTCGTCGGCGTCATCAGCCTATATGACCGAGGGATATCCAACCTCTTTCATAACGACCTCAGTTGTGGCAGTGTCACCTTTGAGTGAAGCATCAACAATTGACCCTGACGAGCGTTAAGTGCGAAAGATGTCATCGGAATATTCTTAGAAGATCGCCAGAAGAAGAAGAACGATCAAAGTTCTCTTTTTGAAACAAATAAATCTCTCTCCTCATAGCTACAATACTTATAGACAGGTGGATCGATAGATGTCAACATCCCAATGACTGGATCAATTTTAGGCCAACAACCGAGATTAACTCTAAAATTCGAAATGACCGCTTTAAAATTGAGGCAAGGCATGCCTGCCTTAGGTAGCCCACAATCAGGCATGAAAGGAGAGGTGACAGTAGCCAAGAGATCCTCTGACATAAGCCACGTTACCTCTGAAGGCCATTTTAGTCACCCCTCATTAATTCACCTCATGACTTAGCAAACCCACGGTCTCATTTCACTCGGACCTGATCTACACCAACTCTAAGTGAAAGGGGCTAACTGTTATAACTCCTAAAACCACTTAAAATTAATCTCCACAGAGAAGTCAACACGTGACTTACACTCTACCTAATCAAACTAATTTGAGACCCAGATAACCCCCAGCGACACAACTCAGCCCACTGTCCAGTTGACATCTCGCGTAACCAGGTCAAAAGCGACATAACTCGGCCTACTGTCCAGTCGACATCTCGCGTAATCGAGTCAAAATACCATACTACTTGGCCAACCTCCCAATTAACCCCCAGCGACTTAACTCGGCCTACCAGTCGACATCTCGTGTGACTGAGTCAAAAAGTGGCACTTCTCGACCCTAGAGCTGAAGAGTCAAATAACGACAGTTACCTCAAACCCCTCACCAGCCGACTACCCTTGCATTAACTGCCCTGACAACCCCATCATTACTCTAGCCCATATAGTCTTTATGACTGATCAGACCCAGTCAGGACCAAGCACCTGCTGTCATTCCCACAATATGACCAGGTGACTCACCTCATCCAGCGAACAACACATGGCACATCCCTACAGACTCAGCTGCCTAGCTAAACTCGGCCCAAGCATCTTCTTGCCCCTGTAGTATGACGCCTCAGGGTTTGTACAAGGTTGCAGTCCAAGTTGAATCCCGGAATGTCAAACCTGTCATGCACCAATACCGTGCAACAACATGTTTCACCATCACAGTTATTATCTTTCTAGTAAAATCAACAAGTAGGTGAAGGTACAAAACAAGAAAAGAATAATGAAGTAATGTAATGAACAGAATATGCACAGAAGAAGTGTATAAAAATCACCGTAAGGGCCCAACTGAAATAAAATAACTCTGAATCTGAAATAAGTCTTAATACAATGGTCAAATAAAACCTCTCTAAGGCACTCAGCCTCTACAAAGTAAAATCACAATCTCTAGAGTCTTAAAATAAATAATTATTGTGGAGCTCTGAAATACTATAAATATAAATAACTAGATGGAATCTAAGATACAATCCCATAAACCTGCGACTCTCCGTGCGCTGGACTCGCTGACTAAAAGGGGGGAAAACAACGAGCGTCAAAGCGCCAGTGAGATCATCTCTACCACCCCCAGAGGGAAGGAATAGGAGTATATAAGAAAATACTGTTGATACATATAGATATAAAATCATTCATATAACTCTAAATGGAGACTGGTATTTAGAAACCCACAACACGAGAATTAGTACGTCGAGCGAAATAATCCAAACAAGGAAACTCTCATGTTTATATCATGTCTCAAATTGTGAATCACTAAATACCAATTCCAAACCTATGAATGAAAGCAGTACATAAAAGAAAAAAATACTCCAAACCTTAACCATATAGAGCCAATATCACATCTCGAACTAGCCTCAGGTAGTTGGCGCAGTCATAAGGAAATATCATAACCATATAGAGCCAATATCACATCTCGAACTAGCCTCAGGTAGTTGGCGCAGTCATAAGGAAATATCATCCAGCTCAAACATCACCATAGACCAAACAACTAGCCTCAGGTAGTTGGCGCAGTCATAAGGAAATATCATCCAGCTCAAACATCACCATAGACCAAACCACGTATGCCATGTATTCAATGTGTACCCTACTCTCGCGTAATCTAACATGGGAGCAAACTACAACTGTGTATATATGTCTTTATCACAAAACGATACTCTTGTAAGGTTTTCACAATATCATGTGGATTCAATGTCCTTACTCAATCGTTCTATGACAATAGGTTTTATCTCCCCTTTTCCTGATGATGCATCCATATGATCGTACAACGGAATGAAGGCGCATTAGCCCAATCCGAAAACACCATGATCATCTTCAAGTATTAGTACCACCAAGGTCTCACTACGGGAAAACGTCCAAATACTCCTAGTATGGTACAACTAAGGTCTTATTACGGGATAAACATCCACACTGAACATCCCCAACAGATAGGTTATGCATTATCATGTGTTATGCCAACAATTATCAACTCAAACATGTGTTATGCATCTCAACTATGCGTGTATACTTAATTTTCGTGCACGTATCTCAATGTGTGAACCTATATCTTGTGTTCACATACACCTCAGGTGTTTAACAGACCATAAACATCATAATATAACTTACACAGATCGGGAAAATACCTCAAAATCAGCGAACATGAGACAAAACATGCACAGGCTCGGATATGCCTGGTGGTCGACCGCGCCTTGTGCGGCGGTCGACCGACCCGAGGTTCTCAGCCTGCTTACTACAGGTTCATGTTTGTGTATGCTTCATGATTCTAACTTATTTATCTCCTTGTAAAACTTGTATAGAACGTTGCAAATACTAAATTAACATCTCTGAAGATTATTCAACACATGTAACAAGAATCACAACATTAAATATTACATGTAAACCCTAAACATACATGAAAACATCAAAATGTCGATAGAATAATCAAAATTAAGTTAAAGCTCTTGTTTAAATAATTTCAAATCTTAAACCATGTCTGAAAATTTTCGTTTATAATCATCAAAACATGAAAAGATTTTATCTTTATCTTATATATTATAAAAGAACTATTTTTATACTTAAAATAGTTGATTAGGCTCAATTAAACCATATTAATTCTTATTAAAACACTTAAAAAACATGGGAGTATGGTTATCAGAGATGAAACTCGCCTGAAAACTTGTTGAAAGCGTGAAGGATGCAAAGCCAAGACAGATTCCTAAGCCACATGCCAAAACCAAAATGAAATCCCGCTTCAAAAGCTCTTAAACTCTCACAAAAAAAGATCTAAGGTTTAAAAGAGGGTTTGGTGGTTGTTAGAGTTTTAAAACTCTGAAATAAGGTGTGAATTTTCGTGAAAGAAGGGATATATAAGCACATATGTGCAACTGGACCTCATAAAACCCGAAACCAACTCAAAATAGGAAAACTGGAAACCAGTCAGGCGGTCGACCGTGCCTTGTGCGGCGGTCGATCAGCCCACAAATTTCCAGTTGTGCAGGTTTTGCCTTTGTGCATGTTTTCGACTTGATTCTTTCATATATATCGACTTATTTGCACTCAAAACACTTGCTATCATACTCATACACTATTTAATGATATTTATCACGATAAATATCCACTTATCTTAATTAATCATATATTATTTCAAATTATCACATATTAATTCAATTTTACGGGGTTTTACATTCACCCCCCCCCTAAAAAGAATTTCATCTTCAAAATTCCACAATCGTATCTTAAAGATTAATAATATGAGAAAATCACTAAGAGGGGATAATCCAGACAAGAAAACCCTCCCTTACACATCTCGTACCATTAATCCCCAGATATGAATTATAAGTAAACATGTAAACTTAACAATCTAAAATGCATGCACTCCCACTTAACTCATAATTAGACGAAACTAGTATGTCGGGCGAAAAGTCCAAACAAGAAACCCCCCATATATATACCTTACGTTCTGAGTGATTAGGAGCTAAGTGTTAGTACCTCATTCTAGTGTTAAGTATAAATGTGGCTGAACAATATAATATAAACATAAATGTGTATATGCATACTCAAACATCAACATCTTACCTGCTCAAACAGGTGTAAGTAGTCACGACGTACATCCTCCTCGCGCTCCTAAGAGGCTTCTTTGGCTCCTTACCGGTTCCACTAAACTTTCACTAACGGAATAACTTTGTTTCTAAGCCTTTTATCCTCTCTAGCAATAATACAAATCAGGACCTCTATGGTAGTCAAATCATCCTGAACCTCAATCTCTGGTGCATCAATCACTCTCTGCTGCTCCTCGTCGCGCAAATGCTTCTTGAGCATCAAAACATGAAAGACGTCGTGTACACTCGACATCGATGCTGGGAAATCTAATCTATAAGAAACAGCTCCAATACGCTTAACAATCCTGAATGGACCAACATATCTCGGAGCAAGCTTTCCCTATCTACCGAATTGTTGAACACCCTTTATTAGCGATACTTTCAACATGACAAAGTCTCCAACCTGGAACTCCAGAGGTTGTCGCCTCTGAACCGCGTAGCTCTTTTGCTGACTCTGAGCAGCAAGAATACGCTCTCTAATCAATGCCACCTTTTCTGTAGTCTGCCTCACTAACTCTGGTCCAAAAAATAAGCTATCCTCTGACTCTGCCCAACAAATAGGCGATCTACATGGCCTCCTATACAATGTCTCATACGGTGCCATCCTGATAGTAGCTTGATAACTATTATTATAAGAAAAATCAATCAATAGGATATGGTCCCCCCAGCTACCCTGGAAATCTATAACGCATGCTCATAACATATCCTCCAACACCTGGTTCACCCTCTCTGTCTGACCATCCGTCTGTGGGTGAAAAAATGCTACTATATGATAACTGGCTACCAAAAGAATTCTAAAAACTCCTCTAGAAATAAGATTTTAAGACCGATCCTCGACTAATACAATCATCTCCAGGACTCCTTGTAAACAGAATATCTCCCGGATGAAAATCCTCACATACGTCTCCACCATATGAGTCATCTTCATAGGTAAGAAATTCAATGACTTCGTCAACCGATCAACTATCACCCAAATGAAATCATTCCCTTTGCCCGACCTCAGCAAACCCACGATAAAATCCATATAAATATCTGCCTACTTCCACTCAGGAATGAGTAAAGACTGTAGGGTTCCTACCGTTGTCTGATGTTTTGCCTTCACTTGCTGGCAAGTAAAACACTTAGCTACATACTCTGTAATCTCTCTACGCATGCCTGTAGGTAGTGAAAATTGCCTAAGTATCAAAGCTCATCTGACTGGCCTTGGCTACCAATAGCTTGGGTTTGCCTGCATTCAGCGAGCCCAGCAAAGCTCGCCTGCAAGCAGGAGCGAGCTCGCCAACACGCTCTACTCGCTAGTACGACCTAGACTTCGCCTAATTATTGAGCTCGCCCGCAGAGCTCAACCACTCCGATTTATTGAGCTCGCCCATAGAGCCCAACTTCTCTTGTTTATTGAGCTCACCCGTAGAGCTCAACCTCGCCTCCCTGATGAGCTCGCCCGTAGAGCTCAACTTCTCCTATTTGTTGAGCTTGCCTGTAGAGCTCAACCTCACCTTTTCATTGAGCTCACCTGCAGAGCTCAATCTCTCTTGTTTATTGAGTTCGCCCGCAGAACTTAACCTCTCTTTGTACTATTGAGCTTGCCCGCAGAGCTCAATCTCGCCTGTTTATTGAGCTCGCCTGCAGAGCTCAAGCATCGTCTGTTAGCTTGACTCGCCCGCATGAATCAAGCTCATCAAATCGTTGATCTCGTCAGCATGAGTTCAACCTCGCCTGAATGCTTCTCTTGCCT
Source organism: Asparagus officinalis (assembly GCF_001876935.1). Lineage (NCBI taxonomy): Eukaryota > Viridiplantae > Streptophyta > Magnoliopsida > Asparagales > Asparagaceae > Asparagus > Asparagus officinalis. The sequence continues at coordinate 48,774,387 of NC_033802.1, read as the reverse complement.
ACACAAGCCAAGCACGCCTGTAGGGAGTTCACCTACACGAACTCTGCTTGCCAACGAACAATAGCTCACACGTTGGAGGGGCTCTCTAGCTGACCCCGCCTGTTTGCCAAGCTCGCCTGAGTATTTAGCCAGCTCTCAAGCTCACCCACAGCTTTGCCCGCCTCGCCTGAGCAATGCAAGCGGGCTACTTGCTTATGGGAGTGGGCCTACCCACTTCCCACATCCTGGGTGATAATGAGGTATGGCTCTCATCACCCCTATAGTGGTCATATCCCACAGCTAGGGGAGAGCATGGTGCCCCTCACCTAATGATGGTCAAATCCAACAAATCAAGGGATAGCCCATGCCATCCACTATCTAT
>NC_033802.1:48761183-48774010 GCF_001876935.1 Asparagus officinalis | reverse complement strand
GGATAGGTTGGTGGTTGATTGGTTGGGCTTGGCATTGTTATTGGCAAGGCTCTTCAATCAGAGACTTGTTTTGGGCTCACTTTCTTGGTAGAACATTCCTAGCTCCGTACTTGGATTGTTGAAGTAGACTCAATTTGAACTCTCAGATTTGAGGCTCGTCAGCTCTTTGCAAGCTCTTGCATCATAGCTCTCTCCAAGCTTGCGGCTTTGACCTTTTCAAGCTCGGGTATAGTCAAACTCAATCACTCCGGAGCCTCTGCTGTGCACTGAAGCTTTAACCGCAACTTCGATCGGATCGTTCAAGTGAAGCAAACACAATAAGAGAACTAAAGGAGGCGTCCTACCGCTGCCAACGAACCCACGTTAAACAAGGAGAGTCATTCCCTTCTCCTCTGTTGTAAACATTGATCATTAGTTTGTAATAAGCCACTCTTACAAATACAAACGATCCCTCAAACGAGAAGTCAATTTTTACTCACCCAACAGAAGATAGCAACCACAGTGAGAGAAACCATTCACTCAGATGAATTGGTAGTGGTGCAGTTCGACAAAGTTACGGAGGGGACAACTGTTGAGTCCCTTATGATCGAGTTTGACCAAGCCAAGTATAAAAAATTCTTGTCTTCTTCCTCCTCTAGTAGCCATGCATCACGCAAGCGCTACAGAGTCACGTGTGTGGCCTGACCCAAAATAGTCGAGGTAGCCATGCCAGAGAGCTCTGCTCAAGCTAAAGTAGGGGGTTCTATCTCCCCCAATCCAACTAAAGCCAAGCAAGCAATCCAATGGACTGCTCAATGGGTTCCTAAGCAATCCACGCAGTCCCCCATGCAAGGGGAATCTGTAGCGCAAGTCGGCGCGGACCACGCCTTCACCATCGAAATGAGTCTCCCCCTCTCTAGAAGAGCCCAATGGTGACGATGACAAGCTCTCACCTGTCGGGAAGCCCGAGCCTCCACTTCCTATGATGGTCTGAGTTACTATTCAGACCTAAGAAGAGCCAGATAGTAATGCAAAGTTCCTAATTTTGGGGGATCGAGTCGAGCAGGAGAGCCTACTTATTCAGGTGGGTTCCCCTGCATTGGCAGAATTCCCAAAACTAGCGAACTTATCGTTCTAGGTGAGCCTTTCTCCAGTAGCCGAGTTCCCCACTTGGTGAACTCAGCAACTCAAGCAAGCCCGCCAAATCAGGTGGGCTTCACTCTTCAAGTCGTCTGACCAAATTATGTGAGTCGCCCAGATTAGGTGAACCCCCATGATTCAGGCGAGCCATGCCTTTAAACAGGCAAGCTGCACACAACAGGCGAGCTTCACCCCCCAAATAAAGACCAGCATGCGGGCAAATCCCAGCAGGACCGTTTGAGAACCAGCCTTAGCCAAAGAGGCAAAGCCAGAATAACTCAAGTGAAAAAACCTCGCCTGAATGAACGGACGGCACGAGCTCGTAGCAGTCGGATGAGGCTCGCTCAAATTCCAGACCTGGCTTGACAAGGCAAGGTCGCCTGAATGAACACGCAACTCGAGCTCGCTTGCAGCCCGCTAAAGTTTGCCCAAACTCTGGACCTCACCTGTCAAGGCAAGGTCGCATGAAGTCGACACTTAGGAAATTCCCAAAATCTTCTCATTCCAACTCCTTTGAGTCTCTTCCATGCAATTGCACATTTGATCATTCCGACACCGGGGGTTGCTACCACCAACCCGTAGGAGATCTCAGGGATCATCTAACTCACAAACACACTATTCATGAGGCAACCCCTCAGTGCCATTGCGAGAGGCTCATCCAGGCGGTACTTGCCGACTGTCGGTGCATCGAGGCGCCAAAGCCATTAGTGTTCGGTAGACTTTCTTAACTATCTCCTGTACCAAGGCATCCCCGTCGAAGACGCCATCGTCAGAAGAGGCAAGCCATTGGTGACTTGGAGCTTCCAACAGCTACAGTCAACATGACATGGAAGGGTAAATCCGGGTATTCTAATTCATTAGATCCTGAATATACCCCGGGATTCAGATGGTCCCCTATTGAAAATATGTGTGTACACCAACACACCCACCTTCAAACAGGAGCGGCTATCCCATTTGATTATGCCCGTTTGTTGCCCATCTACGTTAACAAGGACGAGGTGTGCTCAGCAGCAGCAACATCTCAGACCTCAAGCTCAGCCTATGTCAAGCATGTAAAGGTGCACATGGCGAAATCCTCTAAAGACTTGGCCAAAAAGGTTGAAGAACAACATGCAACCATCAGATTGTAGGATCTGAAATAGATACACTAGAACACTAGAGGGGGGGGGGGGGTGTGAATAGTATTCTTTTAAAATTTATGCAAAGTAGATAATAAATTGCAATAAAGAATGTTAATAATCTCAGAAAAACATAATCACAAACAAGAGATTTTATACTGGTTCCACCAATCCTGTGTACATCTAGTCCCCAAGCAAATCCCGCTTGAGAGTTCCACTATAATTTTGAACCAAGTACAAAATTAAAACTAAACCTGACTAATTTGTAAGTCCCTAAAAATTGTAACACCAATTGACAACACATTGCCAATTGCACACCGATATCTAGACCAAGAGATCAACCTCTCTCAAACTGAGAGAACTTTCCTTGAATCAACAACTTAATTCCTATAAGTCTTGATTTGTTGTGTTGTGTAGTAATGGTTTAGGAATAATTCCAACTTCTGAAAATTGCCTAAATAATATGTATTTTGAATGAGGATCAAAGGCAATTTCAGAAATAATCTTTTTAGCAAAATCTGAATTTTTTACTCTTGAAAAATGCACAAAGATCAAAGCTTATGGGTATGTATGCATCTTTTATTTTTCTGAACATATAACCTTTATATAGCCCTTGAAAAAATAAAATTTTAAACTTTAAATACATTTAAAAATGGCTATAAACTGTTATTAATTCAAACTTTGAATTCTGGAAAAACTATATTTGTAGTCGACTACAAGACAAAGTAGTCGACTACACTGAGTCTAAACAGATTCTGTGAAGTTAGAAAATTTCTTAGTAGTCGACTATAATGGTCATTAGTCGACTAGACTGTAATTAGACAGAAACTTGACACAAACTTGAAAAACAGATTTTGCCTTTAGTAGTCGACTATAAAGTCGATTAGTCGACTACACTGTAAAATAACATAAACTTATATTTCAGTCATAGGCTTGAGTAGTCGACTACTATTCTAATTAGTCGACTACTAAGGGTTAAAAATGATATGAATTAAATGTTTTGACACTCAATTATTAACTATAAACTCTAATGGTTAACATAGGGATTTCTATAGTTAACCAACACACTAAGCATGTGTTAGTGTGTTCTAATTTCTATGTGTGTCTGTGAGTATGAGTGATCAAGGATTGTACAATAATTCTAAGTAAAGAATGTAAAAAATGACATTAATGTATAAGTTCTTCATCTTCTTTACTTCATAATGCTTTGAACTCATCTTGCACTTGTTCATATTTGATGTTGAAAGCTGCATATAAATGTTAGTACATTTGTTTAACACACATAGTATAAATTGTTATCATCAAAATAATATCGTGGAGACATGATATTCAACATTCTCCCCCCTTTTTGATGATGAGAAACAGTTTATGCATATGTAAGTATATTTTTTAAAAAGTTAGAATATTTTGAAATAAATATACTTACTCCCCCTGCATAAAAGCAACATTAACATGAGTCTATAACATATGTATCATTTCTCCCCCTTTGTTATTAACAAATAAAATAAACACTTATGCTAAACATGCCATAATTTCTTCAACATGAGCTACTACTTCAAATAGATCATCCAGATTATGAACATAGTCCATAACTTCACCCATCCAAATAGGTGGACAAAGACTTGCCATAAAAACAAAAATTTTCACAATGTTCATCACCATAATCTGTTTAAAATATATAGGACATGAATTAACTATCTAAACACCATAAAAACAACATCATCACCATAATCTGTTTAAAATATATAGGACATGAATTAACTATCTAAACACCATAAAAACAACATAGAATGCAGTCACATAAGAAACATACTAGGACATGAATTAACTATCTAAACACCATAAAAACAACATAGAATGCAGTCACATAAGAAACATACTAACGGTAACATAGTGGCAACATAACACATATTACATATGTTTTAAAAACAAATAACTATGACATAGTTTGTAACACTCAAACTTAAACAACCAACATAAGAAATAATTGTTTTGACACTAAACATAAAATTCATCCAAATCTAAATGATACATGCATGGTCTTCTAAGGTGCTGGAGGAGGTTGATGTCCTTGGAAGAAAGCGCTAAGCTTCGTGTCCAAATTATCAAACTTATTGATTAGATCTTCTTGATTACTGATTATGTATAAATTTTGAGCATAAAGAGGTCACTGACCAGTCTTTAATTCAAGGATACGTGTAGATAATGTGTTATATTATACATCTGAGAAGTATGAAGGTTTAGACTTCATTTGTTGTCGTTGTTGGCTTGAAGAAGGTCCTGCTTGAGTTGAGGATTGTGGAATATCTTGTGGAATTTGTTCTTGAGGAGGTTGAGGTTCATTTTGAGGATTTTGATCATGAATTTCAAAATTAGTTAATTTTATCCTAGTTAGGACATTAGAGTCAAAGAACTCAATGGAACGAACGACAGAGTTTTCAGACTCAAGATCAACATGAAATTTATCAAAGAATTTTGTTAGAAAAGCACCATAAGGAAGAAATCATTTTGGTATTGTCAAAAGATTGTCATAATAAACTTTAGCCCAATTAACTTGGATATTCCCCATTATAGCATATAAAGCTTTTGCTAAATCTAGGGAAATGAAATGGAAACTCCCAGTTTTTGGAAACATATTATAAGCTAAGATTCGAGCAATGAAACGAGGAATTGGACGAAGCTTATTTGAATTATTTAATGGTTTACCATAACCCGGAAGAAAAATATGATTGGATAGTAAATCTGAATCATTCATTCTGATTGACGGTTTACCATAACCCGGAAGAAAAATATGATTGGATAGTAAATCTGAATCATTCATTCTGATTGACCTAAGAGAGACTCCTCATTGGATAGTAAATCTGAATCATTCATTCTGATTGACCTAAGAGAGACTCCTCAGAAAGGAATGTTAAAAAATTTTCCAATTGACTTAGAAGTCAATTCAATTTCCATTCCTTTAACAAGGGTTTTTAATTTCTCAGTTCCACTTATAGTTCCTACACATTCTATGTTTGTATAGAATAGTTGAACTAGAAATGGATATGTGGGTTTTCTGTTTTCAGCAGAGAATAATTCAAGCAACCCCATATTTTCAAAGTAAGAACTAAAATTCCAAGGGATGAAATCATCAAATTTCACAAAGCATCCTGGAAGAACTTTAAATCTATATATATTGTTAAATTCTTCAAGCAAATCAGGATTTTTTAAGTAGACAATGATTTCATCATTAACATTGGTATGAACTTGCTTAGTTTTCTTAGCTCTAGACATGATAAAACAGAAAAGTACCAAAAAAACTAAGAAAGATCAGATTGATAAACTTACCCAACTGATAATAACCCTTGGATTAGTCGACTAGGACTGGTTGTAGTCGACTATAGAAGCTGACAGACTGAAGAAAACAATGAACTTGATAAAAATTTTGAAGAAAATCGAAAGTTTGATGATGCCCTAACTTGGATTCAATGGGTTCTAAAGTAGGGAAAAAGAGGGATCGGTTTCTAAGAAGAAGATAGTGGGTAGTTTTAGGTTTTTATGATTTTCTTAAAAAAATTGTATGGTCAAGATTAAATTATAAAACAAATGAAAGGTAAAGATTTGGTCTTAAATATGTGGCTTCGATTGAGAGAGTTAAAAAATAAATGGTTGAGATAAATTTTACTTAAGTGAAACGGGTATTGGGTTTTGGGTATAAACTGTTAAAATCCAATATGCTAGAAAAAAATTGTAAATATGAAAAATTCTTTATTTGTAGTCGACTACTAACAAGTATAGTCGACTACATTGTAATTTACAGAATTCTGGATTTCAGTTTAAACTCAGATTAGTCGACTACAGAGAAAATTAGTCGACTACACTGTAATCAAACAGAATGTTTTTTATACAATGCTTGTGCATGTAGTCGACTACAAACTTGATTAGTCGACTACAAAGGCTGAAAATGCATATAAATTGATTTTTAAAACTTATTTTAAATCTTCTAAAGAACATATACCTAATTCTCTTCTTAATTTAACATATATATCTTCTTTTAATGGTTTTGTTAATATATCAGCAATTTGTTTATCAGTTGAAATAAAATCTAAAGAAATAACATCTTTTAGTACATTATCACGTAGAAAGTGGTGTCTTATATCAATATGTTTTGTACGTGAATGTTGAATAGGATTTTTAGATAAATTAATTGCACTTGTATTGTCACACATGATTGATGATGTAGGACAAACTAAACCATAATCAGATAAAGTTTGTTTCATCCAAAGAACTTGTGCACATGCAAGACTAGCATCAATATATTCTGCTTCAGTGGTTGATAATGATACTAAATTTTGTTTTTTACTAAATCAAGATACAAGTGAATGTCTAAGAAAATGATATGTACCACTTGTACTTTTTCTATCAGATTTACATCCTGCAAAATCAGCATCACTATATGATACTAAATCAAATGTGCTATTCTTAGGATAAAATAAACCATAATCTATAGTATTTATTTAAGTATCTAAAAATACTTTTTACAGCTTTAAGATGTGATTCTTTAGGATTAGACTGAAATCTAGCACACAAACATACACTAAACATAATATCAGGTCTACTTACAGTAATATATAGAAGTGAACCAATCATACCTTGATATAACTTTTTATCAACGTTCTTACCAGATTCATCATTGTTAAGTGATGTTGCAGTACTCATTGGTGTCGGTTTGCTTGTTGTATTTTCCATTCAAAAGCGTTTGAGTAAATATTTTGCATATTTGCTTTGGTTGATGAATATTCCTTCTTTTAATTATTTGATTTGAAGTCCAAGGAAGAAATTGAGTTCACCCATGTGACTCATTTCAAATTCATCCTGCATAGTCTTAGCAAACTCTTGACAAAGATTATTGTTAGTAGAACAAAAAATAATATCATCTACATATATTTGGATTAGTAAAATATCTTTATTTATTTTCTTAATAAATAATGTTGAGTCAACCTTTCCAATTTCAAAACCTAAAGTTAAAAGAAAATTCTTTAATCTATCATACCAAGCACGAGGTGCTTGTTTAAGACCATATAAGGCTTTCTTAAGTTTAAAAACATGATTTTAAAAACTTTCATGTTCAAATCCGGGAGGTTGTTCTATAAAAACTTTTTCTTTTATAAAACCATTTAGAAAAACACTTTTAACATCCATTTGAAATAGTTTAAAATTCATAAAGCATGCAAATGCAAGTAAAATTCTTATAGATTCTAAACGTGCTACAGGTGCATATGTTTCATCATAGTCAATACCTTCTTCTTGATTATAATATTGTGCAACTAATCCAGCTTTATTTCTAATAACTTGATCGGATTCATCTAATTTGTTTCTAAATATCCATTTTGTTCCAATAATGGATTTATTTTGAGGTCTAGGTATAAGATCCCAAACATTATTTCTTGTAAATTGATTTAATTCATCTTGCATGGCAATTATCCAAAAATCATCAATTAAAGCTTCTTTTATATTTTTAGGTTCAATTATAGATATAAAAACTGAATGAGTAATTGAATTAAAATGTGATCTTGTAGTGACTTTATCCAAAATATTTCTAATAACTAAATCATGTGGATGATTTTTAACTTCTACAAAATCTTTAGGTAAATCATTTAGTAAAGTATCATCTTTTGAAATATCTAACATTGGAGTATCATGAATAGTATCAACTATATCATGATCATTATTTAAAATAATGGGTGGTTTTGTAAAATTCTCATAAAAAAAAACATGCAGAGATTCTTCAATGACTAATGTTCTTTTGTCATATATTCTATATGCTTTACTATGATTTGAATATCCAACAAAAATTCCTTCATCAGATTTTGAATCAAATATATTCTATATGCTTTACTATGATTTGAATATCCAACAAAAATTCCTTCATCAGATTTTGAATCAAATTTGTCCAAATTATCTTTTGTATTGATTTGAATATCCAACAAAAATTCCTTCATCAGATTTTGAATCAAATTTGTCCAAATTATCTTTTGTATTAAAAATAAAACATTTGCAACCAAAAACTTTAAAATAAGAAACTTTAGGAATTTTACCATAAAATAATTCATAAGGTGTTTTTTTAGAATTGATCTTAATAAAATTCTATTTTGAACATAACATGTTGTAGATACAGCTTTTGCCCAAAATTATTTTGGTAAATTACTATCACATAACGTTGTTCTAGTACATTCTTGTAAAGTTCTATTCTTTCTTTCTACAACTCCATTTTGAGGAGCCGCTCGAGGAAAAGAAAAATTATGAGAAATACCATTTTTATCACAAAAATTTGCAAAAGTTCATTTTCAAATTCTCCTCCATGATCACTATGAATAGTAATATCAGAAAGAGACTTTTGTTTTTGAATTCTCTTACAAAAGATAGAAAATACATTAAAAGTATCATTTTTATGTTTAAGAAATATTACCTATGTAAATCTTAAAAAATCATCAACAAGAACAAATGCATACCTACTTCCATTTAATGAAGCTACTCTAGAAGGACCAAAAAGACCAATATGAATTAATTCTAGTGGTTTACTTGTAAAAACTACATCTTTAGATTTGAAAGATGATTTATGCATTTTACCTTGTTGACATGCATCACAAAAATTATCTTTATAAGAAATCTTAGGTAAACCTTTAACAAAATCATTTTTACAAATTTTAGAAATATGTTTAAAATTAACATGACCAAAATGTTTATGCCATAAAATAGAATCATTAGAAGATGCAAAAAGACGATGTTCATTTGAAATGTTATTCATAGATAAAACATATATATTATTTTTCCTATGTCCTTTAAAAGAATAGTAATCATATCAATATCATAAATAAAGCAAGATTCTTTTTCAAAAATAATTTTAAAATCTTTATCACAAAGTTGACTTATACTAAGTAAATTATGTTTAAGACTATCAACTAATAAAATATTATCAATAATAGGTTTATTTGGATTACCAACCATACCAATACCAATGATTTTTCCTTTGTTGTTATCTCCAAAAGTGACGATGCCACCATCTTTATTTTTGCAAGATGATAACAATTGGATATTTCTAGTCATATGTTTAGAACAATGGCTATCCAAAATCCACCTATTTTCTTAGGTACCTGAAATAATAAACATTTATAATTTTGGTACCCATGCTATGTTAGGTCCATGAAATTAGCCTTTAGGAAACCAAACCCATGAAGAGTTTGATTTGCCTAGATAGTTATTTGATAAACAAACATTTTTAATAAAGTTAGAAATATAACACTTTTTCTTTAAAGAACTTAATTCCTTAGGAATCCAAATAGATAAATATTTTGATTTCTTTTTATATAAATCATTGTTTTTAACATTATGTTCATGCAACTTACTGATTGGTTTTACAAAAATAGTTTTCTTAGAAATATTATTATTAACATGAAAACCCAAACCTTTTGTCTTTTGAGATTCTTTTTAAAATGAAAGTAAACTCTTAAGATTTTCTTTACCTTTATTGAATTTACTAACATTCAAACGTATATCAATATATTTTAATTTAATAGAAGAAATATCTTTATCTAAAACATTAATGCGAATTTTTAAATTATTGCATTCTGATTTTAGATAAACATTCTCATTTGACAAAACATGATTTTTTAAGTAATAATAAATTTCCCTCTTTTAATTCAATTATTTGAGAATTAACAGAAGTGGAAGAATTAAAATCAGAAACTTATTCAAGTAATCTTTTATTTTCACCTTTAAGAAAATTATGTGAAGCCTTTAATCTCAAAAATGTTTCATATAATTCATTAAAAGCATCTAAAAGCTCTTCATTGTCACTTACTTCATCTTGTACCATAAAGCACATATGAGCACTTTCCTTTTCTTCACTTTCTTCATCGGAAGAAGAAGAATCATCACTTTCATCCCATGTAACCGCCAAAGCCTTCATTTTCTTATTGTTTTGAATATTGTTGAAATTGTTGAAGTAATTTGATTTTTGTTTACTCTTCAATAATGGACAATCTTTCTTCATATGTCCTGGTTTGTTACACTTGAAACAAAGTAAGTTATTTGATTTGAACTTTTTGATTTGTACTTACCTTGTTTTATGAATTTTCGAAATTTGCATGCAAACATGCTCATTTCTTCATCATCATCCAAATCTTTTTTATCGGAAGTAGTATTGAATGCAAGCACTTTCTTGTTCTTTATTTCATCATTATTCTTTCTATCTTTAATTGGAACTTCATAAGCCATGAGGTTTCCGATAAGATTCTCAACCGTAAGAATTGATAAATCATTTGCTTCTTCGATTGCGGTAACCTTGATACGAGTCATCGTGCAAGCACCTTTGATCGCGGAATTATCAAAGGTGGGTTAAGAAGAGGATGACAGAAACACAAGAATAATTCATTATATGGCGAAGGAAAATACCTATAAAACCCCATATTTTTTGTTATGAAGATATGTGAATTATTAATGATAAATAATTATATTGTGGTAAATGACTTGAGGTCATAGATATACTTGATAACAAGTCATTAGAGATGTATGAGTGTATTTTTATAGAGTTTTCTGCATTAGTTTAGGCAAATTAGCAAAAACATGCACGTATCTAAAAATCTGTCTGCTCAGTCGACTTATCAGTCGACTTATGAGTCGACTGATGAACCAACCTATGAGTCGACTGACGGGCTAATTTCGGGTTTTTCTTTTAGTTTGCGGGTCTATTCGGTTTTGTTTCGGGTTTGACCGCTTATATATATATATATATATATATATATATATATATATATTCTTTTACCCGAAACCAACCCCAAATCCATCAGATCTCAGAGAAACCCTAGCTCCTCTCTCTCCCCTCAAACCCTAGCTTCGTTGTTGGAGATTTTTGGGGAATTTTTGGAGGATTTGCAACAGGATTTTGTAGTGCTGTCGAAGGAGGATCGTTTCCTCGAGGGTTCAGGAGTTTTGCAGCATACCAGAGGCGAGTAACATCTCGCCCAGCCCTATACCCACTGTTTGTATGATTTCATTGAGTTTTATTTCGGATTTTTGAGCCTAAAACATATTTTTTGCATAAAGATAGATTCTTTATAATATGGGTTGCAAGATTTAAATGTTTCAGTTAATAAAAACTCACCAACGTTTTGTAATTTAGATCCAGATCTGGAATTAGATTTATACATGGGTTTCTTTATGATTTATTGATTTTAAATCCGTTTTAAACATGTATAAATATGTTTAGTGTTTTAGTGTAAGTAATTACATGCAAATCTTTCATTTTAGTTTGTACACTTGTTAGAATCGAAAATATGCTGCTGAAAATGATGAAAAGAGTTATTTTAGTTTTGAAAATTTTACAAAATACACATCATATGCGAAACTAGAAAATTGTCTGCTCAGTCGACCTATTAGTCGACTTGTAAGTCGACTTATGAGTCGACTGATGAGTCAACTGACGGGAAATTTTCAGCTTTCTTTTCTGTCTGTTAGGTTGACCAATGAGTCGACTGATGATCCCAGTCGACTCATGAGTCAACAGACAAGAAAATTTTTAGTTTTCCTCGATTTGGATCTGTTTGGGTTGTTTCGTTTTAACCGAAACTGTTTGGGCATGTTTACTATTTTTGCGTACTTCTATGTGAACGAGGAATCGCCTCGAATATCTGATATTAGAAATTTATGTTTATTTTGAATCTCTACATGTGAGATGACTTGCGGACACGAGTCTAGGTTAGCACACCGAGGCACGTTGTAGACGGTAAAAATTACCTTTGTAGGCATACGAGAAATTCGCCTGCGAGTCGGGGTCGTCCACCGATCTTGAGGACGGGGGCTAACCCATGGGCTGGACTCACCAGCACAAACCCAAATTCGCTCGCATTTGTTTATCACGAATCCGCTTGTATGATCGACTCGCCCGCACGAGCCGATAGCCAAACTCGCCTACAAATAGTGTACCTGAGAGCCGCTACCCCACGTACAAGGAGGGGCCATCCCACTCCTCACGATGTGAAGGGATGAAGAACAGTACTCCAAGCCCATCAAGTAGCCGCAACCAGTCAAATCCATGCAGTCATCAAATCCACCTGCAAGCTCAAGATTGAAGCTCGCCTCGCCTGCAGGAGTCAAGAGCTGAATTCGCCTGCAAACGGCAAGCTGATTGGACTCATTTGAGTACTCGACAGCCGCTATGCTGCATACAGGGATGGGCCTTCCCACTTCCCGTACGGCATGAAGGGATGGAGAACAGTACTCCAAACCCATCAAGTCGCCTCTAACAGTACGAGTGACTGGTCACTCGCCAGATCTACCTGCAGGAAGCTCGCCCTCACCTACACGAGTCAAGAGTTGAATCCGCCTGCAAATGGCAAGCTGGCTAAACCCACTCGAGTGCTGGACAACCACTATCCTACGTACAAGGAGGGGCCATCCCACTCCTCACGATGTGAAGGGAAGGAGTACAGTACTCCGAACCCATCAAGCAGCCGCTCACAGTACAAACCCAAGACATGGTCATATCCCATGATTCAAGGAGCGGCCACACCGTCTCTCCTCTATTTAAGAACCTCTCCTGGCTTCGGAAAA
>NC_033802.1:48745549-48761173 GCF_001876935.1 Asparagus officinalis | reverse complement strand
GTTCGCTCATAACTAATTGATTAATTCAATCAGTTAACTAAACCACTGACTCTCGACTCTCAAGAGAGTTGACGACAAGCTCTTTTCATAACCTTTGCACTTTAGCCTCCTCTCCCAGTTTCGGGCCCTGATCGCCGTCAAACTCGGAGACTCGAACTCCATCGATCCGTGCTTCTACTGCATACTGAAGCTCGCCAGCAACCTCGGTCGAATCGTCCAAGGGAAGCAGACTCGGTGCGAGAACCGAGCGAAGCATCCTATAGCTACCGAAAGTCCCCACGTTAAACAAGGAGGGCATTCCCTCCGCTTCTGTTGTAATTTTTGATTCAATAGTTTGTAATAAGCTATTCTTATCAATACAAACGAAATCCCTATTTCGGGAGATCAGAAATCTACACCTACAAAAGATGGCGACCACAGTGGGAGAATCTATTTCTTCAACCGAAATAGTGGTAGCTCAGTTCGACGAGGTTGCTGTTGGGACGACTGTGGAGTCCCTAGAAATCGAGTTCGACCAAGCCAAGTACGAAGAGTACTTATCTTCTTCCTCCTCTGGTGGCGATGCGTCCTGCAAATGCCACAGAGTCGTGCGTAAAGGCCGACCTCAAACGGTCAAAGCCTCCACGCCTGAAGACTCTATCCGAATCACGTCGGGAGAACCTACTCCCTCCAAATCGATCGAGGCCAAGCCAGAGGTCGAGAGCACGGGGCAAAAGCCTACCAGATGGGTCGCTAAACGACCCTCGCAGACGTCAGCCCAGGAGGAAACAGTAGTTCACTCCGACGTGGACCATGCTGCCACAACCTGCACGGACGCTCCTCTCTCCAGAAGAGCTCGCCAACGGCAACGACAGACCCTCGTCCGACAGGAGGCCCGAGCCTTCGTCTTATACGACGGCCTGAACTATTACACAGGTTCGAAAAGTGTTAGACGAAGGGACAACTCGCCCAACGCTGGAAGGCTCTCCAAATTAAGAGCGCCAACCGAGAGGGACGGGACCACCCGCTTGGGCGAACTTCACTTCTCAGGTCACATCCCTGATGCGAATAGACCATCCCAAACAAGCAAACCTACCCGGGGAGGCGAACCCTTGAAGGCGGGCGAACCTCGCCGTGACCCCTTGACGGATAAGTGTGACAAGCGAGAAAGCCCCGGCTACAAAGGCAAAGCAGTAGGCGATACCTCGCAAACTCGCCTGCGCGAGCAGAGGGTTGAGTCTCTCCTGCATGCTGGAGTTCACCGAAGCATGAAGACTCGCCTGTCAAGGCAAGCTCGCCTGACTCCAACACCTAAACATTCTACCCAGTGTACACCAGGGAGTGCATCCAAAACTCTCTTGTGCAACCACCCGGAAGACCCGTCTGACATTGGGGGTTATCGCCAATCGTCCACAGAAGACCTCCGGGGTTACTTAACTCGCAAACGCACTATACATGAGGTGAATCCTCAGTGCCACTGCGAAAGGCTTATCCAAACAGTACTCGCCGACTGCCAATGTGTAGGAGCGACGAAACCTTCGGTGTTCGAGAGGCTCTCTCGACAACCTCCTCGACCGAGACCTTCTCGTCGAGGGCGTCGTCATCAAAGAGGACGCGCCACCGACGATCTAGAGCTCCCATCCGCTACAATCAACATGACGGACAAGGGCAAAGCCGTGCTTTCTGGTTCTCAGGACTCGGACCCCCTTCCTGGGACCTAATCCTCCACTCGTCCAACGTGAACGAGATGGTATATACTGGCACACCCATAGTCGCACGGGGGTGAGCATTGGGTTTGATTATTCAACCCTAGCACCTCCCTCCGATGGCGAAGACGAGATTTACTCGGCGACAGCTATGTCCCAAACATCACACTCGAGTCAGGACGCTTTGGCAAGGGTACACATGGCCAAACCCACACAAGAACAGGCGGTGGCCCAAAGGTTTGAAGAACAACAGGCGACTATAGACTCCTTAAGGGAAATGTTGGAGCAACTTCTGAAAAAGAAGAAGAAGAAGAAAAGAGCCCAGCACACCCTACCGCGACAGACGGGGAGTAAGGAATGGATACCTCCCCATCGTCCGGCGACTGAAATGGAGGATAACATTGATCCACGATCCGATTACTCTTCCAAAACATCGCTAGGAACGTCGCATACTGGGGGTAACGCCCGTGACAAGAGGTTCGACGAGTTCCAAAGCCAACTCAATGCTTTAAAACTCCAGCAGAACATGAACAAGCTGGGGGTGGTCCGACCCTATCCTGTCGAGTGGGATACAGTCCATACCTAGCGAAGTTCAATCCGATTAGCTTGGTGCAATTTGATGGCAAGGGCTCGCCCTCGCAACACATTTATTACTTCATGGCGCAGACCGGATTCCTTATGGGGAATGACGCTATTCTCACTCGGTTATTCATAGGCACCCTCAAAGGGGTGGCGTTTGAATGGTTCCACAAGTTAGAACCCGGATCTATCAAATCATGGGCCGACACGAAAAGACTTTTCCTGGCCCGCTTCTTCGACGACGACATGGAGGTGTCGATGGCCACCCTCCTCTCCAAAAAGCAACGGAAGTCGGAGACGGTCAACGACTTCGTGAAGAGGTTCAGGAACCGATCGGTCCACTGTCGGGATCAAGTTTCCGAATCCACGCTGATTGAGATGTGCTGCAATAATCTCTCGATCCATATTCTGTCCAAGGTTGGCGCAGTAGAAACCCGGACCTAGAAAGAACTTGTTCGTCAAGGCGAGCAAGTGGAAAATATGATCAAAAGGTTAGAGGCCGAAGAGCCACATCCCAAGAAGGGAGCCGCGGAGCCGACCGCGCCAAAGAATCCTCCTCGAACTAGAGGAAAAGAGATCATTACCGTCGATTCTGCCCCGACACCCAAAACTGCTCAAAGGCCGAAACCTAGGCAATTCGAGCAACGCCCCCCACGGCAATACGACTTCAAAGAAGACCAGGTGGTGGCGACATTCGATACTCTACTCAAGAGCAATCGAATTAAATTGCCGGAGGCTACGAAGCCTGAGGAGGCAAACAAAATCAATGACCCAAGTTATTGTGCCTATCACCGATTCCTTGGCCACCACACTTCTAAGTGTTACATCCTTAAGGATAAACTCCAGGCCCTCTACGACGCAGGAGTCCTGAAGAAGGAGAAGGTTCAAAAGCAGGTGACCACGAATATGATCACCTTGAGCTTTGGGACAGATCTCCCGGAGGTCCAGGCTCCAGCAGGGGTAATTCCTATCCCTAAAGCAGTCCTGAAAATCACTAATGATGACCCTCACAACCAACGAGAGAAAGGTTTAGTCCCCCAGACTCTGCCATCGGGTCAAGTGATGTGGGTCCATCCGGACCTCCTCAGCTACGAACAATAGACTACAAAGCCCTCGAAAGAGGTTAAGGGAAAGCCTTGCAACGTCATCTCCGCCATCCTAGATGGAGATAAGACAGCAATGACCGCCCCTACCGATTCTGAGGAGGAAATTGCCGTCCTTGCCACTAGAGCAGGGAAGGAATTCGCCAAAGAGTATCCCGCGAGAACGGAAGACCTTGCAGGGCCTTCCGCAAGGCCACCTGCAGCAGTCCTTCCAGGCATCGATAAACCAAGCTCGAGTAATCAACCTTTCCATTTCAACATGCTCGCGCAACTAAAGAGCATCCCCGCACGTATTACCATGTATGACCTCCTACGGCTATCCAGACCTACATGGGAAGCCCTACAAGAAGCATTGGCCGACTCGGAAGTCTTTGCCACCCATTTCTCAAGGGAAGAATACACGGAACAGGAATGTGCGATGTGCTGCCAGACCACCGAGAGGTGCATCCCTTGCATTACATTCACTCCTGAGGACATGCTCATCAAAAGCACCTCCCATGATCGATCGCTGTACTTCACGGGGTACGTCGGTTCCTCGAAAGTGGATCGGATTCAAGTCGACCCAGGGTCTGCATTAAGCATCGTACCTCTGATACTGATCAAACACCTGGGGGTGCCCTCGAAGCGTCTGTCCACAACTACCACGACTATCTTCGGCTTCAACGCCACGGGAACACGACCGCTTGGCAAAATACGCCTGAAGTGCCGGATAGGCGACATGAAGATAGAGGTGACATGTTATATCATCGACGCCGAGCCATCCTACAATATGCTCTTGGGACGACCATGGATCCACAGTAACCGGATAGTCCCATCTACCTTGCATCAATGCTTAAAATACGTGGACGACTATGATCGCATGAAGACAGTAGTAGCCGACAAGCAACCCTTCAAAGGCGTCGAAAACTACTTCACAGACTCTTTGCTGTACCAAGAACCCGACGAGCCACCGGTCGAGGAACCGAAGAGCGGCAACGAGGCGGATAGCGAGCCCAAATACGGCGACAGCCTAATCCTGAACGACTTCGAGTCAATTGTAATCGGTTACGAAAGTCACAATGTAACCAACGTTGTTCAGGCGGAGGAGATTATCGTGAATGAGAAGTTCAACTTTGCTTATTTGTCGTCTTGCTCAACATCCGAGGATGATGCGCCTAATAACCTAGTGTCGAAACTTTATAACGACCGCTCCCTGCACTTTCCTATATGCTCGTCGTATGTCGCAAAGACACAACCGATCAAGTCATCACAAGCTGTACTTATCGTACCGGCCCGGGATAACTACCAGAAGGATATCATCTTTGGACGAATCGATCACCCTGTGCACACATTGTGGGACGAGTCTGAAGATGAGGACCCCGCGCCTCAATTTTCACAGTATAGTCAAATCGCGAAGCGCATGATGAGCGACATGGGGTATGACCTCACTCGCCCAGAGGGTCTGAATTACGGCCGAGGACGCAGGACGGTCATCCGACCTGCTTATGTACCTAAAGGCAAACCCTCAAATTACTTCAACAAGACTCGGAGAGGTTTGGGCTACTCCTCTTCCTCTTCAGATCTATTCTGTTACGTCAACGAGGATTCCGACTATGCGCGTTCGGGGGATCAATCTTCGACAACCTCAGCATGGGACTTAGACGTCAGCGTAAGAGACTTGTTCGACAGCCTTATAGTCAACATGGCCGTAATTGATCCCACCGAAATGGTAGGGGATGGACATGTCCCGCTTTATGATGAGACATGGGACCGCCACGTCAACGCTCAGTGGAATAGTTACTTCGAGCAACGCGAACCCCGACTGGGTAGCCAATATTGTTCCAGTCCTGAAGAATGGTAAGATTCACATCTGCATTGACTTCAGGGATCTCAATGCTACGTGCCCTAAGGACGAATTTCCTCTACCCATCACGGATGTCATCATTGACAACACGTGTGGATTTGAGAGGATGTCCTTCATGGATGGATTCTCAGGGTACAATCAAATCAAAATGCACCCCGAGGACGAAAAACACACTTCATTTAGGACTCCCATGGGGGTGTACTGCTACACGATCATGCCTTTCGGACTTAAAAACACTGGCACAACCTACCAGCGCGCCATGAGCATGATCTTTCGAGATTACCTATGGAAGACGGTCGAATGCTACGTGGACAACCTGGTCGTGAAGAGTCACTGTAAAGATGACCACCTCCAAGACTTGAGGGTAATGTTCGAACTCATGAGAACTCATCAACTCAAGATGAATCCTACGAAGTCATTCTTAGGGATGTCTAGTGGTAAATTCCTTAGTTTCGTCGTCACGACGAAAGGAATCCGGATTGACCCAGACAAGGTGCGAGCTATTCAAGAGCTTCGGCCGTCCCGAAATCTTAAAGAGCTAAGGGGCCTTCAGGGACGATTGGCTTACATCCGGAGGTTCATTTCAAATCTTTCGGGTAAGTGTCAACCCTTCTCCAAACTAATGAAGAAAGGCACTTCCTTCGTATGGGATGAGCCCTGCCAATGGGCCTTTGAGGAGATCAAAGCTTACCTCTCGAACCCGCCCGTCTTGGCGGCTCCAATCTCAGGAAAGTCGTTCCTCATCTACATCAGGGCTATGGAGCACTCTCTAGGCGCCCTCTTGGCACAAAATGACGACGCTGGCTACGAGCAGGGCATCTACTACCTAAGTAGAACCCTACAAGACGCCGAACAACGATACCCGATGGTCAAAAAGGAGTGTTTAGCCTTGGTATTCGCCATCCAAAAGATGCGGCACTACTGATACGGGTGTATCTTCTCTTCGGAAGCTTAGCGATCCTCATGGGAGCTTGAGGATAGATGATTCTTATGGTATCTTGAGAATAGAGTAGACGAGTCGTGGACGAGGTCATTGGAGGCGACGAAGTCGAAGGAGTTGTCAAAACTACAGGAATTACAGTTGGACTCTGGCCGGTCAACCGGCTTGGTCACGGCGGTCGACCGCTTAGTGCACAGACCCAGACTATGTCTCGGGACTGAGAGCGGTCGACCGATGATGGCGCTGCGGTCGACCGGAAACACTGTAATTGATTTTTCCAGTTTTCGTCGTTCTGACCGGTCGACCGCCTTGGGCACTGCGATCGACGGCGTAGCGGTTCCGGGCCTGGGTCTGTTTCCTGCTCCAGTTGGGATTTCTGTTTAGTATAAATAGAAACACGACTTTTCTAGGGTTTAGAACTCAGATTGTAATCAGAAAAGAGATCAGGGAGGTTGTTCTTTGATCTAGAGAGATTGTGAGAGAGAGATTTTGTAAATCCAATTGATTCTCATAATCTAGAGAAGGTATTTTCCTTCGCCCTAATTATAACTCTTGTGTTCTTCAGTCATTTTCTTCTTTACCCACTCTTGATAATTCCGCGATCAAGAGTGCTCGCACGGCGACTCGTATCAAGTTGGTATCAGAGCACTAGATCCTGTGAAGGGGGAACCTGTGTATGGTCCTTACTCGCTCACAGTACAAGAAGCTTGGCGAGATCCTTAATTCCTCGGAGGGGGTCCAAAAATTAAGGAAGGAGAAGATGTCTGAAGCAGATAATTCAACAAGACTTGATGCCATGGAGAAGCAGATTGAGATGATCGGGACGACTCTTACCCAACTCGTGGGCCTCATCAACGGAGGAGACAAAAAGGAGGAATCTTCTTCGAAGGGTAGGAGGGGACTCTTCGAATCCGATGAGGAGAGCGAGAAAGCTGATTCAGAGGGAGAGACTGAGATTGTTAAGACTGCTGGACATCAAGGGGGTAAGAATCATTACCAGAATCTGAAGATTGACGGAGACTGAGATTGTTAAGACTGCTGGACATCAAGGGGGTAAGAATCATTACCAGAATCTGAAGATTGACTTCAAGGTTGAGATTCCTGTTTATGATGGGAGTATCAATGTGGAGAAGCTTGATGATTGGTTCGAACGCATGGAGATGTACTTCACTCTCTATGGATATTCATCCAAGGAGAAAATAGTGTTTGTGACATTGAAGCTTTCAGGGCACGCGTTGACGTGGTGGAAATCCTATTGCAAACAGGAGAAGAAAGCGGCGTCGTGGAACAAGTTCAAGGAGCTACTTCGGAAGCAATTTTATCCAGTGGGGTTCCTTGAGAAGCGTTGGTACAAGTGGTATGGCTTGCGCCAAAAATTTAATCAGACTATTCAAGAGTACACGACGGAGTTCCAGCAACAGGCGATGGTCCTAAACATCGCAACGTCCGAGTACCCCATCTTCATAAAGTACATGGCGGGTCTGAATGATTACATCCGGAAGGAGATGAAGCTGTTTTTAGTGGAGACAATCGCAGAGGCGAGCGTGAAGGCCATTGCCATTGAGGGCCGGCAGAAGAAGGGCAACGAGACAAAGGGGGATTCCAAACCATCGGGGAGCAAGACGGGTGGTTCTCAGTCTAAGGATGAGAAGAAGAAGGTTGACTCGGGGAAAGCAGGATTATGCAATCACTGCAAGCAGACAGGGCATGTGGCTGATCGTTGCTGGGATAAGTATCCTCATCTGAAGCTAAAAGGATTGAAGAAGAAGGAGGAGAAGAAGGCGTACGTGATAGCACAGGGTCCGAAGGAGGTTCCCAGAATGACCGAACCCAATAGCAGTCTCAACCTTATGGCGGGGAAGCAGGCCACCAAAGAAGATGACGACCCGAGGGAGCAACTCTTTGTTCTGAAGTTGTAGGTCTAGACCAGTTTAGTGGATGCTATTGTAGATCCATGGAGTCAGAAAAATCTGATATCTGAGGCGTTAGTACAGAAGATGGGATTGAAGACGGTGAAACATCCAAAGCCCTATCCATTAGGGTGGATTCAGAAGGAGGCGGGATTGAGTGTGGTGAACCAGTGTTCATTCAGATTTGCACTCCATGAGTCATATATTGACGAGGTCACATGCGACGTGGTTCCGTTGGATGTTTGCCAAGTTATTTTGGGCAATCCTTATTTGTGGGATAGATACGCAGTATATGATCGGCGAGCCCAAAAGTATACGTTCACCAAGGATGGCGAGCAATTCGTTTTTCGTTCGGCGTCTCTTCCACAGGAGACGAGCTTGGTGACAGTGACTCAGGCTAAGAGGTTGGTGAACGCGGGCAGGAAGTTCGTTTTATTGTTCATTCGGCCGTATGAAGAGCAGCTGAGTAGGATGTGCTTGTCTACCTTGAGCAAGCGCCAGGAGGGAGATCTTGACAGGTTGAAGGTCAAGTATGCGGACTTGTTTTCGGAGATCACGGGACTACCACCACGTCGAGGTGTAGAGCATGAGATTATGTTGACCGGGGAGAGTTCCTTACCTAACATAGGCCTATACCGCACATCAGTACTGGAGTCCGAGGAGATCAAGAAGCAGGTTCAGGAGCTCTTGGAGGCGGGAGTGATTATGCCGAGTTGTTCACCTTGCGGGTCACCAGTGTTGTTGGTGCCCAAAAAGGATGGAGGTTGGCGCATGTGCGTAGATTATCGGGCACTCAACAAGATCACAATCAAGAATCGCTACCCATTACCGCGGATCGATGATCTTATGGACCAGTTGGAGGGAGCGAGGTTTTTCACGAAGCTGGATTTGAAGTCTGGTTACCATCAGGTGAGGATTCGGGAGGAAGACACTTGGAAGACTGCGTTCAAGACCAAGCAAGGCCTATTCGAGTGGTTGGTGATGCCGTTTGGATTGTGCAATGCTCCGGCTACCTTTATGAGGCTTATGAATGATTTGTTGCGACCCTTTATAGAGGATTTTGTGATAGTTTACCTTGTTGATATCTTGGTGTACAGCAGGACTTGGGAGGAGCATCTAGTTCATGTTGAGAAGGTATTTGAAGTGTTGCAGGACGGACAACTGAAGCTCAACGGGAAGAAGTGCGAGTTCGGGAAGGACGAGTTGGTGTATCTCGGCTTCATCGTAGGGAAGGGCCAGCGGAGGATAGATCCAGGCAAGGTGGAGGTGATCACAAAGTGGCCGACGCCGAAGACAGTGACTGAGGTGAGGAGCTTCATGGGGGCTTGCCAGTATTTGCGCAAGTTCATTCGACATTTTTCGGCTTATGCGGCACCGTTACATAGCCTCACAAAGGTTAAAGTTTAGTTTGAGTGGGGAAGGACGCATGAGGAGGCTTTTCAGTTGCTAAAAAAGAAGATCTCGGAGGCACCGGTGTTGGCATTGCCGAATTTGCAATGGACTTTTGAGGTAGAGACCGACGCGTCTAATTATGCGATGGGCGCGATGTTGATTTAGGATGGGAAACCAGTGGAATACCATTCTGAGAAGTTTTCGGGTGCTATTGCGAACTACCCAACCTACGACAAGGAGTTCTATGCACTATATCAAGCAATTAAGCATTGGAGGGTGTACTTGTTAGGGAAGGAGGTGGTCGTGCATTCGGATCATAAGCCGTTGGAGTTCTTACATGCCCAGACGAAGCTACAGCAGGCACGGCACATGAAGTGGATGTCCTATTTGATGGCTTTCAACATCATTATTAGGTACAAGAAGGGGGCGACGAACAAGTTGGCCGATATGTTATCTCGTCCGCCGATAAGGTCTTTATTGGTGGCGACGCGTATTCAGCCCTTGGTTCCTTTAGAGTATGTACAGCTGTATGCATCCAGTAGGGACTTCGATAGTGTGTTTGAGCAGGCGAAGGCTGGTCGAAAGAGGGAGTATGCACTTGGAGAAGATGGCTTGTTGTATCGTGGGACATCACTATGCATTCCGGAAGATGGTGATAGGTTGCAGTGGATTCGGGAAGCGCATACCTCGCGTGTGCAAGGGCATTTTGGCATTCAGAAAATGCTTCTCAATCTACGACGACATGTGTTTTGGCTACATATGCTTGATGATGTGACCAAGTATGTTGGAGGGTGTAAGTTATGCTGTATTTCGAAGCCTTCTAACAGGAAGAGGGGATTGTACCTACCATTACCAGTTCCTTTTAGGCCGTGAGAGAGCATTTCTATGGATTTTCTAGGAGGGTTGCCGACTACGAAGCGTGGGCGTGACTATTTGTACGTTGTGGTGGACCGGTTCAACAAGATAGTGATATTGATTCCTTGTAAGAAGACCGTGACGGGAGCGGGTGCAGCACAATTGTTCTTTGAGCATGTGTGGAAGCACTTTGGGTTGCCGAGCTCGATTATTTCGGATCGGGATAGCCCGTTCGATCTTGTGTTTTCAAGTGAAGCCACAGTGGACGGCAAGGAAGGGAGTGAGAGACAACGTGCTCAGCGATTTCTTGAGAAGATTGCAAATATTCATGCCACGGTTGAAGCTCAATTGAAGAAATCGCAAGCTAAGTACAAGGCGAAGCATGATCAACATCGGGTTCCTTGTAACTTTGGTAAAGGCGATATGGTATGGCTAAAATTGAGTAAGGAGAGGCTCAAAGGAGAAGGGAAGAAGTTGAAGCCTATTCGTTATGGTCCATTTCGGATTATCGATCAGATTGGCGACAACGCTTTTCGTTTAGATTTGCCACCTTACTTAGGCATGTATTCGGTGATCAATGCCGAGTACTTGAAGTTGTTTGAGCCTCCATTATTGGATGATGAAGGTGATGACAAGATGATCTTACCGCATGTTGAAGACTTGTGGTTTGATAGAGAGGAACCACTGAAAGAAGATTACATTTTGGAACGGAAGACGACCGAGACGAGGCGGGGGACGAAGGAGTCGTTTCTCATCGGGCGTCAAGGTCAGGTTTCTAGCAAGGCCAAGTGGTTCAACAGAGAAGGAGGGGCTTGCGAGTTCCCTCAGCTGAAGTTCTAACTTGAATGGGACTTCAAGTTCCTAAAGGGGGGACCCATGATACGGGTGTATCTTCTCTTCGGGAGCTTAGCGATCCTCATGGGAGCTTGAGGATAGATGATTCTCATGGTATCTTGAGAATAGAGTAGAGGAGTCGTGAACGAGGTCATTGGAGGCGACGAAGTCGAAGGAGTTGTCAAAACTGCAGGAATTACAGTTGGACCCTGGCCGGTCAACCGGCTTGGTCACGGCGGTCGACCGCTTAGTGCACAGGCCCAGACTATGTCTCGGGACTGAGAGCGGTCGACCGATGAAGGCTCTGCGGTCGACCGGAAAACAGCGGTCGACCGATGATGGCGCTGCGGTTGACCGGAAACACTGTAATTGATTTTTCCAGTTTTCGACGTTCTGACCGGTCGACGAAAACTCAGATTGTAATGAGAAAAGAGATCAGGGAGGTTGTTCTTTGATCTAGAGAGATTGTGAGAGAGAGATTTTGTAAATCCAATTGATTCTCATAATCTAGAGAAGGTATTTTCCTTCGCCCTAATTATAACTCTTGTGTTCTTCAGTCGTTTTCTTCTTTACCCACTCTTGATAATTCCGCGATCAAGAGTGCTCGCACGGCGACTCGTATCAACTACCTGGTTGGCCAGACCATCCACGTCATTTCTTGGATAAACCCCATCCGAGTTTTCATGATGCAGCCTACGACTTTAAACTGGCCTTTGGCTAGGTGGGCACTCCTATTGTCTCAGTATGACATTCACTTTATACCACAGAAGTCAGTCAAAGGACAGGCTATCTGTGATCTTATGGCTAGTCATCCGCTAGGGGCGAAGACCGACCTATTCGAAGATTTTCAGATTCTCTAACAGAGCCATGCACCAACAACGTGGCTGAGTACAACGTGCTACTCATTGGACTCGAGTTAGCAAGAGAGTTAGAGATAAGACATCTCGAAGCCTACGGTGACTCTCAGCTAATTATCAAACAGATGACGGGGGAATACGAAGTAAGGAACGACAATCTAATCCCGCTTCACAAAGCAGCTACAAAGCTGGTGGAGTCATTCGAGAGTTTCCGCATCGAGCATGTGCTCCGTTCCAAGAACACGCATGCGGACGTCCTCACATCCTTGGCAGCTAACTTGGCCCAGCCACTAGAGACGACTCAATGGGTCACCGTGGCAAGCCGAAGGCTCTTTCGACTAAAGGACATTCCAGAAGCAAACGCCACCCATCAAGTTTTAAATCAGTCCGACCTAAAAGACTGGCGTCTTCTGATCATCGATTACATCCTATACAGCATGCTGCCGGAGGATGCTAGGGAGCGAGAGTCCGTCCGACGACGTGCCTCGAGGTTCTACTACGATTCGACCACCAAGACGTTGTATCGAAGGTCGTACGACGGCTTGTTACTTTGATGCCTTTCAAAGGCAGAAGCACAAGAAGCTTTGCGCGAAGCCCATGGTGGCACTTGCGGAGCCTACCAACCCGGACCCAAACTTTAGGATCGTCTATGAAGGATGGGCTACTTTTGGCCTGGGATGGTTAGCGACACGGTCGTTTACGCAAAGCGCTGCCACGCGTGTCAAATCCACGCCAACTACATGCATTAACCTCCCGAAGACCTACACCCGACAAAGGCGTCATGGCCTTTCGAAGCATGGGGGATGGACATAGTCAGACTAATATCCCCGCTGTCGGCAAGAGGCAATCGCTTCATCCTCGCGATCACCAACTACTTCTCCAAATGAGTCAAAGCCGTCCCTTTAAGAGAAGTCAAGACCAAAGACGTTATTAAGTTCATCAAACATTATGTCATATACCGATACGGCATACCTCGATGTATCATCCATGACAACGGTACACAATTCGTTAGCCACGCGTTCACCCGGTTTTGTGATAAATTCTGGATACCGAACCTTTCCTCCACAGCCTATAACCCTTCGGTGAATGGCTTGGCCGAGGCCTTCAACAAAACAATCATTAAGATCTTAACCAAGCTAACTTCCAATAGCAAGCGCGATTGGAATGAGAAGCTGGGTGAGAGCTTATGGGCGTATCGTACAACGGTTCGCATGCCGACGGGCAACACACCTTACTCGTTGGTATATGGCTGTGAGGCTGTGTTACCTTTAGAGATTCAAATTCTATCCCTCCACGTTACCCTGGCCGTAGGAATGACGACAGAGGATAATCATCAACGGCGCCTCATAGAACTTGAAGCGTTGGATGAGAAACGACTGGAAGCTCAACAACACATTGAGTTCTATCAAGCCCGAATGGCCAAGGCTTTCGACAAGAAGGTCAAGCGTCGATCCTTCAAAGAAGGAGAATTGGTACTAGCCACTCGACGACCAATGATTCTCACTTCCAAGAAGAATGACAAATTTCAGTCCAAATGGGAAGGACCGTTCGTGGTAGAGACAGTCTACTCGAATGGATCCTATCGCCTCGTCAAACCGAATGGCGACAAGATCATGATGCCCATCAACAGCAAATACTTGAAGAAGTACTACCCTTAGTTCTCCTTCAAACTCCCACGAGTGCATGAGTCTAAATTGGTCCTCACTCCCTCCAACTGGTACACGAGGCTAAACTATTCCTACTTCATATACTCCGACGGGGAACCCTATATGAGACGTTACTAATGGCGTTCATAAGCGTGACCTAGGTCGCCATTTGGTCCAACCTTCTTACAGTCGAGACCAAGACAATCCTGTCATGTTAATTATTACCTCTGACAAAATCAACTTACCAATCCTCCTCAATAGGGTGGTAAGTCCACAGAGTTGCTCGAATCGCAACAAACTCCCACTGTCATGTTAACACTACACCACTGACAAAATCAACCTATCAATCCTCTTTAATAGAATGGTAGGTCCTCAAAGTCGTTCACATCGCGACGTACAATTCTGTTATGTTAACTATCACCTCTAACAAAATCAACTTATCAATCCCTTCCAATGGGATGATAAGTCCTCATAGTTGCTCCAATCGCAACAAAACTCCATCATGTTAATGATCACCTCTGATGACTGGCACCATTATTTCCACGAGTAGCACAGCCTAAGTAGTAACCTACCATGCGACGTGTTATTACTTCGGTCAATAGTCACACTCCTACGTCCCTGAACTACCTGACCTATTCCGGATATCCTAAACTTCTATTAGAATAACCGATGGGTAGTAGGCTACCACGCGACGGTTCCTACAGCAATCGATCGTCACATTCCTACATCCCTAAACGATTCGATTATCATATGCGTTGTCCTCGCAGACGGCGATAATTATCAAGGGCGGATCGACAGGCGACATGTCCAACTGTTCCCCCAGATAGCAACTCGCCGAACAGAAAGTCATAGTTAGGGTCTTCAGCTGGTCGCATGCACGAGCAACTGCTCCTTGTTTCAAGCTAAGTGTTACTCTCTCGGTTCCACTTGAGCTGCAACGTGAAAGTCGGAGTTAACCCGACCCCACGCTGCAAACAACCAAAAGCAAAAGGAGATCCTAACGACTAAATCCAAGACAGACTCATCGAAAGCTCGCCACACTGCGAGAGATGGTGTAAATGGCTCGACTCAGGTGCCAAACAGCGCAGGCGAGTCCAACACAATAGCTATCAAGGGCTAAACCAACAGTCCGAAGCACAGATCAAATGCAGAAAATAAAGAAAAAGACTGTGCATGAAAGCAATAGATAAACAAAAGCATAAAAGGCCATTATGGGCCAAAATTACATGCGTAGAGTTTTTAAACATCAACAAAATTACAAAAGAGTGTTAAGCAAGGGGGACGACGCCCTACATTAACTTCAAAAGACTAAAACTGGCGATTTTCGCCTTGACGGATGCAAGCTCTGCCGCCTGTCTGGCTCTGGCCTTCACCTCCTGCCCCTGCTGAAGCCGGGCGAGAGCAGCCTCGCCATTCTCTTCTTCCTGGCGAAGGAGCTGGAGCGCCCTCTCTTCTGCCTCGATGGCTCGGTAAGCCTGCGTCTTCTTATGCTCTAGCCGCCTTAGCCTCGCCTCGCCTTCGAGGGATCCGGCGGCTCGGTAAGCCTGCGTCTTCTTATGCTCTAGCCGCCTTAGCCTCGCCTCGCCTTCGAGGGATCCGGCATCTTCGAAGAAGGCAGCATCCAAATAGGCGTCCATCTTCGCTAGTATGGCTCGATGTCGCCTGCGCAGACGTTCGAGCAGAGCCTCCTGCTTTAGAATTCGCTTCGCTAGGTCCTCGCGCTCAAGCAGAGCGCTTATGGCGAGAGGCGTCGGTTTGGGGTCGGCCTGCACCAGCTTCTCCAAGTGGTACATCAATTCCTCCAAACGGTGGAGCTCTCGCTCACACCGCCGGGTGAGTTGAGCACCACCTACGTGGCGGATCTCATCTAAGCTCTCCTCCACGAAGGGGAGCATGTCGTAGTACTACCCAGTGCCCTCGCTAACGATGGCGGTGGTCCTACGGAGGGCGTCCTCCAATCTTTGAAGGACAGCAAACACC
>NC_033802.1:48728024-48745510 GCF_001876935.1 Asparagus officinalis | reverse complement strand
TGGCACCGGCAAAGGGGGAGGAAGAGCCAACACTCTCGGAGGCCATTGAGCGGAGGAGATTTTGGAGTTTTGTTTCTTTTGAGGCAAAATTTTGTAAGTACGAGAGCTCAGCCAAGGGTATGGCGGGTGCATCATATAGCCAAAAGCCTAACGGCTGAGATTTGCTGTCCCAAACAATCGGGCGGCTCAGATGTCCCACGACGCTTCGAGCTCGACGCCCATAAAAGCATTACCATTGGGACTCCGAACCGACCGTTCGGATTGAGCGCGGAAGGCGAAGCGTCCCGTCGCTTCGTAATTAATGAGCACTAACACGCCCACGTCATCTTAGTTGGCAAGCACTTGGGTCCACCGGCAGACGCGTGGCACAAATTCGCTCGCGCTTGAGTTTCGCTTGTAATGCAAAATTCGTCTCGCTTAAATTTTACTTGTAGCACAAACTCGCCCGTACTTGAGTTTCGCCTGCAGTGCAAAATTCGCCTCGCTTGAATTCTGCTAGTAGCACAAACTCGCCCGTGCTTGAGTTTTGCCTGCAATGCAAAATTCGTCTCACTTGAGTTTCACTTGTAGCCCAAACTCGCCTGTTCCTGAGTTTCACTTGTAGCCCAAACTCGCCTGTGCCTGAGTTTCGCTTGTAGCCCAAACTCGCCTGTGCCTGAGTTTCGTTTGTAGCCCTGTTTGTGGGAAAATTTGCAGTAAAAGAAATGAAGGAAAATTGATTTGTATTCCTTTAATCTCAGTTACAATTAGATTTCCTGATTACAAAAGAGAGGAGAATGATCTGGATTCTCCCCTTTGTTTAATTCTGGGTTCTTCACGGTGGCGATGGAGTGCCTCCCTCGAATGCTCGCGTCGAGTTTGCTCTCCGTTGACGATCCGAATATCTTGTTTCACTGGAACGTGGTCTTCTCCTCACGATTTAACGTTGTGGAGAACTCTGAACGAGTTTAAAACTCTATGAAAGAGTTGATTTAACCGAAAGTCGGTTATAAGCCAAGGATGAAGAAGACCTTATTGCCGATCTCCAAAGCTCCAACCGAAGGATGAAGGATCCTATTTTCGCTGCCAAGAAGTTCCAACAGACCGCCCCCGAAAGATCCAGCCCTGATCTGATTATCAAAAATCCGATCCTTAACTCTGTTGAGTTTGTTGTTATTTATAGAGGATTAAGGGGTGTAACCACCTCCTTAATTCGCTCCTAAGTGGGGCTAATGGGATGTAACCGCCCCTTAAATCACTCCTGAGTGGAGTTGTGATCCCCTCAGATCGTGGGAAACGGTTTTGAAACCGTTCAGCTCGTGTTTGAACGAGTCAAACGCAGATCCTGCATTCTGGCATGAATTCTGTGTCCCAACGCAGTGTCTGGAAGCTTGAACGCAGTGATTGGAAGCTGCGTTTGCAGCGGATGAAAGCTGCGTTTGGCAGCGGTATAGAGCTGCGTTGGGCAGCGCTTGGAGCTGCGTTGGGCAGCGATATTGAGTTGCGTTGTGCACCGATGTTGAGCTGCGTCGGGCAGCGATGTTGAGCTGCGTCGGGCAGTGATGTTGAGCTGCGTCGGGCAGCGATGTTGAGCTGCGTCCAGTGGCGATTTAAGCTGCGTTTGCAACTTTTGGAGCTGCATTTGAGCTGCGTTCGTGGCTATGAACGCGGCGCATCTTGATGCTGGTACGCGGGGAGGACTTCCACGTCTTGATTTGAAGAGACCATTGATTTGTAGTCTCTTTCTGTCGAAGCGTTGCAAAGATCGTCATTTTGTAATCTTTACTTTAGCTCTTTGATATGCAAGAGTCGTCAGATTGTAACTCTCGATGTTGATGGTGAAGGCTGTTAAACTAGAGCTCTCATCGGTTGTCGTGAAGGTCGTCAGATTGTAACCTTCAGCGATCTACGTGAAAGTCTTCAAATTGTAGCCTTCTGGAAGTCGTCAGATTGTAACTTCCATCATCGGTGTTTGATGGGGATCAGCTATCTATTGTGATTTTTAGACAGCCTACAGAACCCCCTCCAAAGTTTTCGAAAGTTCGCGGTTGACTGGGACGAATTTTCGGAATACTTTGGATCTCAACTCTGATCTTGGAGCTGTTGATTCCTTGTGGTAAAGGATTTGTTCTCTGCACTTGCTTCGAAGGCATCTTGGTTGAAGGGATTTGCACGTAGGACCTGTGTGAAGGTATGCGCCATAATCCTGCTTCTGGAATGTGGGGGTGGACCCTGCATTTTG
This sequence comes from Asparagus officinalis, assembly GCF_001876935.1. Classification (NCBI taxonomy): domain Eukaryota; kingdom Viridiplantae; phylum Streptophyta; class Magnoliopsida; order Asparagales; family Asparagaceae; genus Asparagus; species Asparagus officinalis. Next base: position 48,743,289 of record NC_033802.1, on the reverse strand, counting down.
AACTTGAGATGCGGGTCTCACCCTTACATGTTGAATTTGGGCTTCCGTGCATTTTTGACTAAGTCTTTGAGACTTGTCTTTGGCTCATCTGTTTTAAGTCTCGGCTCACATCCATTAAGCTGATGGACCTGCAAACGTGCATAGGATTTTTGGCAAACCCTCAGCCATCAACGGATTTGATAAGCCTTTACCGACTACCGTTTGAGTCGGGCTAGCATGTGGATTGTCTAAGTCCGTTCCACATGTAACGTTGTGCTAAGAGAATGAACCCTCTTAGACTTGATGCTATGATTTTGAATACATAGACTTTGTCATTTTCACGGGAAACGACTAACCGGCAACGCGTGTTAGGCGTAGGCTTATCTCTAATTAGGGATCGAGATAAAGTCCCCCATGCGTAAAAGGCATGGATTTTGGTGCTACGATGTTGAATACGTAGACTTTGTCATTATTTTTTCTTGTGTTACTTGAAATACTGAAAGAAAGTTGGAAGCGCCAGAGGTGTAATATTAACTTGGCATGAATTTTCACTTAGAGTGAAATTCAGAAATTTTCTTTATTATCACTAGGATAATTCCAGAAAATATTATCCGTTGGGGATTTTATAATGACAACTTGCTATTCTTGTTGAAAAAGGATTAACAAGTTCATTGGGGGGTTTTACTGTTAGAGGTGTGATGTTAACCTAACAGTATTTTTATGGACCTATCGCTCCATTGACGAGAGTCGATAAGTGGAAAGTGTTGCGATCGGAGCAACTTTAAGGACCTATCGCTCTATTAATGAGAGTCGATAGGGTAGAGGTGTTGCGATCGGAGCAACTTTGAGGACCTATCGCTCTATTGACGAGAGTCGATAAGTCGATTTTGTCAGAGGTGTTTGATATTAACGTGACAAGATTGTGTTGCGATTGGAGCAACTTTGTGGACTTATCATCCTATTGACGAGGATTGATAAGTGGATTGTCAGAGGTTTGGTGTTAACATGACGGGAATTTGTTGCGATCGGAGCAACTTTGTGGACTTATCATCCTATTGAAAAGGATTGATAAGTGAATTTGTCAGAGGTATGATGTTAACGTGACAAGAGAATGTTTAGAAACGCCAGAGGTGTAATATTAACTTGGCATGAATTTTCACTTAGAGTGAAATTCAGAAATTTTCTTTATTATCACTAGGATAATTCCAGAAAATATTTAATCCGTTGGGGATTTTATAATGACAACTTGCTGTTAGAGGTGTGATGTTAACCTAACAGTATTTTTATGGACCTATCGCTCCGTTGATGAGAGTCGATAAGTGGAAAGTGTTGCGATCGAAGCAACTTTGAGGACCTATCGCTCTATTGACGAGAGTCGATAAGTTGATTTTGTCAGAGGTGTTTGATATTAACGTGACAAGATTGTGTTGCGATTGGAGCAACTTTGTGGACTTATCATCCTATTGACGAGGATTGATAAGTGAATTGTCAGAGGTTTGGTGTTAACATGACGGGAATTTGTTACGATCGGAGCAACTTTGAGGACTTATCATCCTATTGACGAGGATTGATAAGTGGATTGTCAGAGGTATGATGTTAACGTGATGACAGGAATGTGTTGCGATTGGAGCAACTTTGTGGACTTATCATCCTATTGAAGAGGATTAATAAGTTGATTTTGTCAGAGGTGTTTGATATTAACGTGACAAGAGAATGTTGCGATCGGAGCAACTTTGAGGACCTATCGCTCTATTGACGAGAGTCGATAAGTTAAAGGTGTTGTGATCGAAGCAACGTTGAGGACCTATCGCTCTATTAAGGAGAGTCGATAAGTTAATTTTGTCAGAGGTGTGATATTAACATGATAGGAATTTGTGTTGCGATGAGAGCAACTTTGTGGACTTATCAATAAGTTGATTGTTGTCAGAGGTATATCGTTAACGTGACAAAATTGGAGCGATGCCAGTTGAATGCATACTCTGTGGGGATGATGATCGTCAGAAGTGTAATGTTAACTTGACAATGTGAAAGATTTGTTACTCTTAATCCTGTGGATTCCAAGTAACCAACCCCCAGTCTTGATTAAAACTTAGCAGGGGAATAAAAAGAGGTAGACAAGGCACATCACCTAGTGGGGCACTATCCATGAAGTCGGAATAGAGGCACATCACCTGGTAGGCCATTATCTGGTAAGTTTGACTATCAGAGGTAACTGTTAACGTGATAGTTTTGTGGACCCGCCATCCTACTTAAAGAGGATTGGTGGGGGAATTTGGAGGAAAAGGACTATCAGAGGTGACGGTTATGATAGTTTTGGTGGACCCTCCATCCTACTTGAAGAGGATTGGTGGGGGAATTTGGAGGAAAAGGACTATCAGAGGTGACGGTTAACGTGATAGTTTTGGTGGACCCGCCATCCTACTTGAAGAGGATTGGTGGGGGAATTTGGAGGAAAAGGACTATCAGAGGTGACAGTTAACGTGATAGTTTGTTGGACCTACCATCCTACTGAAGAGGAGGATTAGCTTCAGTGGCCGTAGTATCTTCCGGTTCTGACTGGGAAGAGTGAGCTTGGTCCGATTGCTCAGGAGAAGGTTGGGCTTGGTCCGATTGCTCAGGTGGATCCTGCCTACTATGTTCTTCAGCTTTGATCCTGGCAATAATCTTTTGAGCCTGTTCACCTTGAGAGATTAGTTATCTCCAAGAACGACATTCTGCAACCCCGATTCGGGCTAGGAGGTTGGTCTGCAAGTTGTGTCGACAGGTCTCTACTAAAGTAGACTGTGTCATACCTGACTAACACCGGAGAGCCATGTCGGAACCTTTTGACATAGGCTTTGACGGACTCCCTCTTCTTCTGCTTAGTGGCAAGAAGGGTATGGATGGAGACTTCTGTATTCTCTTCAAAGAATCTTGATAGGAAGAGTCTCTCTAAATCTGCCCACCTTTGGATACATCCGGCAGGTAGTTTCCTGAACCATTCAAAGGCAACTCCCTTGAGGGTGCCAATGAATAATCGAGCCAGTATGGCGTCGTTTGATATCACATTCCCAGTCTGTGACTTGAAATGATAGATATGTTGGTTCGGTGATCCCGTGCCGTCAAAAGTTTGTAGCGTCGGGGAGGATAAGGGGCTGCATCCCATTCGGCAGGATAGGGTCTGACAGCTCCCTCTTCTTGGAGCTCGCTTCTGTTGGCCATGGCATTGAGACGGGCTTCCAATTCTTCCATTTTGATCGATTGAGGATTCTGCTCATTCTCGGTCTCTCTTCCTTCATCAGAGGAAGATTCCAGGTTGTGGGCTTCTTGGTCAGAAGCCGTGTCATCAACCATTTTTCCCTTCCCTTTGCCTGTGTGAGGTCGGGACGAAGACGTCTTTCCTCTCCGGGAGAGTTCTTGCCTGAGTGGCGAATCTGTCTTCTGAGATTTGGCCTTGTTTGTGACAATTTGAGTCAACAGGGCCATGAGTTCATTGATGGCCTCTTGCTGAGATTTGAGCATGGCCTCCTGCTCATCGAGTCTCTTCACGAGATCTTCATGGCTTCCCGTCATATAAGCGTAGCTCTCATGTTCAACAAAAGAGCTTGATGACTGGGACTCTGCAATGGCTGAGTGTTCATCATCGGAATTAGTTCCTTGGGCTAACCTCCGATAGTTGATAGGGGGAATTGTTCCTGTTCGCGTCCGAGTGCGTTGGTAGACTCCTTCAAACTCGTTAGCGATTTCTCTGACGGTCGGCGAACGACTTGTCTCAGAGTCGTCGGAACTAGGACCTGAGGCTTTCCCTCTGTTGATCACATTGATAGTGACCTCGGGATATTCGGTCTCTGGTGACTTCTTCCTGTGAGAACGTCGTCGTTGGTTGGGCAAGGCAACATGTATTAATTGGTCGAACACCAATTGTTTGGCCGCAAATGAACAACATTGACATCCCGAGAGGACCGTAGGAATCAGCCGTTCACATTGGAATGAACGAATGATTTGTTGCATCGGTCTTTCTCTCGATATGAACTCACTCAAATCTATTGTGAAGATTCGAGGAGAATTGCTCACTGATCGTGAGGTTTGAATTGGAACCCCCAGTCCATGATTGGACAGGACTGGCTCTTGGTGAACATGGATCTGGTTGAGATGCCTTGAATCCATGGACTTTTGACATCCGCCCCTCAATCTAGTTGCGCTACGCAGAGTATTCGGGGGTCTCGCTGCCCGGTCAGCGAGCCGGGGGTCCAGGGGGCGGCGCGCCCCTGGCCAGGGGGTCCGGGGGGATGGAATACCCCCCGGCGGGGTTCGGGGCAGCGCCCCGAAGCTCCACGGAGAAGGCCAGGTTCCATATTGAATTTCGTCACCCGAACGCATGCCTGAGCTCCAGGTGTTGCTGGTGAAACGCAGATTTGAGAGTTGCGTTTATTTTGTGGAACGCACCCCTGAGGGTTGCGTTCATTTTGTGGAATGCGCCCCTGAGGGTTGCGTTCAGTCTTCTTCACACAGAGCCTATGTTTGGGCTCATAGACGCGAGACTTGCATTCTGAAATAGAAACGCAGGGCATAGGGTCGCGTTTAGGCTCACAAACACGAAGCTCATGTTGACTTGAGGATCGGCATTCTCGGAGATGTGCTCGTCGTAAGGATCTCCTCCTCCGTCGAGCGACGTTCTTCTTAGCCTGCTTCAAGGCCTTGGCAGTAACACGCTGAGCCCACTCCATCGGGGGAGGGGCTATCCGAGCAGTCTTCCTTAGGCGGTTCGGCTGCAATTGGAGCAGTTGGAGCTTTAGTCTCTTTGGAGACTTTGTGGATCTTGCGTATAGCCTTGGGGCTAAGGGATCCGGAGGAGAGGACTTCCTCATACTTGGCTTGATCGAACTCTATGACGAGAGTTTCAACCGTGGTTCCAGTGAGATGAACATCGGATTGCGCCACCACTTCTTCGTCAGAGAAGCTCTTCCCCAGCGGAGTCGCCATCTTTTGTTTGTTGGAAATTTTGTAATAAAAATAAATGAAGGAAAATTGATTTGTATTCCTTTAATCTCAGTTACAATTAGATTTCCTGATTACAAAAGAGAGGAGAATAATCTGGATTCTCCCCTTTGTTTAATTCTGGGTTCTTCACGGTGGCGATGGAGTGCCTCCCTCGAATGCTCGCGTCGAGTTTGCTCTCCGTTGACGATCCGAATATCTTGTTTCACTGGAACGTGGTCTTCTCCTCACGATTTGACGTTATGGAGAACTCTGAACGAGTTTGAAACTCTATGAAAGAGTTAATTTAACCAATCCGATCCTTAACTCTGTTGAGTTTGTTGTTATTTATAGGGGATTAAGGGGTGTAACCACCTCCTTAATTCGCTCCTAAGTGGGGTAATGGGATGTAACCGCCCCCTTAAATCACTCCTGAGTGGAGTTGTGATCCCCTCAGATCGTGGGAAACGGTTTTGAAACCGTTCAACTCGTGTTTGAACGAGTCAAACGCAGATCCTGCATTCTGGCATGAATTCTGTGTCCCAACGCAGTGTCTGGAAGCTTGAACGCAGTGATTGGAAGCTGCGTTTGCAGCGGATGAAAGCTGCGTTTGGCAGCGGTATAGAGCTGCGTTGGGCAGCGCTTGGAGCTGCGTTAGGCAGCGATATTGAGCTGCGTTGTGCAGCGATGTTGAGCTGCGTTGGGCAGCGATGTTGAGCTGCGTCGGGCAGCGATGTTGAGCTGCGTCCAGTGGCGATTTAAGCTGCGTTTGCAACTTTTGGAGCTGCATTTGAGCTGCGTTCGTGGCTATGAACGCGGCGCATCTTGATGCTGGTACGCGGGGAGGACTTCCACGTCTTGATTTGAAGAGACCATTGATTTGTAGTCTCTTTCTGTCGAAGCGTTGCAAAGATCGTCATTTTGTAATCTTTACTTTAGCTCTTTGATATGCAAGGGTCGTCAGATTGTAACTCTCGATGTTGATGGTGAAGGCTATTAAACTAGAGCTCTCATCGGTTGTCGTGAAGGTCGTCAGATTGTAACCTTCAACGATCTACGTGAAAGTCTTTAAATTGTAGCCTTCTGGAAGTCGTCAGATTGCAACTTCCATCATCGGTGTTTTGATGGGGATCAGCTATCTATTGTGATTTTTAGACAACCTACAAGCCCAAACTCGCCTGTGCCCGAGTTTCGCTTACAACCTAAAATCGCCATCACTCAAGTTTCGTTTGCAGACCAAACCCACCGGCGCTTGAGTTTCGCTTATGGCATAAACTCTCCCTCACTTGAGTTTTGCCTATTGCTCAGAATCGCCTGTAACTAAATCTGCCCATCGCATGAACAAGACACCGAATGGAGACTAAACGAAATATGAGAGGAGTATGTGCACAATGAGAAAATGCAAACTTCATTAGATGCTTCTAGACAGTACATTTGAACAAAGTTATGATTTCACAATCAAACAAGTCATAACACAGTGTCAAAAGCAAAACAAGCAAAATGTCTTAACGTGGTTTTAGACCTAAAATCCTAGTCCAACAAACTAAAGGAATTAAGCTCTGCTTTGACCACGGCCACCCTTCTCGCGTGGTCCTCTCGGGCTTTGTCTTCGGCCTCTTTCCGCGCCCGATCTTCAAAGCTTGACCTGGCGGCAGCGTCCTCCTGGCGCAATGTGTGAAGGCTTCGAGTTTCCTCCTCGACGGTCTTGCTGACCTTTACACTCTCGGATTGAAGCTCCTCAAAGTCGCCTCCGCCTCCCCCAGCTCGGCCCTCAGGCGGGATATAGTGGAAGTGGCATTGCCTATCTTCTCTTCAAGTGAGCGCTGCTGACCTACCCAGAAAGCGACATGGGATTCCAGATCTGCTATCTCCCTAGAGCGGACTTCCTGATCCCAGGCCTCCCGACGTCTAGTGTGAGACAAGAGGGATTCCACATCGACTTCCGGACCCTCTTGCAGCAAGATCTCCAGACGCGTCAGGCGTGACTCCAGAAAAAGGAGTCTCTGCACACAATGTGTAGCAAGCCGACATTCGCCCAATCGCCGAAGATCGGCCACACGATCCAGGAGGGACTGTTTGAAGCCATTATAGGCCCCCATCTCAAGAATGACGAGGGAAACTACCAGCTTCACAACATTCTCAAATTCCTCAACGCGAGATTGTATAAGCAAGGAATCTGAGGAAACAGGCTCCTGACTCGGAGCAAGCGCCGCGATGGGTGGGACCTCGAGACAAGGTTTAGCTCCAGGCTGAGGAACGGAATCGGAGGCGGAGGAAGTTGTAGTACCCTCAGACTCGTCGTTGGAAATCAAAATGGGCTCAGCCGCACGCTCTTCGGTCGTTGGCACCTCTTCTTGAGCTGCGTAACACAACAACGACAAAGGAAAGAGTTAGGCAAGAAGTACCTACTCGACTTACGACACTTTAACCGAACTGCATAAAAATCAGGATGAAAGGGTACCTTCGGCTGCAGCGGCCTCGGCGGCACCCGAAGAGGACGCCTCCTTCCTCTTCTTCGAAGCAACTCACTTCACCTTCGGCACCATCCCGATTGCAACGAGAGGAAACTTGGATTTTCTCCGGAAGAGATGATAAGAAAACTGCAACCTCCCTTGACAAGGAAAGGGGGCATTAAATACTCAGAGCCCAGATGGTTGTTTACCGTTTGATTGGACCGTTCAGGGCCAAACAGTCGAGAATGAATCCGAAAAACTCAGGATCTCGCACGAACGGCCAGGATCTGGCAGTTTCTAGACACGATCTTCAACCAACGGCCTAGATCAGGCGTGTAGAACGAAGAGGCCCACTACGCCGTATTTAATGCGAAGCGATGTGCCCACATCATCTTAATTAACGAGCATATTAACGCTTAAATTGACACGTGGCCCACTTAAAGCGGAGCCCGCCCACGGGTTGAATTCGCCGTTTAAACTTGTAACGATCAAGCTCGTTTGACATTTGAACTATTTAGGACTCGCATACCACTCCGGAATTCGAGTCGGCCCCAATTTTGCATGCATACAAAATTCGCCTGCAGGTAAAACAAGCCTGCAGCTGAAATTCGCCGACAGCTAGAATCCTCCTACAGCTAGGATTCCCCTGCGGCCAAACTCTGACTAGTGCGAATCCATGTTGAACAATGACAAAAACGACAAAAAGTGGAGAGCACACAAAAGAAGTAATGACTAGAAACAAAGGGATAATTTCATTCGTTAAAGGAAATTCTGATACAACGAGGGAATCAAAAGCAAATTACAAAGCTTTCAACCCCGACTCCGCCTCACGAATCTCCCCAGGGTGGCGAAGCTCGAGCCTCCTTAGGATCTATCGACGAAGATTTTTCTCAGTGCACGAAACCAAGTCTTGGACGGTGTGTTTAGCCTCCTTAAGGGCTCGGTCTTTCTCCTCAACAGAACTAGCGACCAGTTGCCGTCGAGACTCGATTTCCTCCAACTCCCTTAGCAGCTATTCACGAGCCTCCTCCTGAGTAGCTAGTGAGGCCTGCGCATTAGCAATGATTTGCTTAAGCTTCACTATCTCCGAAGACAAGCGAGAGAGGCGGGAGTCAGCCTTTTGTTGCTCGAGGTTCACTCGTTCATTCTTGGCCTTGACACGCTCTAACTCTTCCGACAACCTTGCCTCTAACGACATGGTCTCGTTCAGTCTGCGGTCGTGCTCCTCCAATGCTGCTTGAACCTCGCCAGACGCGAGATGAACGATCTCAAAACTCTTCGCGCGAAGGATAAGCAACTGTCGGATAGCCCGCTCTACCTCTTCCAAATGCTTGAAGTACAGTTTGGCCGTGGTAGCATCAAGCTTCTTGATCAGGAAAACCATATCATAATCGAGGTCATCCTTGAACTCCTCGAAGGGGCAGCTCTCTTCCAATGCGAGCTTGATACAGTTCGCGAGAGTGTCTTGGAAGTTGCTAGGGTCCCGAGCCACCTTTCTTTTGCGCGAGCGCTCCAAAGGAGAGAGGGTAGCCTTATCTGCCACAGACGTCATAGCCAAAGCCTCGATCAAGGGGCCGATAGTCATGACGGTGGAAGTAGTGGCAGAGGCCGTCAAAATCGAAGCACCAGCAGACGTCACTGGAATATCGACCGCAACGCCGATAGTCGCCAAGGATGTGGAAACGGTCACCAGTCGAGTGGGTGTCTCCCCTCGGATCGGAGACTCCTACGCCGGCGCTCCACCCCCGGCCAACGCTTCTTCAGGAATAGGGATTTCCCCTTGTTGGTCTGGGGCCTCTTCGTAAGCCAATGCCCCTTCCTCGCTCGATATCGCCTCATGAATCGAGACGTCATCGTCCGCCTCTGATTCACCCATCTCTCCGGCCGAATGGCCCGCCCAAGAGGGGGGATCCTCTTTACCAGTAGCTTCATGGGATGGGTCAACTACAAATACAATAAGAGGGTTAGTAAATGCCCCTCAAGAGGAGCCCTATTGACAATTTAGTATGTTTGGGTCAGCAACGCTAGATCCTACCCTTACCTGAGCCACCAAGCTCCTCTTCATCCCCAGTTCCCTCCTCCTCATCGGAAGGGATGGAAATCACCTTCTCAACCGTACCTACATAAAGCCAACACAAACGCCAGGGAGTGCGGATTTGACATTACACCTAAGAGTACAACATTAAGGATCACCTCCTGGTATGGTCGTAGGGGTCGTTAAGGCTCCCGCCTGTGGCCTCACACCAGACTGTGGAGGAGCATGAGCTTTCGGCTATAATCTCTCGCTATCGTTTAGAGAGAAGCGAACTACCTAGAGATAGAAGGGGCATCCCCATCCGTCCGGCTATCGTACTTCAGGCCTGTTCCAGATGTTCACCCCACCCGGGCCAGCTCATCAGATTCTCTCTGCCCACCGGTGGGATCGAGCGAAGGGCCAGGGGACGGGGCTTAAGCCTCGAGCGCCCCGAATTCACCACAACCCGTGTCAAGATCCTTGATATCTTTAGTAGGATCTTCTGAGAACCACTCTCTAGTAGTTTGGCGGCCCTTCCGCCTCGAGGAACGAGGAGCTCCCCTTGGGCGATGCCCGTGTTCTTCCAGACAGGAACTTTGGAACCGGAAGCCCTCAGGATTAGCGCTAGCGCCCCGATAACACCGACAATACAGGAGCGTGTGGTGCAGATCGCGATCCTTTGCAGGAAGTTCGAAACGAGCATGGGTACCGCCAGCATGAGTCCAGAACCATCCCCGAGCACCATCCACTAACCCTCCTTCGAAATGTAAGTGGGGGTTGATGTTCCCCACATATAGCTGGTCGTACCTAAACTGGCGGGCGAATCGGCAAGGAATGTACAGCTCGAGGTAGCACACCGATCCTGTTCGTAGGATATAATACCCCGGTCAGATATTCACCAACCATCTAAAGGCGCCACGGGAGAGAACGGTGTGATGGTCCACCATCGATACGTCACTAAGAGACTCACCGTATCCTCCTCCACTGAAGTAGGGGAAGAAACGGTGAAAGTTATAATAGCCAAAATAGGAGAGCGTCTTCCGTGCGTCGGGGATGTCTTTACACTTCCAAGAGCATCTCTCCAGGCGCTGGACAAACGGAATGAACCTGTCTCCTTGAAGAGTCGCTGGGGCGCTCATCAAGCACTCACAGTGGTAGACAAACCACGCCATCAAGTAAGTGTATGGTAGCCCCACTCTAGGGTTAGGGGTCCTAATGATTTCCCCTTCCCCTTCGTCGACAATCGACACACGGCAAAATTAGACCGTCAATGTACGGAGTCCCCGTTGGATACAGGCCACCATCGCCGACACTAACGCGTAGGACTTCCCGTGGGCTAGGCGGAGGGTACACGACTTCCATCGAAAGCGCCTCAAAGGAATGAGTGGGGACCACGCACCTCTTCAGCCATAACATGAGGTACCCCGCGAGCAAGGCCTTCCCAGATATAGGGGACTTGGCTTGGTGGTGGAACGAGTGGAAAACCGTTCTGAATTTAAATCCACCCTCGTCATGCTCAAGAGTCATGGTGGCTCCCCCTTCGGCCGTCCTCCTTTCTACTTCGGCCTGGTCGCAGTCGCCCAGTGGCAGAGTAGGCCTTCCCTTGATGTCATTCTTCGGGAACAAGTAGTCAGCCCAGTTCTTATGGCTGATCCCTGGGGCCCTCTTCTTCTTGCCTTTATGGTCTACTGCCCCCAGGGTATTGAGGCATATATGGTAATGACAGAGCAACTCCCATAGGGTCTCAACCACCAAGGGGGATCGGGTCGACAGTTGGTCAATCTCATCTTGACCTGGGACGTACTCCTCGTAGGGGAAGCTTCCCAAGAGCAACCTCGACACGTCATACATCTCGTGAAGGGTTATGCCGAGTTCTCCATTGGGGGTAAAGAACGTGCCGCTGTCCGTACAATACAGTTCCAAGATGCTGTGGAACTGGGGAGCATTAATTTTCTGACCGTGTTGAGTGGCCCGAATGGCTACGTACAACTCTGAATCCATGAGGTCAAAATACTCGGCCAAAACGTAGTCAGTAATTTTGGACCACCAAGTGCTGCTACCCGGCACAGAATAGATCCACCATGGGGCCCTGAAGTCCTTTTGAGGAAAGATTCCGCCAGCTTGAAAGAAGCGATGACGGAAGGTCTCCGCGACCACAGTCATTTCCCCAGCAGGCAGCTCATTGAACGGTAGGCCAGGACGAAGAACGGTCACACATTTGCAGGAGCTGTCTACCCCGTACCCGGCCGTGGAGCCTGTGAAGACGCCGCAAGTCACCCCATCTTGAGTTGGGGTCAAATCCCAGTTCATCACCCTCGGAACTACAAGGGACCGCAACTCAACAATTGAGAACCCCCTCGGCATGCTGGAAAGGTAGTAATGGACCCCGTCAACCACGCGGAGCCACCTGCTCTCCCTGAGCAATAAGACTGAAGGATCGGTCGCGGCATCACCGAACAAAAACTGAGGCTTTTTGAACTCTATCCTAGCCTCGTCTGTCAACACCGCATCAGTGGTCAACTCACGCAACGTCAAATGGTGTCTGTCGGTGACTCTCTTGATCAGTCTATCCGGCTTGTCGACAGCAAACGCGGGCACCGGATCCAGTAGAGGGAATCGGGGAGGCACCGTATAGCCTGTACCTCCGGCTAGACCTATAGCCACGCCCTTCGGAAGGGCTTCGTTAGAAAAGGTCGCTGCAAGGCAAAACCAGAGAATTAGAACGGAATCCACCCTAGAGGGAGGGCAAATCTAGCCAAGACAGGCAAAGTCGCCAGACAAATGTAAATCTGCCTGTCAAAAAGGCAAAGCCCGCTTGACAAAGACGAAATCGGTCTGTACAGGTTGAATTTGTCTTTATGAGACAAAAGTCGAACTCGCCTGTCACAGACGAATCCGCCTTCGCCCTATAAAGGCTAACTTCTCCTGTCAAGACAGAAGTCATGCTCTGCAAATGAATGTAAAATCCGCCTGAAAAAGGCCGATTTTACCCAAACCTGGAGGATTGCCAAGAAATGGGGAAGACGAGCGATACTCATCCTCCCGACCCAACGTCGACAATCAACGCAAGGTCGTCAGACGAGTCTTTCGACTTAACCAAATGCGTCTCAGGCACGCTGGCGATCGTACCGGTGGCGAGGTGATCAGAATAGCGTCAAGGACCTCCTCCCTTTGCAACACATTTCTTAGATTTCGGCGCCATGACTAAGAGTCGGGGACGAAGCGAGAATTCTTTCTCTTTAGAAAACTTTCACGAAACGAAATTCTTGAGCACAGTAGCTCTCAAAAGGAGGAGAACAAAGCCTATTTAAAGGCGAAGATGCTTATGTGGCCACGATCACCCTCAAGAGGCGAAACACTGGCGGCTAAGAGACGTGGCCACGATCGAAATCGACGGCCCAGATTACTCTCCATAATTCGTTCTCTTTTTGTGGTTACGAAGGAACCGTCGAAGCAGGAAACGGGCTGGTCAAAACCCAGGACCCGAACCGGATCTGACGGTTGAATTCGAAAACCACAGCCACAATTCGTCGTCGATCGAGGCTCACGGAGCTGACGTCATACTGTCAAAATCGCAGTTGATGCGACCTGACAAGCCCACGCCGCCTTAGCTAGAAAGCATGAAGCTTCATCGGTGAACACGTGGTTCATCTCCTACCAAATCGAATTCCGCCTGAAGGAAAGGTTTTGCCAAAAAAAAAACCTGGCTCTAACCCCCCAAATTCAAATTCCGCCTGCAAAAATGAATTTTGCTTGAACGATTCAACTCGTCCAGAGTTTTGAACCACCAATGGAATGGCCTCACTCAAACCCATGCCTCGAACGGCTATGGGTTAGAGCAGAATTCCTAGCATTAAGCCTAAGAGAAGCTACTCGACAACTCATCATACTGAGGGGAAGAGTATGGCTAGCCCGATTCAAACGGTAATCGGTAAAGGCAAATCAAACCCGTTGATAGCTGAGGGTTTGCTAAAAATCCTAAAAGGAACCAAATACACTTGCTTCGCTAGGAACTTCTTTATTAAAAGTATTCCAGACCACACGCAAGCCGGTTTAGATCTGAAAACTTTGAAGGGGGTGTTATAGACGGTAAAAATTACCTTTGCAGACATACGAGAAATTCGCCTACGAGTCGGAGTCGTCCATCGATCTTGAGGGTGGGGGCTCGGGTGTCTTGTAGACGGTAAAAATTACCTTTGCAGGCATACGAGAAATTCGTCTGCGAGTCAGGGTCGTCCACCGATCTTGAGGACAGGGGCTAACCCATAGGCTGGACTCACCAGCACAAACCCAAATTTGCTCGCATTTGTTTATCACAAATCCGCTTGTATGATCGACTCGTCCGCACGAGCCGATATCCAAACTCGCCTACAAACAGTGTACCCGAGAGCTGCTACCCCACGTACAAGGAGGGGCCATCCCACTCCTCACGACGTGAAGGGATGGAGAACAGTACTCCAAACCCATCAAGTAGCCGCAACCAGTCAAATCCATGCAGTCATCAAATCCGCCTGCACGCTCAAGGTTGAAGCTCGCCTCGCCTGTAGGAGTCAAGAGCTGAATCCGCCTGCAAACGGAAAGCTGACTGGACTCATTTGAGTACTCGACAGCCGCTACGCTGCGTACAGGGATGGGCCTTCCCACTTCCCGTACGACGTGAAGGGATGGAGAACAGTACTCCAAACCCATCAAGTAGTCGTTCACAGTACGAGTGACCGGTCACTCGCCAGATCTGCCTGCAGGAAGCTCGCCCTCACCTGCACGAGTCAAGAGCTGAATCCGCCTGCAAACGACAAGCTGGCTAAACCCACTCGAGTGCTGGACAGCCGCTATCCCACATACAAGGAGGGGTCATCCCACTCCTCATGACGTGAAGGGAAGGAGTACAGCACTGCGAACCCATAAAGCAGCCGCTCACAGTACAAACCAAAAACATGGTCATACCCCATGATTTAAGGAGCGGCCACGCCGTCTCTCCTCTATTTAAGGACTTCTTCCTACCACAGAGAAGAGGTTCAGCGTTCAACAGTTCTCTCATAGCTAATTGATTAATTCAATCGGCTAACTGAACCACTAGCTCTCGACTCTCAACAGAGTCGACGACAAGCTCTTTGCATAATCTTTGCACTGCAGCATCTTCTCCCAGTTTCGGGCCCTGATAAACTTAGAGATTCGAACTCCATCGATCCGTGCTTCTACTGCGTACTGAAGCTCGCCAGCAACCTTCTTTGCATAATCTTTGCACTGCAGCATCTTCTCTTAGTTTCGGGCCCTGATCACCATCAAACTCGAAGACTTGAACTCCCTCGATCCGTGCTTCTACTAAGATGGTGACCACAGTGGGAGGATATGTTTCTTCAATCGAAATGGTGGTAGCTCAGTTTGACGAGGTTGCTGTTAGGACGACTGTGGAGTCCCTAGAAATCGAGTTCGACCAAGCCAAGTATGAAGAGTACTTGTCTTCTTCCTCCTCTGGTGGCAATGCGTCCCGCAAACGCCACAGAGCCATGCACAGAGGCCGACCTCAAACGGTCAAAGCCTCCGCGCCTAAGGACTCTATCCGAGTCATGTCGGGAGAACCTACTCCCTCCAGATCGATCAAGGCCAAGCCGAAGGTCGAGAGAACAGGGCGAAAGCCTGCTAGATGGGTCGCTAAACGGTCCTCACAGACGTCAGCCCAGGAGGAAACAGTAGTTCACTCCGGCACAGGCCATGCTGCCACAACCCACACGGACGCTCCTCTCTCCAGAAGAGCTCGCCAACAGCAACGACAGACCCTCGCCCGATAGGGGGCTTGAGCCTTCACCTCATACGATGGCCTGAACTATTACACGGGCCCGAAAAGCGTTACGAAGGGGAAACT
>NC_033802.1:48705485-48723681 GCF_001876935.1 Asparagus officinalis | reverse complement strand
GCGGAAATGCTTACGTGGCCACGATCACCCTCAAGAGGCGAAACACTGGCGGCTAAGAGACGTGGCCACGATCGAAATCGACGGCCCAGATTACTCTCCATAATTCGTTCTCTTTTTGTGGTTACGAAGGAACCGTCGAAGCAGGAAACGGGCTGGTCAAAACCCAGGACCCGAACCGGATCTGACGGTTGAATTCGAAAACCACAGCCACAATTCGTCGTCGATCGAGGCTCACGGAGCTGACGTCATACTGTCAAAATCGCAGTTGATGCGACCTGACAAGCCCACGCCGCCTTAGCTAGAAAGCATGAAGCTTCATCGGTGAACACGTGGTTCATCTCCTACCAAATCGAATTCCGCCTGAAGGAAAGGTTTTGCCAAAAAAAAAACCTGGCTCTAACCCCCCAAATTCAAATTCCGCCTGCAAAAATGAATTTTGCTTGAACGATTCAACTCGTCCAGAGTTTTGAACCACCAATGGAATGGCCTCACTCAAACCCATGCCTCGAACGGCTATGGGTTAGAGCAGAATTCCTAGCATTAAGCCTAAGAGAAGCTACTCGACAACTCATCATACTGAGGGGAATAGTATGGCTAAACCCCATTACTTGACAACTCATCATACTGAGGGGAATAGTATGGCTAGCCCGATTCAAACGGTAATCGGTAAAGGCAAATCAAACCCGTTGATAGCTGAGGGTTTGCTAAAAATCCTAAAAGGAACCAAATACACTTGCTTCGCTAGGAACTTCTTTATTAAAAGTATTCCAGACCACACGCAAGCCGGTTTAGATCTGAAAACTTTGAAGGGGGTCTTGTAGACGGTAAAAATTACCTTTGCAGGCATACGAGAAATTCGTCTGCGAGTCAGGGTCGTCCACCGATCTTGAGGACAGGGGCTAACCCATAGGCTGGACTCACCAGCACAAACCCAAATTTGCTCGCATTTGTTTATCACAAATCCGCTTGTATGATCGACTCGTCCGCACGAGCCGATATCCAAACTCGCCTACAAACAGTGTACCCGAGAGCTGCTACCCCACGTACAAGGAGGGGCCATCCCACTCCTCACGACGTGAAGGGATGGAGAACAGTACTCCAAACCCATCAAGTAGCCGCAACCAGTCAAATCCATGCAGTCATCAAATCCGCCTGCACGCTCAAGGTTGAAGCTCGCCTCGCCTGTAGGAGTCAAGAGCTGAATCCGCCTGCAAACGGAAAGCTGACTGGACTCATTTGAGTACTCGACAGCCGCTACGCTGCGTACAGGGATGGGCCTTTCCACTTCCCGTACGACATGAAGGGATGGAGAACAGTACTCCAAACCCATCAAGTAGTCGTTCACAGTACGAGTGACCGGTCACTCGCCAGATCTGCCTGCAGGAAGCTCGCCCTCACCTGCACGAGTCAAGAGCTGAATCCGCCTGCAAACAGCAAGCTGGCTAAACCCACTTGAGTGCTAGACAGCTGCTATCTCACGTACAAGGAGGGGCCATCCCACTCCTCGCGACGTGAAGGGAAGGAGCACAGTACTCCGAACCCATCAAGCAGTCGCTCACAGTACAAACCCAAGACATGGTCATATCCCATGATTTAAGGAGCGGCCACGCCATCTCTACTCTATTTAAGAACCTCTCCTGGCTTCGGAAAAGGGGTTCAATAGTTCGCTCATAGCTAATTGATTAATTTAATCAGTTAACTGAACCACTGGCTCTCGACTCTCAAGAGAGTTGACGACAAGCTCTTTGCATAACCTTTGCACTGCAGCCTCCTCTCCCAGTTTCGAGGCCTGATCGCCGCAAACTCGGAGACTCGAACTCCATCGATCCGTGCTTCTACTGCGTACTGAAGCTCGCCAGCAACCTTGGTCGAATCGTCCAAGGGAAGCAGACTCGGTGCGATAACTGAGCGAAGCGTCCTATAGCTACTGAAAGTCCCCACGTTAAACAAGGATGGCATTCCCTCCGCTTCTGTTGTAATTTTTGATTCATTAGTTTGTAATAAGCTATTCTTATCAATACAAACAAAATCCCTGTTTCGTGAGATCAGAAATCTACACCTACACACGTGTATATGTGTAAGCAATAAAAATTGCCTTTAAATCCTTATCACAGAAGTTCAGAACAAAACTGCTAAAACCTCGCCCGAAATAGCAAAAAGGGGAAAAACACTGATAAAAAGGGGAAAACGCAGATATCTCCCAAACCGTAAGGAATTTGGCGAAATGGAGGAAGCGAACCAAAGCCTTTGGCTAGGTTCGGATGACTCTATCTCGTCGAGATAGGCGATTTTCATATATCATTTGTCAAATTCCGACTTACGGTTTGAAAGTTACGGCCTATTCTTCGATCCATGCTCAGGAGCTCGCTTGCAGCTCGAATTTCGCCTGCACGATCAAGACCCAAGTCTGCCTGCACACCTGAGCTCGCCTGCAAACCCAAGTTTTCCTGCAGTCACAAGCTCCGCCTGCAGACCCAGCTCGCCTGCAGACCCAAGTCTGCCTGCAGTCACAAGCTCGCCTGCAGACCCAGATCGCCTGCAAGCTCACCTGCAGACCCAAGTCTGCCTGCAGTTCCAAGCCCGCCTACAGACTCAGCTCACCTACAAGCTCACCTGCAGACCCAAGTCTGCCTGCAGACCCAAGCCTGCCTGCAGACCCAAGCTCGCCTACAGACCCAAGCTACAGACTCGCCAGCTCACTGTCAACTGCCCACTTGGAGTATGGGAACAGTTACATCAGTGGTCAAATCCCACAAATCAAGGGAGAAAGCATGACGCTCCTCACCTAGCAAGAATAGGGCGGCTGACAGGACCCCCTAAGTGGTCACATCCCACAGCTAGGGCGGCTGACAGGACCCCCTAAGTGGTCACCTCCCACAGCTAGCGCGGCTGGCTCCCTCACCTCTATTAGTGGTCAAATCCCACGAATCAAGGGATGGCCCATGCCATCCATTGCCTATTAAAACCCATCTTCAACCAGCATGAAGGGGGGATTGGCTGTTGCATATTCTGCTAGCTAATCTCCCAAAGGTTGAACCTGGACTTTTGCCAAAGGCTCCCTCATTTGAGAACTAAAGCTCCGGCAGCAACTTCGATCGGATCGTCCAAGGGAAGCAGACTCTGCACGAGCACCGAGCGAGGCGTCCTATCGCCACCGAGGAACCCACGTTAAACAAGGAGGGCATTCCCTCCGCTTCTGTTATAAACATTTGATTATTAGTTTGTAATAAGCTATTCTTATCAATACAAACGAAGTTCCCTGTTTTCGGGAGATCAAAATTTACACCTACAATATGCATCTTATCATATATTTCATTTAGTCCATGTGTTGGGCAATTTTTATGTGTAGTCCATGTGTTGGACATTTATCATGTTCAGTCCATGTGTTGGACATTCATTTCTCAGTCCATATGTTGGACAATTTATATATGTAGTCCATGTATTGGACATCCACTGCATCTAGTTTTAGTCCATGTGTTGGACACCAGTTTAGACCTTGAGTATAACACTTACACTTGCATAGGTTGGACATGACACTTATGTGAGTTGTGACATGACACAGTAATTTAAGTTCTGAGATGGGTTTGTCTTCTTTTATTTATTGTCCCTGTATTAGATTTTGGGTTTGGTGTTTAGGGATTTACAATTTGAGATATAAGGTATATACATGAGGGTTTCCTTGTTTGGATTATTTCACTCGACGTACCTATGTTCGTATTGTAATTTCCTGAATACTAAAATTCTCTTATTGTTAGGGATTTACAATTTGAGATACAAGGTATATACATGAGGGTTTCCTTGTTTGGATTATTTTACACGACGTACCTATGCTCGTGTTGTAATTTCCTAAATAGGATGAGTGATTTTATGTATATATATGTATTAACTGTATTTTCTGTATACAACGTGCCCTATCCCTTAGGGTTAGTTGTGATGTTGCTCGCTAGCGCTTTGACGCTCGTTGTCCCTCCCCTTTTAGGTAACGAGCCAGGTGTCCGGAGAGTCGCAGGTTGATGGCGATGCACTTTAGTGATTCAGCTGTCTATTTTAGTTATATTTTTCTTTTCAGCTCCACTGTAGACTTTTGTTTAGACATTTGAGGGTTTTATTCTAGAAGTTGTAAAGGCTGTGTGTCTTATTTCCTCTTATTCAGACATTTTGTATTTGAGACTAGTTGAGAAACTCCAGTTTATTTATTTCAGACATTGACTTGTATTTCAGTATGTTAGATGATGAAATATAAATTTTAATCTCTATTATTTCATCAGTTGACTATTGTATTATCTTTTACTTGCTTTTGTACCTACACCTGTTATTGACTCTACTAGAGAGATAGTAATTATGATGGTGAAACATGTTATTGCACGGTATCGTACATGGTAGGTTTGACATTCTTGGTTTCACCTTGGACTACAGCCTTGTGTGAACCCAGGGACGTCACAATACCCTCTCTAGATTATTAGTTTGAAAAGATTACAATCCCTCTCTCACAATCTCACTAGAATCGAGAACAAACTCTCAATTCTCTCTAAACCCTAATCTTTCTTGATTAGAATCTCTCTTTTTACATCTGATTGATTAGAAACCCTAAATAATCCCTTATATAGGTGTAACAATATGGATGACAAAGTGGTAAATAACCAAGCCCAAACTCCACAGGAATTCGTGCAAACAGAAATTCAAACTAACCAGGAAACCATCGATGAGTCGACTCATGTGCATATATGAGTCGACTCATGACACATGGGTTGACTCATGACAGTCATGAGTCAACCGGTCAGAAACTTCTGACAAAACTGCTGGGCTTGGTAAGTCGACTCATGACAGTCATGAGTCGACTGGTCAGAAACTTCTGACAAACGGCTGGGTTTTATGAGACGACTCATGACAGGCATGAGTTGACTCAACCTAATGAGTCGACTCATGTGCATGTATGAGTTGACTCACGAGCTGAAAACTGGACGCTTCAATTCTTCGATTCGCGGTCTCGTTTCACGCTTCGACCTGCGTTCCACTGTATTGTTTTACACCTCTATTCTTAAGTTACCATGAGAATCATCTATCCTCAAGCTCCCATAAGGATCGCTAAGTTTTAAAGAGAAGATATACCTATATCATGGGTCCCCCCTTTAGAAACTTAAAGTCCCATTAAAGTTAAAACTTTAGCTGAGGAAACTCGCGAGCTCCTCCATCCTTTCTGTACCACCTGGCTTTGCTAGGAACCTGATATCAACGTACAACTGGAAATGACTCCTTCGTTCCTCGCCTCATCGTAGTCGTCTTCCCCTTCCTTAATTTATGGATCCCTTCTAATGAAATAAGGATCACGCCTAACTTATTGTATTGCGATCGAGTCAGGACCATATACAGGATGCCCCCTTCACAGGATCTGATCGCTCTGATACCAACTTGATACGAGTCGTCATGCGAGCACATTTGATTGCAGAATTACCAAAGGTGGGTTAAGAAGAGAATGACTGAAACATAAGAATAATTCAGTATGTAACGAAGGAAAATACCCTCTCTAGACTATGAGTATGAAAAAGATTACGATCCCTCTCTTACAATCTCACTAGAATCGAGAACAAACTCTTAATTCTCTCTAAACCCTAATCTCTCTTGATTAGAATCTCTTTTTTTACATCTGATTGATTAGAAACCCTAAATAATCCCTTATATAGGTGTAACAACGTGGATGGTAAAGTAGTAAATAACCAAGCCCAAACCCCACAGGAATTCGTGCAAACATAAACCCAAACTAACCAGGAAACCATCAATGAGTCGACACATGTGCATATATGAGTCGACTCATGACACATGGGTCGACTCATGACAGTCATGAGTCGATCGGTCAGAAACTTCTGACAAAACTGCTGGGCTTCGTGAGTCGACTCATGATAGTCATGAGTCGACTGGTCAGAATCTTCTGACAAATGGCTGGGCTTCATGAGTCGACTCATGACAGGCATGAGTCAACTCAACCTGATGAGTTGACTCATGTGCATGTATGAGTCGACTCACGAGCTAAAAACTGGACCCGCTTTGATTCTTCGATTTGCCGTCTCGTTCCACGCTTCGACCTGCGTTCTAATGTATTGTTTTACACCTCTATTCTCAAGTTACCATGAGAATCATCTATTCTCAAGCTCCCATGAGGATCGCTAAGTTCCAAAGAGAAGATACACCCGTATCAAACCTTCTTTTTTCCATTGTGGAGTGAGTGATCAGAGTATTTTTCTTACCATCTCCACTTGAGTATATGTTTTTCCAAGACCAATGAGAGAATTTGTGATGTCAGTTAATCTTGTGAACATTTCTCCAATTTTCTTGTTTTCCTTCATCTTAAATAATTTGAATCTGTGTACAAGAATAGAAAATTTAGATTCTTTAACCTTATTTGTACCTTCATGAGTTACCTCGAGTGTATGCCAAATATCGTATGCAGATGTCACCGTTGACACCCTATTAAACTCATTCTTATCAAGTGCACAGAACAATGCGTTTATTGCTTTAGAATCAAAATTTGCATTATTTCTTTGTGAAGTAGTCCATTTTAAAAACAGAGTTGTTGGCTTCTTGTATTTTGTTTCCACAATGTTTCAAAGTTCGTAGCCAATTGATTGAAGGTAAATCTTCATTCGGTAATTCCAATAGTTGTAGTCCAATCCAGCGAACATTGGTGGACGATTTGTAGAATGACCTTTTTTGAATTGTGATGTATTTGTTGATGCCATCATTCACCTTGCTTTGATACCAAATGTAGGATCTGAAATAGATACACTAGAACACTAGAAGGGGGGAGGGGTGAATAGTGTTCTTTTAAAATTTATGCAAAGTAGATAATAAATTGCAATAAAGAATGGCAATAATCTCAGAAAAACACAATCACAAACAAGAAATTTTATACTGGTTCCACCAATCTGGTGTACATCCAGTCCCCAAGCAAATCCCGCTTGAGATTTCTACTATAATTTTGAACCAAGTACAAAATTAAAACCAAACCTAACCAATTTGCAAGTCCTTACAAATTGCAACACCAATTGACAACACCTTACCAATTGCACACCAATCTCTAGACCAAGAGATCAACCTCTCTCAAACTGAGAGAACTTTCCTTGAATCAACAACTCAATTCCTATAAGCCTTGATTTGTTGTGTTGTGTAGTAATGGCTTAGGAATAATTCTAACTTCTGGAAATTGCCTAAATAATATGTATTTTGAAGAGGATCAAAGGAAATTTCAGAAATAATCTTTTTAGCAAAATCTAAAATTTTTACTCTTGAAAAATACACAAAGGTCAAAGCTTATGGGTATGTATGCATCTTTTATTTTTCTGAACATATAACCTTTATATAGCCCTTGAAAAAATAAATTTTTAAACTTTAAAAACGTTTAAAAATGGCTATAAACTGCTATTAATTTAAATTTTGAATTCTGGAAAAACTATATCTGTAGTCGACTACAAGACAAAGTAGTCGACTACATTGTGTCTAAACAGACTCTGAAGTTAGAAAATTTCTTAGTAGTCGACTATAATGGTCATTAGTCAACTAGCCTATAATTAGACAGAAACTTGAAAAACAGATTTTGCCTTTAGTAGTCGACTATAAAGTCGATTAGTCAACTACACTGTAAAATAACAGAAACTTATATTTCAGTCATAGGCTTGAGTAGTCGATTACTATTCTAATTAGTCGACTACTAAGGGTTAAAAATGATATGAATTAAATGTTTTGACACTCAATTATTAACTATAAACTCTAATGGTTAACATAGGGGATTTCTATAGTTAACCAACACACTAAGCATGTGTTAGTGTGTTCTAATATCTATGTGTATGTGTGTGTGAGTAATCAAGGCTTGTACAATAATTCTAAGTAAAGAAAATGTAAAAAAAATTACATTAATGTATAAGTTCGTCATCTTCTTTACTTCATAATGCTTTGAACTCATCTTGCACTTGTTCATTTTTGATGTTGAAAGCTGCATTTAAATGTTAGTGCATTTGTATAACACACATAGTATAAATTGTTATCATCAAAATAATATCGTAGAGACATGATATTCAACACAGCTCTCTAAAGGAGATGATAGGGCAACTTCTTAGCGAGAAGAAGAAGAAGAGGAATTCGTGAAATCAACGAAGACCCTCGAGGAACTGAGGGCGAGAGCTTACTCCCCCTCACACAACTGGAGAAGAAGATAATAACGAGCTGGATTCGGATTATTCTAACAAATCCTCGGGAAGACACTCGCATTCAGACAACACTCCCCAAGACAAAAGGTTCGATGAGTTCCAGAGTCAGCTCAACGCCTTGAAGCTCCAAGAAACATGAACGAGCTGGGGATAGTTTGACCATATCCAGTCGAATGGGACATGGTCGCCTACCCAGTAAAGTTCAACCTAATGAGCCTGGTCCAATTTGATGGCAATGGCTCTCCCTCACAGCACATCTACTATTTCTTATCTCAGATGGGATTCCTCATAGGAAATGATGCCATTCTCACCCGACTATTCATTGGTACCCTGAGAGGGGTGGCCTTTGAATGGTTTTATAAGCTGGAACGAGGCTCCATCACGACATGGCCTGACGTAGAAAGGCTTTTCTTAGCCCGTTTCTCCAACGATGATACAGAAGTATTGATGGCCATCCTACTCGTCGACAAACAAAAGAAGACGGAGTCAATCAATAATTTCATCAAGAGATTCAGGAATCGATCATTTCAGTGTCGGGACCAAGTCTCCTTGAGTACCCTGGTTGAGATGTGCTGCAACAACCTCTCAATCGACATTCTGTCCAGAATCAGCACGGTGGAAACCCGGACCTGGAAGGAACTTTTTCGCCAAGGTGAGCAAGTCGAGAACATAATCAAAAGATTGGAAGCCGAAGAACCTCAGCCCAAGAGCAGAGCTTCAGAACCAAACACCTCTAGGAACCCTCGGTCAAGGGGGAAGGAGATCATGGCTGTCGATTCCACTCCAGCCCCCAAACCCGCATAGAGGCAAAATCCCAGGCCCTTCGAGCAACACCTGCAAAGGCAATACGACTTCATAGAAGACCAGGTGGTGGCTACCATCAACACTCTGCTCAAGAGCAACAGGATCAAGCTACCAGAAGTCATGAAACCTAAAGACGTGAACAGAACCAATGATCCGAGCTACTGTTTGTACCACAGATTTTTCGGTCATCACACCTCCAAATGCTATATCCTTATGGATAAGCCGCAAGCTCTTTGCGATGCAGGAGTCCTAAAGAAGGAGAAAGTGCAGAAAGTGGTGACTACAAATATGATCACCCTTCAATTTGGAACGGGTTTCCCTGAGGTTCATACACCGGTAGGAGTCGTGCCTATCCCTGAGGCGGAACTGAAGATTGTCAATGACGATCCTCACAATCAATGAGGAAAAGGTTTGGTACCATAGACCATATCATTGGGATAGGTGATGTGGGTTCATCCCGGTCTCCTTGAAGACGAGCAATGGACTTCCAACAAGTCCAAGGGAAAATCTAAGCCTTGTAATGTCATTTTAGAAATTCTAGATGATAACAAAGAGGAGGTAACGACCCTCACTGATTCTGATGAGGAGGCAAACGCATTGATCACCCGAACAGGGAAGGACTTTGCCAAGAACTACCCCCAACAGCAAAAAGTCTGGTAAGGCTATCAATAGGACTGCTATTGACAGTTCAGCCAAGTCCTGACAGGCCAAGCTCGAGTGGTCAACCCTTTCGGTTCGACCTGCTCACCCAGCTGAAGAATATTTCAGCCAGGATCACCCTGTATGAGCTCCTGTGGTCCAAGACGACCCGCGAATCCCTACGAGAGGCCCTGACTGATTCAGAAGCTTTTGCCACATATTTCTTGCCCACTCTTGAAGAAAAGGCAGAAATGGGATGTCCACAATGCTGCTAGGCATGCAAACAATAGATCTTCTACATCACTTTCACTCTAGAGGATATGCTCATCAAAAGCATGTCTTACGACCGACCATTGTACTTCACAGGATACGTCGGTTCCTCTCAGATAGACAGGATCTAAGTCGATCCGAGGTCTGCACTAAGCATTGTCCCCCTAAAGCTCATCAAGCACTTGGGAGTGCCTCAAAAGTAGTTGTCTTCAACAAACACCACCATATTTAGCGCCACCGAAACACGTCCGCTTAGGAAGATTCACCTCAAATTCCGATTGGGTGACATGAAAACTAAGGTAATCTACTATGTCATCGACGCAGAACCCTCATATAACATGCTGTTGGGCCGACCATGGATCCATAGCAACAAGATAGTCCCATCCATATTACACTAATGCTTGAAATATATGGATGACTATGACCAGGTGAAGACGGTAGTTGCAGATAAACAACCCTTCAAAGGGGTTGAAAACTACTTCACCGATTCCCTGCTCTACCAGGACTCTGAATTGGGAAACAAGCTACCGGTTGAGGAAGGGGGCAGCAGCAATGAGGCTGATAGTGAGTCTGAGTGCAACGAGGATCTTATCTTAAATGACATTGAACCCATTTTAATTGTCTACAAAGGCCTTGTTGTAACCAACGCTGACATGGTGGACAGACTTACCCTAAATGAGGAACCTCATCTTGCTTACTTGTTGTCTGGTGCAGAATCTATTGATGAGGAGTTTAGCGACTTGATCTTAGGATTGTACTCTAATTCTTCTTTACACTTGCCCGTGCACTCGACGTTTGTCATGAATAAGCAGATGATCAAGTCCTTGCAAGCTGTCTTTGTCATACCCAATCGGAATATTTCTCAGTAAGAGATTATCTTCGGAAGGATAGACTAACTCGCACGCACATTGTGGGATGAGTCAGACGAGGACGAACCTGCTCCTTAATTCTCATGTTACAGCCCCATCGTAAAATGCATGATGGAGAGGATGGGTTATGACTTCATCCGCTAAGAAGATTTGAAGTACGACAAAGGCCAGAAGACGCCCCTTCGACCTACCTATGTCCCCAAAGGGAAGCCTGACAATTACTATAGCAAAACTCAAAGAGGGCTAGGTTACTCCTCCTCTTCCTCGGAGTTACACTACAATTTCAATGAAATATCTGACGATGCTCGCTCAGATAATCAATCGTCGACGTCCTCGAATTGGGATTCAGATGTCAGCATCAGAGCCTTGTTCAAAGACTTCACGGTCAGCATGTCTATGGTCGATACCGCTAAAATCCAAGAGGATGAGAAGATTCCGCTTTATGATGAAGCATGGGATCGCCACGCTAGTGCCCAGTGGAGTGGTTGCTTCAAACTACGTGAACCGCCAACAGAGGACAAAGTACTCCAAATAAATATGGGAGACGAGGCAAGTCCCAAACCCATATTTATCAGCGATAGCTTACCTCCCTAGGAGAAGGAAGACCTCATATCCCTCATCCGAGAGTATATCGATGTCTTCGCATGGAATTATGAGGACGTGCCCAGCCTTGATCCTCAGATCACCATGCATAGCCTCAATATCAGCTCAGACGACAAACCCATCAAACAACAACAGAGACAGTTTTGTTCACAAATCACGAAGGCAATCGAATCTAGAGTGAAGAAGCTGATCGAATCAGGATTCATTAGTGAAGAGCAACACCCTGATTGGGTGGCTAACATTGTTCCGGTCCTGAAGAAGAATAGAAACATCTGTATCTGCATCAACTTCAGAGACCTCAATGCTACATGTCCCAAGGATGAATTTCCTTTGCCCATTACGGATGTCATCATCGACAATACCTGTGGTTTCGAAAGGATGTCCTTCATAGATGGATTCTCAAGGTTTAATCAGATCAAGATGCACCCTAAGGATAAGAAACACACTTCGTTCAGAATTCTGATGGGGGTGTACTATTACACTGTCATGCCCTTCAGTTGAATGCTATGAACACCATCTTTTGAGATCATCTACGAAAGACAGTTGAATGCTACGTAGATTACCTGGTCATGAAGAGTCGCGACAAAGATGAGCACCTTCAAGACCTGAGAGTCATGTTTGACCTCATGTGCTCCCATCAACTAAAGATGAACCCTACAAAGTCATTTTTAAGCATGACGAGTGGCAAGTTCCTTAGATTCGTCATCAGGACAAAGGAGATTCACATTAAACTCGACAAAGTGTAAGCTATCCAAGAACTCCAACCACCCAGAAATCTTAGCGAATTGAGAGGACTACAAGGATGTTTGGCCTACATCCGAAGATTCATCACAAATCTTTCAGGCAAGTGCCAACCCTTCTCCAAGCTTATGAAGAAAGACGTCTCCTTCGTATAGGATGAGCCTTGCCAACAAGCTTTCGAGGAGATCAAAAATTATCTCTTGAATCCACTAATCCTGGCAGCCCCGATCTCAGGCAAACCCTTCCTGATCTATGTGCAGGTAATGGAGCATTCTCTTGGCGCCCTCTTAACACAGAACGATGATGTCGGCCATGAGCAAGGCATCTACTACCTGAGTAGGACCCTGTAAGGAGCCGAACGGCGATATCCCATGGTCAAAAAGGAATGTCTGGTCCTAGTGTTTGCAATTCAAAAAATACGACACTGCTTGGTCGGTCAAACCATTCATGTAATCTCCCGAATGAACAACATCTGAGTCTTCATGACACAGCCTGGGTCCTTGAACTGGCGTCTAGCGTGATGGGTACTCCTGCTGTCTTAATACAACATCCACCAGAAGTCTGTCAAAGGGTAGGCAATCTGCGATTTGATGGCCAGTCACCCACTCGAGTCGAAGGCTGACTTGTTTGAAGACATGGCAGACAAAACCCATGAGGTCAATGCTACCTCGCAGGAAGAAGCCTGGCGACTATACTTCAATGGTACATCTCGCATGGGCACAAGTGGGTCTATCGTCGTAGGTGTGGGGGGTGGTCTTGGTTTCTCAGCAAAACCATGTATTACCCCTAGCTTTCTAACTAATTGAGCCATGTACCAACAACGTGACTGAGTACAATGCGCTGCTCATCGGACTCGACTTCGCTAAAGAGTTGGGGGTGAAGTATCTTGAAGCCTATGGTGACTCTCATCTCATCATCAGATAGATGACGGGGGAATATGAAGTCAGAAATGATGACTTAATTCCATGTCACCAAGCGACCGTCAAGCTAGCCGAATCATTCGAAAGCTTCTGCATTGAGCACGTGTTCTATTCTAAGTACACGCGTGTAGATGCATTAGCGTTATTGGCAGCTAACCTAGCCTAGCCACTGGGGACAAGCCAACAAGTCACCGTCGTAAGCCGACAACTCTACCAAGCAGAGTATGCTCTGGAGGTGAACACAACTTACCGGATGGCCGATCAACTCGAACCAAGAGATTGAAGCTTCCCGATCATTGACTACGTCTTGTACGGTATACTACTTGAAGACATCAAGGAGCGGGATTCTGTTTGTAGACACGCACCGAGATTCTACTATGATGCAACCACAAAGGCATTGTATCGTAGGTCGTATGATGGCATGTTGCTTCGATGTCTCTTAACGACAGAATCACAAGAAGCCCTACGGGAAGCCCATGATGGCACTTGCGATGCTCACTAACCTAGACCTAAGCTTTGGGACCGCTTGCGAAGAATCGACTGCTATTAGCCCAAAATGGTTAACGACGTTGTCGTTTACGCCAAGAGTTGCCACACGTGTCAAATCCATGCCAATTACATGCACAAACCACTCGAAGACCTGCATCCAACAACAACTTCGTGGTCATTTGAGACATGAGGGATGGATATCGTTGGGCCGATATCTCCTTCATCAGCAAAAGGTCATCGGTTCATCCTTGCGATAACCGACTACTTCTCCAAGTGGGTCGAAGTTGTCCCTTTAAGAGAGTCAAAACCAACGATGTGATTAAGTTCATCAAGCATCGCATCATCTACCGATACGGCGTCCCGAGGCGCATCATTTATGACAATGGATCAAAATTCGTGAGTCATGCATTCACTCGGTTCTGTGTCAAATTCAGAATATAGAACCTGGCATCCACGACTTATAATCCCTTAGCAAACGGATTGGCTGAGTCTTTTAACAAGACGAACATCAAGATACTGGCCAAGCTGACCTCTAATAGCAAGCACGATTGGGATGAGAAGCTAGTGAAAGCTTATGGGCGTATCGGACCACGGTTCACACACCGACTGACGCCATACATTACTTATTGGTATACGGTTGCAAGGCCGTGTTGCCACTCAAAATTTAGATTTCTTCCCTACGCGTCCCACTTGTAACGGGGATGATGACTAAAGAAAGTCATCAATGATGTCTCACGAAATTAGAGGCATTAGATGAAAAACGGCTCGAAGCCAAATTCCAACCCAAATGGGAAGGTCCATTTGTGATAGAAACAGTCTATTCAAATGGAGCTTATCGCCTTGTCAAACCGAACAATGACAAGATTCTGATGCCTATCAATGAAAAATTCCTAAAGAATTACTACCCATAGTTTTTTTCTAAATCTCCTTACTCCGACAAGTATACGAGTATAAACTGCTTCTCCTTACTCCGATAAGTATACGAGTATAAACTGCTTCTCCTTACTCTGACAAGTATACGAGTATAAACTGCTTCTCCTTACTCCAACAAGTATACGAGTATAAACTGCTTCTCCTTACTCCGACAAGTATACGAGTATAAACTGATTCTCTTTCCTCCCACTGGTGTACGAGGCTAAACTGCTCCTTTCCTCCCATTGGTGCACAAGGCTAAACTGCTCCTTCTTTCTCCAACTGATGCATGAGGTTAAAATGCTCCCCACATCTCCTACCTAGTCAAACCTTCCTACAGTTAGGACTAAAGCTAACTATCAAGTTAATTGCCACCTCTGATAGTCATTTCTCCATCAGTCTTATTCAACTGGACGATGGATCTTGTAAAACTATCAAGTTAACTATTACCTCTAATAGTCTCCTCCAAATTTCGCCCGTCAATCCTCTCTAATGGGATGATGGGAAAAACTCTCACTGTCACGTTAACAACTACCTTTGACAAATCAGTCTTCCAATTCTTTTCAATAGGATGGTAAGCCCACAAAGTTGCTCAAATTGTAATAAATAATCCCGTCATGTTAACATCAAACCTCTGACCAGAATCTACTTATCGATTCTCTTCAATGGAGCGGTAGGTCCTCAGAGTCACTCCGATCATGACAATCCTATCATGTTAATGATTACCTCTGATAGTCAACTTCGTCATACCCACAAATGGTGTTGTACGATTAATCGTCACACTCATACGTCCCTGAATGGTCTGATCTATTTCGAGCATTCTAATATTCCTAGAACTATTGATGGATAGTAGCCTACCATGTGATGGCTTCTATATCAATCAATTGTCACACTCATACGTCCTTGCGCGACTTAATTATCTCAACATGGTCATTCTTGCAAATGACGTTATTCGTTGATAATGACCTACCAAGTGATGTGCCTTATCGATTCCCGGACAATGACCTACCAAGCAATGAGTCGTTATTCGGACCCTCTCCCGGTCGCTCACGCAAGTGATCAGTCATTTCGGGCTAAATTGTTACACTTAATGACACAACCCAACCTAATTACGACTTAACGATCGTAATTAACTCAACCCGACACCTCGATCGGCTTAGGGTAGAAAAGAAATTTTAGCACTAAGTCTAAAAAAACTTTCCGACAACTTATCATACTAAGGGGAATAGTATGGCTAGCCCGATTCAAACGGTAATCAGTAAAGGTAAATCAAACCCGTTAGCAGCTAAGGATTTACTAAAAATCCTAAGAGAAGCAAGAGAAAAGGAGTATATGCACTTGACATTGGAGAACAAAAGCATAAGCTTCATTCATAGGCTGATTTTGGAGACAATACATTTGAACAAAGTTATGAATGAAATCATAACAATGTACGCAAGCAAAAACAACAAAGAAGTGTCCCGAGACCAATCCACTCCGCCAAACCTAGTCCAGCACACTGAAGGAGGCGAGCTCAGCTTTAATAGCGACTATCTCCTATGCCCGGTCTGCTCAGACCTGGTCCTCTGCCTCCTTCCAGATATTTGCCTCAAAGGACGCGACAGCGGCAGAGTCTTCTTGACGTAGTGCCTGGAGGGCCTGCATCTCCCTTTCAACAGCACTGTGAACATTCGTGCTTTCAAATTGCAAGACTCTCAGGGTTGACTCTTCTTCGATGAGCTGGGCCTTCATTCGATCAATGGTAGAGGCTGAAGTATCAATCTCAGCCTACAGTAGGCGTTGTCGGTCAAGCAGATGAGCGACGATAGTCTCTTTGTTCGATAGGTCCCTCTCTCGAATTTCCTACTCTCACACCCCTCTAATTCGAGCTTGAGCTATGAGCCGCTCCACTTAGGGTTCTGAGTCCACGTGCAACAGACCTTCCAAGCATGTCAAACGTAGCTCGAAACCAAGAAGGCTCACCAGGTAACATGAAGCTTGTCGGACCTCACCCAAACGCCTGAGATCGGCTATGCAATTCATGAGGAAAGGCTTAAAATCTGCATAAGTCCCCCAACCAAGGTTAACACTAGAGATCACTTGTTTCATAGCGTGCTCCAATTGCCTGAGGAGGTCCTGCGTAGATCTAGAGCACGGGAAGGCAGATTCCTGGTTAGCAGGAATCATGGCGATAGGTTGGATTATGGGGATAGCCTCTTCGCCATCAAGAGGAGACTACGAAGAGGACTGCTGGGTAGAGGCGGAAGTAGATTCTTCCTCCTCATCATCAAAGAAGATGATGGGTTCGGGTCGAATAGGCTCAGATCCTGCAACCAAAATCCCTTCTCGAGCTGCAAAATAAAACAGAAAATAGTCAGAAATTTTGGATCAAAAGGCCAGAAAGTTTCTAAGTCGTGAAGACAGGCGGCCTACGAAGCGTAGGCGAGCTCCGCCATGCGAGCAAGCGAACAAAGCTCGCCTGACAAAGGCAGAAGCTCGCTTGACAAAAGCCAAAAGCTCGCCAGTCAAACAAGGCTTGCCTGTCGGAGGCAAGAGCTCACCCACCAAGTAGAGCTCACCCAACGAATGACACTTACTTGAGCGGAGTTCGCCTGAGCAATAGAACCTTGCCGGAGTTTACAAAGTTCGTCACGGAAAATGAACAAAAGTTGTTCATCTTCCCAGTCTCATGGGTTTATGAACTCGGTTCACTCCCATAGTTTTTAAACTGACCATGGTGGGTTAAAGGCATGGAGAGGGTACCTGTGGTGGCTGTGGTAGCCTCAACGGTGGCAGAGAAAGAGTAAGCCTCCTTCTTCCCCTTCGAAGCACATGCTTTCACTCTTGGGGCCATCTCAAACTTGGGGATCCTGAGTTTTCTCTAAGAAAGCTTGATCAAGAGAGTTCGGAGCACAGTGATCTCCCTATAAAGGAGATGAACACTATATATATGAGATCTCAACGGTTGAGATTCACCAGCTCCACTGAGGCGAGCGGTTCGAATCGCCCACAGACAGTTAGATTTGACAGTACGAATCGAACGGCCATGGGTGAGGCGGGACATTCAGAATTCTGCATGAACGACCAAGATCTGGCAATTTAGGCACGATCTCTATCAAAACAGCGATCGAGATTGAGAGCACCACTGAACCAATGGCTCAGATCAAGCGCGTGAAGACGAGGCGCCCCTGCCAAACCATGTTTAACGTGATCTGACGTGCCCACGTTGCCCTAGCTGATGTGCCCACGTCACCTTAGCTGGCAATTGCCAAGCAGCTCAAGCTTACCCAATGCTTGAGCTCGCCTGATTCTTGAGCTCGCTTTCCAGGCAGCACCAGCTCGCCTAATGCTTGAGCTCGCCTGCCAAGCAGCACGAGCTCGCCCAATGCTTGAGATTGCCTGCTAAGCAGCTCGAGCTCGCTTACACCTCATTGAGCTCACTTGAAAGGCTCAACACATCCAAGGCATCCAAGCTCGCTTGGACTAAGGAACAACGATTAGACCAAGGAACAGCGATCCTGCCTCAAGCTATTCAGGTTGAATGAAAGCATATGCATAAGTTATTCGAGATGCAATGAGCGGATAATAAAGGCATAATTTCATTTCATAACAGCAGATTTTGAGACAATACATTCGAACAAAGAAAATAAAGACATCTCAAAATCTACCCTGATGAGTTTAATCCAGCAAAGTGAAGGATGTGAGCTCGATCTTAACAGAGGCCAGCCTCTTCGCCCGGTCAGCTCGGAGCTGCCCCTTGGCTTCCTTCTGG
>NC_033802.1:48676516-48705475 GCF_001876935.1 Asparagus officinalis | reverse complement strand
AGCAGCCACGTCTTCTCGACGTAGCACATGGAGAGCTTCCATCTCTTCTTTATAAGCGCCATGAACTCTGGTGCTCTCGAGTTTAATGTCCTTTAGGGTCGCCTCTCCCTGGGTGGTCCTGACTTTGGTACGCTCAGCAATGTTGTTGTAAGCATCCATCTTTGTTTGCAGATGACATTGTCGCTCACATAAGTTCACGATAATAACCTCCTGCTCCGATATCCTCTTCTCTCGAGTTTTTCACTCGTGGGAAGCTTTGATCCGATCTTTGATTAGAGTGGTGCTTCCTCATCACGTAGGTTGGTGAACACCAACCCTTCCAAGCGATGCATGGTTTCCTCTAGGAAAATGAGCTTTTCCTCACAATGCTTAGCCAGCCCGATACTACCCATGTGCTGGATGTTCTTCAGGTTATCAGCTATGAAGAGGTAGAAGTAAAAGAAGGTGCCCTACCCAACGCTAACGATAGAGATTGCTTATTTCATAGCATTCTCTAACTGTTGGATAATGCCCTGCATGGATCCGGGGTCTGGAGAAGAAGATTCTTGACCTGGGACCATAACAGCAATAGGCTACACCCGGGGGAGAGGCCCATCGTCATCAACGGGTGGCCTCCATCCAGAACCCCCTATGTTAGCTGGGCTAGGAAAGCTAGGTTTACACTAAGGCTGTGGGGAATATGTCCGAGCAGACACCGGAGTGGGTAACTCCTCCTCGTCATCAGATATTAGAATGGGCCCAGACTCCGATCTTGCTGGCCTCCTCTTGCGAGTGATCTCTTCATATTGGTCTGCTTCCTCTCTAGAGAGGGGTCTCTTCCCAAAAGATCTTAGGTTGTGAGACCTAACAACCGGGGCCTCCTCTCGAGCTACACAATACAACAGAAAGAAGTTAGAAATTTTTGACCCAAAAGGCCAAAAATTTTTCTAAGTCTTAAGGATAGGCGGCCTACGAAGCACAGGCGAGCCCCATCATACAAGATAACAAAGCTCGCCTGACAAGGCAACAGCTCGCCGATCAAGCAGAGCTCACCTGACAAGGATAAAGCAGAAGCTCGTTAATTAAGCAGAGCTCACTTGATGAAGGCAAAAGCTCGCCTAACAAGCAATCTCACCAGAATAGCAAAGACTCGCCTGAATAGACGAAGCTCGCTATAAGATGAATAGGAGTCTGTTCGAATTCTTCATGATCAGTTTCTTGGACTTAACGTGGTGAGTTTAAGCCACGCCAGGGGTAGCAGCGGCAACGTTGGCGGCAACAGAGGAGGAAGAAACTTTCTTCTTCCCCTTCGAAATAGACACCTTCACTCTTGGGGCCATGACGAGTTCGAATAGAAAAGGAGATGAGAGCTTTGAGTTTCTTCAAAAACTTGAGCAGAGAGGGCGATAACAAAGTGATCATCCGATGAGGGAAACAAGCGCTCTATATAGGTGAAGTCTCAATGGTCGAGATTCGCCAGCTTCACGAAGCGAACGGCTTAGATCACCTGCAACGGTTCGATTCGGCAGTCCGAATCGAACGATCACAAGCGTGGAAGGACGTTTGGAATTCCAAAACTGATGACCCAGATTTTGTGATTCGGGCCATGATCTCTTGTCAAATCGATGGTTGAGATTGAATGCGTGAAGATGAGGCGTCACATTAGTTGGCAACGTTAGAGGCTGCCAGCAAACATGTGGCTTGCCAACAAAAGTCCGCTTGCATATTTAGAGCTCGCCCACACATTTGGAGCTCGCCTGACAATGGCTTGAGCTCGCTTGAAGGCTCGAGCTCGCCTGCACTTCATCGAGCTCGCCTGAAGAGCTCAACTCAAGCAAGAAGCTCAAATTGGCCCAAACCAATGAGTAGTGATCACTTTCATTCAAAGTATTCCAAATCACATTCAACCTGATTTAGGTCCAAAAACTTTGA
This sequence comes from Asparagus officinalis, assembly GCF_001876935.1. Lineage (NCBI taxonomy): Eukaryota > Viridiplantae > Streptophyta > Magnoliopsida > Asparagales > Asparagaceae > Asparagus > Asparagus officinalis. The sequence goes on along the minus strand of NC_033802.1, from coordinate 48,703,564 downwards.
AGGGAGTCTTGTAGGCAGTGAAAATTGCCTAGGTGTCAAAGCATGCCTGACTGGCCTCGCTTGTCTATTGACCTCACCCGCAAAGCTCAAATCACTCCTATTTATTCAAGCCAATGAACGATGATCCTCTTCATTCAAAGTATTTCAGACCACATTCTACCTGATTTAGGCCTGAAAACTTTGAAGGGGGTCTTTTAGGTAGTGAAAATTGCCTAAGTATCAAAGCTCATCTGACTGGCCCTACCCGCTAATAGCTTTTGGGTTCGCCTGCATTCAGCGAGCCTAGCAAAGCTTGCTTTCAAGTAGGAGCGAACTCGCCAACATGCTCTGCTCGCTAGAACGAGCCAGACATCGCCTAATTATTGAGCTTGCCCGTAGAGCTCAACCACTCCGGTTTATTAAGCTCACCCATAGAGCCCAACTTCTCCTATTTGTTGAGCACGCCCGTAGAGCTCAACCTCGCCTCCCTGATGAGCTCACCCACAGAGCATAACTTCTCTTGTTTGTTGAGCTCGCCCGTAGAGCTCAACCTCGCCTCCCTAATGAGCTCGCCCGTAGATCTCAATTTCTCCTATTTGTTGCGCTCGCCTGTAGAGCTTGTTTGCCTTCTTGTTTTGATGATGATTTACAAACAATTTACTACTAATGTTGTTTGTCTAGTGTTTGTGTATTCCTATGTATTGTAGACAAACAACGTTGTTGGAGGTTGGATGGATTGCGCTTCAACGATGATATCCAAAGGAGGTTGGCGGAATGTCGGGTTGAAGCCTATACAATTCAAGTTAAAGATCAAGCTTCATCCGCAAGTGTACCAAGTCAAGCTTAATTGAAGATCAAGATTGCTTGGGTAATGTAGTTTTAGATTTTATATTATGTGTGTTATATACTCTAAGCTCAATATCTATACACACACATTTATTGGTTTCTTCGTATATATATATAGTTATATATATATACATAAGTTTTGGTTTCTATACATATATATAGTTATATATATACATACATAGTTTTTGAGTTTTCATGTTTATAATATGAAATCACATATTTCATATTTACTATTGTGTTTTTGAAAACATTGCATAAAATATGCAATTTTGTGAAAATATTATATTCTTAGTTTGTAGACTTCAATATCAGTTTATACATGTTTTACTAAGTCTATAAAAATATTTCACAAAGTTTCAAAGTTGGTTTGTGTCAAAACATCAAAATTTAAGTATCTCATATTTTCATGTTTTGAACTATTTTGCAAAATGATGATTTTTCACAAATGAGAAATGCAATTTGGAAAATTCTTTTTGTAATATGTTCATTTACATGTTTATATATATTTCCCAAAGTTTCATTAATTTTGGACTTCATTTGTTATTTTTAACATATTTTCCAAAGCCTCAAAATCAGCTATTAAAACCTGTTTTTCTGCATATCAGTTTTCGGTCGACCGATCCGGTCGACCGCTCAATTGTTCTTTCGTCAGCATGCAGCAGAGAGTTGGTCGGTTGACCGATGCGGTCGACCGAGAGCTCCATTGGTCGACCGCACCGGTTGACCGACGATGGTCCAGAACTGTTTCTTCGTGTTTTTGTTCTCCGTCGGTCGACCGATATTTTCACCGGTCGACCGCCTATATGACCGTTGCTTTCCCAACGGCTATTTCCTGAGCTGTTTGCTGGGGCTGTTTTTGTCTTTTGTTAGGGGTTTTGACTGAGATTTAGAGTGTGTATAAATACCATATTGCTGCTCTCTTTCAAGAGATCTAAGAAGTTTTTAAACAAGGTTTTAAACAAGGGTTTTAAAAGAGTTTTACAGGTTGTTTTAAGTTTGGTTTTTGTTTACAAAGGAGGAAGCTTCACTGCAGATTGAGGGATTCTTTCTCAATCCTCTTCATCATCTTCTTTGTGTTTTAGAGAAGTTTTCTAACTCTTTTCTCTAGCAATTTTATTATTGATTTTCATATTCTTATTGCTAGTTTGCTATTTGAGTTAGATTTGATTTCACTCTTTGTTTACACACACAACCATTGAGCTTATTGTAATTGCATACATTATATAATTGGGTTGTGGGATTGTGTGACATTGAGTTGAGCCTAATTGAGTTCTCACCTTGTTAGAGAGAACAATCATTTGTTATATTGTGCTTAATTGTGAGGATTCACTTGTAATACACTTGTACACCGAAAAAGTATGTGGTGAGAGACGGGGTTGAATCCAAGAGGAGTGGCGTCGGTTGACGTGCCTAGGGAGAGGTTGTAACCGAGCACTTGAGGAGGAGGACACGGGCTAGGACCAACACTTAGTGTGTGAGGTGTGATTGCATAGTGATTGTATTGTGAGGTGTAAACGTTGTTCGGGTGAACGTAGAAAACCCGGTTGTGATAGTGGAGATCTCCTCGAGGTGAGGAGCGGAGACGTAGGTCAAGTGGTTAGACCTAACTCCGTGATCATATCGTTTGTTTGTGATTGCATTGGCGTACTTATTTTTATGTTCATATCTTATATCGCCCTCATATATTGCTTGTTGATCATATTGCCCACTATCTAGTTTAGTTTGTTTTACCCTTGTGTTAGTTTATATATCCTTGCTCATATACTTGTAATATCTCATTGATAGGATATATTCTTTTATTCATATTGCTTATCCTAGTTTACATATCTTGTTATATTTCATACTTGCTAGGATAACTCATTAATTAATTTTAATTGACATTTAATCGGATTAGATTAGCATAAGACCCTAATCACCCCCCCTCTAGGGTCTAACAATTGGTATCAGAGCTTGGTGCTCTTTGATTTAAGGTCTAATCGCCTTGAGTTAAAGATCCAAGTTAGCTTATTGTGCTAATCTATTTTTGAGCTTTAATTATATCTTGTTTGTATTTTATATTATGGATATGCATGGTTTAGGTTATGCCATTAATATTGCTCCTAGATTAGATAATTTCCCCTATGCCCAATGGTGTGTTAGATTTAAACTTTTTGTTCAATCTAAACACTTTGATTTATGGGAAATTATAAATGATGCTTATATTGTGCCCACTTTGGAGAAATCCAAGTGGAATAAGAATGATCATCGTATGTTTACAATGAACAATATTTTGTTAGAATATTTGCTAAATGCTTTTAATTCATCTATGTCTAACAAGTTTGTTCATTTTGATAGTGCTTACAAAGTTTGGAAATTTATAGAAGCACATCAAGGGGACTTGGAGGCGATCCAACAAGCTTTGGAGAATCTAACTTCAAGTTCATACGGAGCAACATGCACACGGCCACTAGGCGATAGCCCTAGTGAGGTTTGCGAGTTCGAACCCGATAATGATTTATCTAGTGATGAACTTGCTTGTGGGCCATTTGACGGTCCTGGGGTACTATGCTCTCTCCCTTCAGGTCGAGAGAGGGATGGGAAGGCCCATCTCAGCACGTGGGGTAGTGGATACCCGGCTGTAATGACGGTCTTGGGGTTTGCTGGCGGATTCGGCCTTGGACTCGGGCAGGCGAGTTGAGTGAAAGGCGAACTTCCGCCATCCTGATCGATCCTAACTCGTGCTGGCGAGCCGACCGTAAGGCGAACCTAGAATCAGCATATTCGATGTCTATGCGATTTAGGCCCATGCCAGAGAACCGAGCGTACGAGCTCTTCTCGCAGGCAAATTTCCTGTAAGCCTATAGAGGTATTTTTTACCGTCTACATGCATATGTGCCTAAAAATGAAGATTTGAATCTTATGAATAAAAGCATTTCATCTTTAGATTCAACTTTAAAAACATGCATTAATAATCATAAGAAGCTTATGGATATGTGTGCCAAGACTAAATCAAAATCATCCACTCATTATGCACACATGTATTGCAAAACTTATAAGTGTTCTATATGTGGCCGTAAAGGCCATTTAGCTAAGTTTTGCTATGATGCACATAAATCCTCCAAGACTAATATTTCTTGTGCATCTCATAAGGCTTCTTCATCACATACACATGCACATGCACACTCTCATAAAGTTAATCATATGCATGCTCATGTGTATTCATGTGATCTTTGTGGTCGTTTTGGTCATTTGGCCAAATATTGCTTTGATTTGAAAAGAAAATCTCATTTGACAAATGCTTCCAATAGACCACATGTTTTTAAATGTGATGTTTGTGGTAGGTTTGGACATCTTGCTAAATTTTGTTTTGATATACAAAAAGCTTCTAAAATTTAAAAGAAAATCTTTGTTTGCAAATTATTCCCGTGCACGAGCTAATGGTCCACAAAAACAAATAGATCTCTTTCATTGCACAAAATACGATCGGAAGGGTCATTTGAATGAATATTGTTTTGACCATGTTAGTGCACCACATATACCTAAGAGGGTTCATAACCCTAAGGTTTTGAGCTTAAATGATAGGGGTCATGTCCCTAAATCTTTTGGTACCAAGAGTTCTTGGGTACCAAAACAAATTTAAACTTTAAACCAAGAATTTTAGTGTTCTTACTTTTTCCTTTCTTAGTTTTGAAAATTATGCTTTAAAATCTTTTGGTTATGAAAACAATCTTTCTTGTATCAAATCTTTTATTTTCATGATTATTATTATTTTTTGTCTGATGAGAGGACTATGTTTATATAACTCTCCGGAGTTATTGGGTGTTTATTCCCAAACATTGTTTACCGGGTGCTAAAAATATTTATATGGGTTGACCTCCGGAGTTATTGGGTGTTTATTCCCAAACATTGTTTACCGGGTGCTAAAAATATTTATATGGGTTGATACTAGCTCAATAGCTAGATATAATTGCCTCTCTTGATTTTTGAAAATCAATGATGATTTGGTTTTATGTTCTTGTATGATTTACTTGTGATTTATGATTTTATTTGATTGATTTGTTTTCATTTGAAAACTTTTTGCGTGATTCTCATGTTCCTTCTTTTGATTTCATAAATCTACTTTTATACATATTTTTTTATGTTCTTTGATATGAGACACTTCTTTTTCATATTGACATTTTATATGCATATTCATGTATGCTTGCTCACATATGTTTGCCATGATATTCATCGCATATATTCCATGTGGCATTTTGATAGGGGGAGCAATCCCTATATCTTTCTATATGTTATACTCACCTATGCTTATTGATAGGGGAAGCTTTTGCTCTCTTATTCTTTTTGTCCCCTTTTTGATGTTGTCAAAGGGGGAGAAATATTGTGATTATATGTATATTCTTTCTTGTTTATATGCATGTGAATTGTAATTTATATATTCATTTCCTTTCAGGCATATATCCTTTTTGTAAATTGCTTGTAATCATCAAAAAGGGGGAGATTGTTGGCCTTCTTGTTTTGATGATGATTTACAAACAATTTACTACTAATGTTGTTTGTCTAGTGTTTGTGTATTCCTATGTATTGTAGACAAACAACGTTGTTAGAGGATGGATGGAATAGAGCTTCAACGATCATATCCAAAGGAGGTTGGCGGAATAGTTTCCTTGTATATATATGTAATCACATATATATACAACACAAGTTTTGGTTTTCATGTTTATAAATATGAAATTACATGTTTCATATTTATTATTGTGATTTGGTTTATCTACATAGATATGAAACAAATATATTTTCATATATTTTGAAAACATTGCATAGAATATGCAATTTTATGAAAATATTGTATTCTTAGTTTGTAGACTTCAATATCAGTTTATACATGTTTTATTAAGTCTATAAAAACATTTCACAAAGTTTCAAAAGTTAGTTTATGTCAAAACATCAAAATTCAAGTATCTCATATTTTCATGTTTTGGAATATTTTGTAAAATGATGATATTTTTTCATTTGGGAGGTCCTTTCAAAATTCAAGTATCTCATATTTTGCATATATATAGTTATATATATACATACATACTGTAGCATATTTATTATCATGTCTACAATCATTCCCTAAAGTTTTATATTTTTTGGAATTTGTTTGATATTTTTAAACAGTGTTTTAAATTCAGAAAAACAGCTTTCAGAATTAGTTTTCTGTTATATTAGTTTTCGGTCGACCACACCGGTCGACCGCTCGTTTGTTCTTTTGACAGCATGTAGTAGAGAGTTGGTCGGTCGACCGATGCGGTCGACCGAGAGCTCCATCGGTCGACCGCACCGGTCGACCGACGATGGTCCAGAACTGTTTCTTCGTGTTTTTGCTCTCCGTCTGTCGACCGATATTTCCACCGGTTGACCGCCTATATGACCGTTGCTTTCCCAACGGCTATTTCCTGAGCTGTTTGCTGGGGCTGTTTTTATCTTTTGTTAGGGGTTTTGACTGAGATTTAGAGTGGGTATAAATACCCTATTGCTGCTCTCTTTCAAGTGATCTAAGAAGTTTTTAAACAAGGTTTTAAACAAGGGTTTTAAAAGAGTTTTACAGGTTGTTTTAAGTTTGATTTTTGTTTACAAAGGACAAAGCTTCACTACAGATTGAGGGATTCTTTCTCAATCCTCTTCATCATCTTCTTTGTGTTTTAGAGAAGTTTTCTAACTCTTTTCTCTAGTAATTTTATTATTGATTTTTCATATTCTTATTGCTAGTTTGCTATTTGAGTTAGATTTGATTTCACTCTTTGTTTACACACACAACCATTGAGCTTATTGTAATTGCATACATTATATAATTGGGTTGTGGGATTGTGTGACATTGAGTTGAGCCTAATTGAGTTCTCACCTTGTTAGAGAGAACAATCATTTGTTATATTGTGCTTAATTGTGAGGATTCACTTGTAATACACTTGTACACCGAGAGAAGTGTGTGGTGAGAGACGGGGTCGAATCCAAGAGGAGTGGCGTCGGTTGACGTGCCTAGGGAGAGGTTGTAACCGAGCACTTGAGGAGGAGGACACGGGCTAGGACCAACACTTAGTGTGTGAGGTGTGATTGCATAGTGATTGCATATCTTATATCGCCTTTGTATATTGCTTATTGATTATATTGCCCACTATCTAGTTTAGATTGTTTACCCTTGAGTTTATATATCCTTGCACATACATTGCCTATATCTCTTTGTTAGGATATATCTTGTTGTTCATATTGCTTATCCTAGCTCATATACATTGTTGTATTTCATACTTGCTAGGATAACTTGTTAATTAATTTTAATTGACATTTAATCGGATTAGATTAGCATAAGACCCTAATCACCCCCCCTCTAGGGTCTAACAGAGCTCAACCTCGCCTCCTTGTTGAGCTCTCCTGTAGATCTCAACTTCTCCTATTTGTTGAGCTCGCCTGTAGAGCTCAACCTCGCCTCCTTGTTGAGCTCGCCCGTAGAGTTCGACCTCACCTTTTCATCGAGCTTGCCTATAGAGCTCAATCTCTCCTGTTTATTGAGTTTGCCTACAAAACTCAACCTCTCCTTGTACTATTGAGCTCGCCCGTAGAGCTTGAGCTCGCCTGTTTATTGAGCTCGCCCAAAGAGCGCAAGCCTCGACTGTTAGCTTGACTCGCCCGCATGAATCAAGCTCGTCAAATCGTTGAGCTCGCCAGCACGAGTTCAACCTTGCATGAATGCTTCGCTCACCCGCACGAGTCAAGCACACTTGCAGGGAGTTCGCTCGCACGAACTCCTCTTGCCAGCGAACAACAATTCACATGTTGTACGCCAGCCGACCCCGCCTGTTCACCAAGCTCGCCTGCAAGCTCGCCTGAGCATTCAGCCAGCTCTCAAGCTCACCCGTAGCTTTGGCTACCTCGCCTGAGTAATGCAAGCGGGTTGCTTTCTTGTGGGAGTAGGCCTACCCACTTCCCACATCCTGGGTGATGATGAGGCATATCTCTTATCACCCCTATAGTGGTCACATCCCATAGCTAGGGGAGAGCATGGTGCCCCTCACCCAATGGTGGTTAAATCCCTTAAATCAAGGGATGACCTATGCTATCCCCTGCCTATTTAAAGCCACCTTCACCAATGTGATGGGGGGCTGCTTGGAGGTGGAGATAGGTTGGTGGTTGATTGGTTGGGCTTGGCATTGCTATTGGTAAGGCTTTACAATCAGAGACTTGTTTTGGGCTTACTAGCTTGGTAGAATATTCCTAGCTCCTTGCTTGGATTGTTGAAGTAGACTCAAGCTGAACTCTCAGATTTCAGGCTTGTCAGCTCTTTGCAAGCTCTTGCATCATATCTCTCTCTAAGCTCATGGCTTTGACCTTTTCAAGCTCGGGTATAGTCGAGGCTGTACACTGAAGCTCCAACCGTAACTTCGATTGGATTGTCCAAGGGAAGCAAACCCGGTGCGAGAACCGGGGGAGGCGACTTACCGCTACCAACCAACCCACGTTAAACAAGGAGGGTCATTCCATTCTCCTCTGTTGTAAATATTAATCATTAGTTTGTAATAAGCCACTCTTACAAATACAAACGATCCCTCAAACAGAAAGTCAATTTTTACTCACCCAACAATGCCACTCCACCAAAAATACCTCTTCAGGTCCTTGTACATTTTTGTTATGCCTGGATGCACTGTATACCTAGTGCGATGCGCCTCATCAAGTAAATCCTTTCTCAACTGTGGACCATTCGGCATAGCTAACCGGCCCTTCATTCGAAGACCTCCATCTGCTCCAATAGTCCAATCAGCATTGGGTTCTTTAGAAATCTCCCCCTTTCGGGTTTGAATCCAAAAATCCTCTAGCTGAGCTCTGACCACTTTATCGCTCCAAGATGGCTGTACTGATAGAGCTCCTAAGAAAGCGCTACTCCCGCTAATCTCTGGCCTAAAAACAAACTGACTGAGGGTGTAAAGATCTCGATATAACGAACACCTTAAAGCTGCATGCCCGCGATAATGCATCCTACTCAATGCATCCGCTACAACGTTCACCTTCCCCAGATGGTACTGAAGTGCGAACTCGTAATCCTTAATAAACTCGACTCATCGCCGCTGCCTCTGGTTGACTTCCTTCTGGGAGAAAAGGTACTTAAGACTCTGGTGATCTGTGAAAAGCTCAAACTGCGCGTCATACAGATAATGTCTCCAAGTCTTCAATGCGAAGACTATAGCTGCTAACTCCAAATCGTGCGTAGGATAATTTTGCTCATGAGTCCCCAATTGCCTCGAAATGTAGGCCACCACTCTCTGGGTCTACATCAAAACACCTCCGAGACCCGATAACGACACATCCGTGTAGACTACAAAAGTCTTATCATTGCTCGGGATGATCAAAACTGGCGTTGTAGTCAACTTAGCCTTCAAAGTCTCAAAGGCCTCCTGGCACTTTGTATCCCAAACAAAATGTACACCCTTCTTCGTAAGGCGTGTAAGTAGTATCGTAATCTTTGAGAAGTCCTGAATAAACTTCCTGTAATAACCTATCAGACGTAAGAAGCTACGAATCTCTTAACGTTCTTCGACGACTCCCAATCAAAAACGACCTCCACCTTAGCTAGATCTACTGTAATGCCCTCCTGGATGATTACATGGCTCAAGAATCTAATCTCTGATAGCCAAACATTTGCTAAACTTGGCATATAGTTGGTACTCCCGCAAAATCTGCAATGCCAACCGTAGGTGCTGCTCATGTTTTTCCTCCGATCTCGAGTAAATAAGGATGTCATTGATGAACACGATCACGAACTGGTCTAAGTATGGATGAAAAACTAGATTCATCAAATCCATGAATATTGTGGGTGCATTGGTCAGCTCAAATAGCATGACAAGAAACTCGAAAGACCCATATCAAGTCAGAAAGGCGGTCTTGGGAATATCCTTCTCCTGGACCCGTAACTGATGATAACCGGAACAAAGATCAATCTTCGAGAAACACTACACTCCCTGTAATTGGTCGAACAAGTCATCAATCCTCGGTAGTAGATACATGTTCCGGATGGTGACCTTGTTCAACTCACGATAATATATGCAAAATCGCATGCTACTGTCCTTCTTCTTCACGAAAAGGACCAGCGCTTCCCATGGAGAATGACTCCGGCGAATAAAACCCAAAGACAACAACTCATCTAACTGGATTTAGAGCACCTTCATCTCAGTAGGCACCATACGATAAGGTGCTCGGGAAATTGACATGGTGTCTGGCTGCAACTCTATGCAAAACTCGACCTCCCTCACAGGAGGTAAACCTAGTATGTCCTGGAAGACATCCTAATACTATGAGACAACTCGCATCTCGCTCAAATTGGCACCCTAATCTCGCAACATCACCTCCTCAATGTATGCCAGAAATAACTCCACAAACTGGTTGACTTGTGAGGTCACTACCACTAACTCAGATTCATCAAAAGCTCACAAGCTGTCTGTCTTCGTAAAACAGTCGATACTCAGATGGTTGGAAGATAACCAATCCATACTAAGGATAACATCAAACTCAGACATATACAACACGATCAAATCAACCATAAACTTGGAATCATCTAAGCTGACGATACATCTCCTACAAATACTCTCTAAGAGGGACACCTCTCCCAAAGGAGTAGATACAGATAATGGAATATCTAAAGACTGCGCTACAAGCTGAAGTCTAATCATAAAATTATAGGAGATGAACGAATGTGAAGTGCCAGAATAAAAAATAATACGAGCTGGAAAGGAGTTCACAAGGAACGTACATTCCACCATTGCCTCGCTCATGCCATGGTCGTGAGGAATAACTGCATATACTCTACCGGTAGCCGAATGCTGTTGCTCTACATCGCCTAGAACGTATGAGACTATCTATCCCTGCTGGATCTCCTGAATAGCTCGCACCTGTCCCTTGATCCTCAGAACTACTAGTGGTGCCTCAATCCTCATCTACTGGCCCAGTCCTCAGCCCTGAGCACAGTTCTGCTACTACTGCTGGTTATGATTATTGCCCTGCTGGCCTGCTGCTGGTGCGCTACGACACTCTGCTTCTCTGTGCCCAAACTTATTATAGTTGAAACAAGTCCCTTGAAATCTGTGTTGCTGCTACACCCTCTGATCCTACTGAGGTCCCTTTTGTGGGGACTGTAGGCAATAAAAATTACCTTAAGTCCTAGCAAAGAAACTCGAAACTGACAAAAACCCTGGTATCTCTCAAACCAGAAGGAATTTGATGAAACAGATGGTCTAACCAAACTTCGATTAGTTCGGTCATCCTCATCTTGAAAAAATACACGATTTTCATATATACTTCATCCAATTTCAACATACAGTTTGAAAGATATGACATGTTCTTCACAGCGAGTTATATTCCTCGATGCCTGCAAAGACTTAAGTTCGCCTGAAGGCTGAGCTTCGTCTAACAGCTTCACCCACGAGGTTTGGCCGCATATTCTTACCTCGCCTTTATAAGTCAAGCTTGCATGAACACTTGAAGCTCGCATGAATTGAAGCTCATATGATAGCTTCGCCTATGAGGTTCACCTACAAGAAATCTAATCCACATGCAAGCTCACCACGAAGCCAAGCTCACTAAGAGGCCAAGCTCACCCAGCAACGAGGCTCCTCATTAAAGATGAAGTTCGCCCAGAAATGAGGATCATCATTGAAGACGAAGCTTGCCCAGAAACAAAGCTCGTCATTGAAGACGAAGTTCACCCAGAAATGAGGCTCGTCATCGAAGACAAAGTTCGCCCAGAAATAAGGCTTGTCATTGAAGACGAAGTAAACCTCGCTACGTATTGAGGCTTGTCTCATCTAACAAACCTTGCCACGTAGCGAGGCTCGCCTCACACGGCGAGGGTCATCTCCTCACGGCGAGGGTCATCTCCTATAGCGAGGCTCGTCATACCTAGTGAGGTTCGACGCCACGTTGTTAGCGGCCTTAAAGACCCAGTCAGCCTACGTGGGCTAAACCTGAGGAGTCAGTTACGCCTGACTCCCTGATTTCAGTGTGTCAGTTACGCGCTAAGGCCTATAAATAGCCATGAGGAGCTATGAGGCCAAGGGGGGACGCGCATACACAAGGCCATCACTCATATTTTGAGAGCTCTTTAAAGACCGAACCTCGGTTCTTGCAGCCTAAGCCATTGTCAGAAGCTCTCGCGATCTGTTTTTGATCATCAACAGGAAGCAATCTTGACTCAAGCATCAAGTGAAGCATCCTCTCGCCACCTAGAACCCACCTCAAACAAAAGAAAAGTCAAATCTTTCTTCTCTTTCTCTATAATTGAGAGCGAGTGATTATAAAAGGTTCTTACTAAGTGATAGAACCATTTCTTAAAACAAGGAATTCAATCATCAACTTTTCGACCCTACAGAAGATGGCTACCACAGTAGGAGAATCCGTTCTTTATGATGAGCTGGTGGTGACACAATCAGATCAGATCACTGTTGGAACCGAGGTTGAAACTCTTATCATCGAGTTCGACCAATCTTAGTATGAGGAGTTCCTCTCCTCTCATACTCCGAGTCCTACAAAGGAATGTAAGTGCCGTAGAGTCTCGTATGAGACTTTAGCCCATTCCACTCGAGTTAATCATGAGGAGGAACCCCAGCCTCTGATTGATGAGGCTCTAAAAACTACCTGTCAGGCTAAAAGGTGGGTTGTTAAACAGTCTAATCCAACTTCGTTGGCTGCTCTGTTGAGCAACCTAGTCAAACAATGGCTATTGTAGAACCCGCTGCTGTTTTACTTTCAATACGTGTAAGACAACATCAATGAAAGAATCAGGCTCACCACAAGGCTCGAGTTTTAGTCTCGTCGACGGTTTCCACTATCGGCTACGAGACAACATATCTAAGGCCTACAAGTCTACCGAGGCTCGATTAGCTGAGGTGCGTCAAAAGGACGAACCTCGCCCATGTACCAAAGTGTGCTTGAATGACAAACCTCATCCTCAACATGAGGCTCGTCCAAAACAACCAATGCAAGCTCGCCCTGTTGAGCCTCACCGAAGTGTTCAAACACGCTCCGTTGACGGACCTCATCTTCAACATGAGGTTCGACCAAAACAACGTGGACGTCTTCCAAACAAGACTCGTCAAAGACGGTAAGTGCATTAGGCTTGCCTAACTGACGAAGCTCGTCTTCAACACGAGGCTCATCAAAACAACAGGCCTTGCCCATGCATTCAAATATGCTCGGCTGACGAACCTCGCTTTCAAAATGAGGCTCGTCCAAAACAACCAGTGCAAATTTGCCCTGCCGCTCAGAATAGGAAGACTCAGGCTCGATGAAGTGATGAACCTCATCGAAAAGACGAATCTCGCCTTCAACCTCAGACTAGCATTGTTACAAAGAAACATTCAAGGGTCCAAGACGAGGTTCGACCCAGACGACAAATCCGTCCTTAGAACCAAGTTCGTCCGATTAACAAACCTCGCATGAAATACGAGGTTCGCCCCCCGAACCAGGTTCGTCTGAATATCAAAGCTCACATGAATGACGAGGCTCACCCAACTGACGAACCTCGTGTCACACATGAGCCTCGCCTAAGCGTCCTAGTGCGCTCAGATGACGAACCCAATCTTCAACATGAGGTTCGTCCAGCCAACTAGGCTCGCCAATCTCTAACACTTAGAGATTCTTGCACATACATAAGCAAGCTACCTGAGCTAACTGGGGGTGGTCCTAGTAGCGATCTCTGAGATTATTTGGTCTACAAATACAGTATGAGTCAAATGCTGTCTTATTGTAATTGCGAAAAGCTCGTTTCCACTGCGCTTTCCTAATGCCAGTGTGGGAGAACATTGCCCAAACCTTCAGTCTTTGAACGACCAACAATTCTGTCATCCCGAAGAAGACGCTTTCATCCCAGGAAGCAAGTTCCCAGAAATGCATATGCTCAAGTCATGATTAACATGGTGAGCAAAGGCAAGAGCAAAGTTTCAGCGGATTCTTCCAAGTCCTCCGATCCTGAGTATTCTCTAGGATTGGGTGAAATGCTTATAGAAGGGCAAGGTGTCTATCGACATACTCGTACCTGTACTGGTGTGGTTATTCCATTGGATTACCGACGATTAGTGGGCATTACAAATGATGTTGATGAAGAGCCTGAAAGCTCAGCCATCGCGAATTCTCAACCTTCTAACACCGATCAAAGTGAACAGGTGAGTGCTCACATGGTCGGAAATGATGAAGACATGGCAATGAGTTTGGAAGATTAATAATCAACTATCCTCCAACAAAAAGAGTCTATCAGGCACTTAGAAGAAATGGTGGACAAACTCCTCAAGGAGGAGAAGAAGAAGAAATCTACCACTGAAGCCTCAGGCACTTAGCAAGGGTTCTCCTACCCACCACATCTACTACTTCCAGGTACAAACTGGACACATAGTGAGAAATGATCCCATTATGACTCGACTTTTCATTAGTACCCTCAAGGGGGTCGCTTTTAAATGGTTCCGCATATTGGAGCCTGGATCCATCACTTCCTGGAAGGACATGGAAGGCTTCATGACCAGGTTCTTCGACGATGACACAAAAGTATCTATAACCACCCTGCTAGTTAAAAAGCAGAAGAAAACAGAGTCTGTAAGTAACTTTGTCAGGAGATTCAGGAACTGATCACTGCATTCCCATGAACAGGTTTCCGAGGCCACTCTCATCAAGATGTGCCGAAACAATCTCTTTATTAACATACTGTCCAATATGGGCACTGTTGAGGCTTGCTCATGGAAAGACATAATCCGTCAAGGAGAACAAGTCGAGAGCATGCTCAAGCATATAGATGCTGAAGAGCCATGTGAATTTCAAAGAGGTGATGACCAAGACAACCTCACCCCACTGATTTATGTAAAAGTGAAAGATGCTTTGGCGGTGAAAACAACTTCCTCCCCTAAATCTTCGTCAAAGCAGAAGGGAAAATCTTCGAATAGCCGATTTCAACAGAAGTACGACTTCCAAGAAGAGCAAGTTATTCCGATACTCAAATCCTTGATCAAGGCAAAAAACATCAAGCTCCCAGAATCGATGCGACCTGAGGAGATGTCGAGAATGGATAATTCCAACTATTATGCGTACCAGAGGATGGTTCATCATCCCACCTCTAAATACTACATCCTGAAGGATAAGATCCAAGCTTTATTGGATGCAGGTGTCTTTACCCTTCAACCCTTATTATTGCTAGAGTGGGGGTAGTCTCGATTTCTCCTCAAAACCATGTATTATCCTGATCCGCTCCACAAATACTATCAAGTTAATGAATACCTCTGATAAATAGTTTCCTCTAAATTCACCCACCAATCATTTTTAATAGGATGGCAGGACCACAAAATACTATCAAGTTAATGATTAGCTCTGATAGTTAGTTTCCCCTAAACTTCCCTCGCCAATCATCTTCAATAGGATGGCGAGACCACAAAATACTATCACGTTAATGATTACCTCTGATAGTCAACTCTTTCCACAAAATACTATCACGTTAATGATTACCTCTGATAGTCAACTCTTACCCTACTTGAAAATAATTTGTTAGGTAGTGTTCTACTATGCGATGAGCATCTACTTGTCACTCGATCAAGATAGTGATCTACCATGCAATGATTCACTGTCTGGTCTTTTTTGAACGTTCTATTTCCTTAGAATGATCAAAAATAATGACCTACCATGCGATGTGTCACTATTTTAATCATAGTTGTTATACTCCTATATTACTAAATGACTTGAAAATCTCTATATCATTATTCCTACCGATGACGTTGTTTCCAAATAGTGGGTTACCATGCGATGTGCCTTTATTTCAATCACATTTGTTATACTGTCATGTCACTAAATGACTTGATTTCCCTTGTTAAGTAGTGTCCTACCATGCGATGGGTACCTACTTGTCATTCGATCATGATAGTGATCTACCATGTGATGATTCACTATCTGATCTTTGTTGAATGTTCCATCTCCTTAGAACGATCAAAAATAGTGGCCTACCAAGCGATGAGCCCTTATCTTCCCCCTTGTTTCCAAATAGTGACCTACCATGCGATGACTCACTATTCATCAACGATATCACACCCCAGCAGACCTACCATGTGACGAGCCTCGCTTTCAAAAACACCAGGTTGAGTTGTTATAATGAACGACACAACCAAACTCAATTTCAACTTAACCGTTATAATCATGTTCAAACACTTAATCCAACGCCTCGAATGGCTAAGGATAGAGGAGAAATCTTAGCATTTAGCCTAAGGAAAACTCCTCGACACCTTACCATGCTAAGGGTAAAAGCATGACTAGTCCAACTCAAGCGGCAGTTGGTAAAGACAAATCAAGTACGTTGATAACTGAAGGTTTACTAAAAATCCTAGGTGGCGATCATTAGCTGCGTCTGAAGAGCTCGACCTCTCCAGAATAGCCAAGTTCAAAGGAAGGCTCCTCATTTTATCTGAATAATACTCATTTTACATGCCTTAAGATCCAAAGTATTTCAGACCCTATGTAACCCAATTTGGGTCTAAAAACTTTGGAGGGGTTTTGTAGGCAATAAAATTTGCCTTAATTCCTAGCAAAGAAACTCGAAACTGACAAAAACACTGGTATCTCTCAAACCGAAGGGGATTTAACAAAACAGATGGTAGAAAACCAAATTTCGGTTGGTTTGTTTGGCCTCGTCTCAAAAAATTACGCGATTTCATATATAATTCGTCTAATTCTGACTTACGGTTTGAAAGATATAACCTGTTCTTCGTAGCGAGTTATATTCCTCAACGCCTGTGAAGACTTAAGTTCGCCTAAAGGCTTAAGTTCACCTGAAGGCTGAGCTTCACCTAACAGCTTCGCCCATGAGGTTTGACCGCATATTCCAACCTCGCCTACATAAGCCAAGCTCACCTAAACGCTTGAAGCTCGCCTAAATTGAAGCTCATCTGATAGTTTTGCCTATGAGGTTCGCCTACAAGAAATCTAATCCGCCTACAAGCTCACTACGAAGCTAAGCTCACCAAGAGGCCAGGCTCGTCCAGCAACGAGGCTCGTCATTGAAGACGAAGTTCTCCCAGAAACGAGGCTCGTCATTGAAGATGAAGCTCTCCTAAAAACAAAGCTCGTCATTGAAGATGAAGTTCATCTAGAAATGAGGCTCGTTATCAAAGACGAAGTTCGCTGAGAAACGAGGCTCATCATTGAAGATGAAGTGAACCTCACTACGCAATGAGGCTCATCTCATCTAACGAACCTCACCACACAGCGAGGCTCGCCTCACACGGCGAGGGTCGTCTCACACAGCTAGGCTCGTCATACCTAGTAAGGTTCAACGCCAGGCGGTTAGCAGCCTTAAAGACCCAGCCAGGCCATGTGGGCTAAACCTGAGGAGTCAGTTACGTCCGACTCCCTGATTTCAGTGCGTTAGTTATGCGCTAAGGCCTATAAATAGCCATGAGCAGCTATGAGGCCAATGGGGGGATACGCATACATAGCGCCATCACTCACGTTTTGAGAGCTCTTTGAAGAACAGACCTCGATTCTTGTAGCCTAAGCTATTGTCAGAAGCTCTCGCGATCTATTTCTGATCGTCAATGGGAAGCAATCTTGACTCAAGTATCGAGTGAAGCATCCTCTCGCCACCTAAAACCCACCTCAAACAAAAGAGAAGTCGAATCAATCTTCTCTTCCTCTGTAATTGAGAGTGAGTGATTGTAAAAAGTTCTTACGAAGTGATAGAACCATTTCTTAAAACAAGGAATTCAATCATCAACTTTTCGACCCTGCAGGGACCTTGCTGATGTGAATTCTTACCCTGCTGCTGGGGTCCTCCTGGTCTTGCAAATGACCTCATACCTTTTCCTTTGTCCTCAGGCTGTCCTGATTTAGCATTTCCATCCTTGCCCTTCATGAACATAGTTATCTCTGTCTCCTGAGATATGGCAGCATCCGCCACCTCCCACACTGATCGAAACCTTCGGGATACCAGATATCGATGTAAACCCGGGCGAGGTCCCATCAAAAACATCTGAGCCTGCCGCTCCTCAGTGTTCCACATTCCCGTGAATCTAAGTAATGTCATAAACTTACTCTCATAATTCATCACAGACATACCCCCTGCTCTAACCAGGCTTGCTCCAACTATTTCTCAGCTTTCGCTATAGCCAACACATATTTCTCGTCGAAGAAGTAAATAAAAGTCTCCCACAAAATCATCATCCCCTGCTCTGGAGTGAAACAAAGTCGATACCATCATCAAGCATCGCCCTTGAGGCTGAAAGCTACTAGCCTCTGCTTCTGCACAGTGTTCATGTTAAGCATATCCAATATGTTACTCACATCTTCCTTCCACTTGTATGCAACAATAGAATCTGACGAGCCATGAAACTCTGGTGCCTTCAACTTCTGGTATCTCTCTACGAGACGAAGCCCAGCTTCCTGCTCAGTAGCTCCATCATCAACGGGTGGTGGTAGGTACCTATTGGTATCTCTTCACAAATGGGTGTCTCCTGTTGAGCCTGATTTGCCAATTGCTCCTCAATTGCCACCAATCGCACTACCAAAGGTGCCATGAGATCCACTAGATACTACGGAGCCTGCTACGGCTCCGGCTCTACATCAGCTTGCCTAGCTCCCTAAGCACGAGTACCTCTGCGACCGTGTTACTGACATCTATAAATTCAGAAGTAGATCTTGCTAAACATAGTAAATAGGATCTCAAGCATAAATAACATAACGTATACCAATAGGAAAATGGTATCACTTATCACTCACATCATGCTTTATAATTAAAAGCAAATAGTCATCATAATTTTTTTGTAATTTTCGTGTACATATATAACGTCCTCACTCATACTAGGAATTCCTAGCGGACTCTATATATGATTCCTAAGAAACTCTATCCTAGCTCCACAATATGACACATGGATGATCCTAAAGATATTGGAACTAGAGCTCTGATACCAACTATGATGCCCCAGGGTTCACACAATATTGTAGTCCAATGTGAATCCTAGAATGTCAAACCTACCATACACCAACACCGTGCAACAACATGTTTCACCATCACAGTTATTATCTCTCTAGTAGAATCAACAAATAGGTGAAGATACAAAACGAGCAAAGAATAATGAAGTAGTACAATGAACAGAACATGTACAGAAGAAGTGTATAAAAATCACCATAAGGGCCTAACTAAAATAAAATAACTCTGAATCTGAAATAAGTCTAAATACAAGGGTCAAATAAAATCTCTCTAAGGCACTCAGCCTCAACAAAGTAAAATCATAATCTCTAGAGTCTGAAAATAAATAACTACTGTGGAGCTCTGAAATACTACAAATATAAATAACTAGATAGAATCTAAGATGTAATCCCATCAACCTGCGACTCTCTGTGCGCTGGACTCGCTGCCTGAAAGGGGGAAAACAACGAGCGTCAAAGTGCTAGCGAGATCATCTCCACAGCCCCCAGGGGGAAGGGGTAGGAGTATATAAGAAAATGGAGACTGGTATTTAGAAACTAGAACATCAGAATTAGTATGTCGAGCGAAATAATCCAAACAATAAAACCCTCATTTATATACCATGTCTCAAATTATGAATCGCTAAATACCAATTCCAAACCTATAAATGAAAGCAGTACATAAAAGAAAAAAAATACTCTAAACCTCAACCATATATAGCCAATATCACATCTTGAACTAGCCTTAGGTAGTTGGCGCAGTCATAAGGAAATATCATCCAGCTCAAACATCACCATAGACCAAACCACGTATGCCATGTATCCAATGTGTACCCTACCCTCGGGTAATCTAACATGGGAGCAAACTATAACTGTGTATCTATATCTTTATCACATAACGATACTTTTGTAAGGTTCTCACAATATCATATGGATTCAACGTCATTACTCAATCATTCTACGACAATAGGTTTTATCTCTCCTATTCCAGATGATGCATCTAGATGATCGTACAACGGAATGAAGGCATATTAGCCTAATCCGGAAACACTCTGATCATCTTCAAGTATTGGTACCACCAAGGTCTCATTACGAGAAAACGTCTAAATACTCCTAGTGTGGTACAGCCGAGGTTTCATTACGGGATAAACGTCCATACTAAACATCCCTAACAGGTAGGTTATGCATTATCATGTGTTATGCCAACAACTATCAACTCAAACATGTGTTATGCATCTCAACTATGTAGGTTATGCATTATCATGTGTTATGCCAACAACTATCAACTCAAACATGTGTTATGCATCTCAACTATGCATGTATAATGTGTTATGCCAACAACTATCAACTCAAACATGTGTTATGCATCTCAACTATGCATGTATACTCAATTTTGAAACATGTAATCAAGTGTTCGTGCATGTATCTCAATGTGCGAACCTATATCTTGTGTTCACATACACCTCAGGTGTTTAACAAACCATAAACATCATAATATAACTTACACAGATAAATCCCTCGAAATCAACGAACATGAGATAAAACATGCATGGGCTCGGATTTGCCTGGCGGTCAACCACGCCTTGTGCGGTGGTCGACCGACCCGAGGTTCTCAGCATGCTTACTGCAGGTTTGTGTTTGTGTGTGCTTCATGATTCTAACTTGTTTAACTCATTGTAAAACTTGTATAGAATGTTGCAAATACTAAATTAACATCTCTGAAGATTATTCAACACATGAAACAAGAATCACAACATTAAATATTATATGTAAACCCTAAACATATGCATGAAAATATCAAAACATCGATAGAATCATCAAAACTAAGTTAAAGCTCTTGTTTAAATAATTTTAGATATTAAACCACGTCTGAAAATTTGTTTATAATCATCAAAACATGAAAAGATCTAATCTTTATATTATATATTACAAAAGAACTATTTTTATACTCAAAATAGTTGATTAGGCTCAATAAAACCACATTAATTCTCATTAAAACACTTAAAAACATGGAAGTAGGGTTAGCAGAGATGAAACTCACCTGAAAACTTGTTGAAAGTGTGTAGGATGCAAAGCCAAGATAGATTCCTAAGTCACACGCCAAAACAAAAACGAAATCCCACTTCAAAAGCTCTTGATCTCTCACAAAAAAGATCTAGGATTTAAAAGAGGGTTTGGTGGTTATTAGGGTTTTAAAATTCTAAAATAAGGTGTAAATTTTCATGAAAGAAGGGATATATAAGCACCTATGTGCAACTGGGCCTCATAAAACCCGAAACCAACCCAAAACAGGAAAACTAGAAACCCGTCAGGCGGTCAACCGCGCCTTGTGCTGCGGGTTTTGTCTTTGTGCATGTTTTCGACTTGATTCTTTCACATATACGGACTTGTTTGCACTCAAAACACTTGCTATCATACTCATACACCATTTAATGATATTTATCACATTAAATATCCACTTATCTTAATTAATCATATATTATTTCAAATATTCACATATTAATTCAAGTTTATAAGGTTTTACATGTAGGCAATAAAAATTACCTTTACACAAGAGAACTCAAAATCTCGCCTATTTGAGTTTGCATGTGTGCTCAAAGCAAGCAAGGCTTGCCTACATTCAGAAGGCTAAGCAAAGCTCGCCTGTGGACTTGGCTTGCCCCAGTTAATCTTGCTTGCATTAGAGAGGCCAAGCAGAGCTTGCTTGCTAGCTTGGCTCGCCAACACACTTTGCTCGCCTGCACGAGCCAAAGTTCGTCAATATGGCTTGACTCGCCAACACGAGTCAAGCTCGCCTGTTCGTTTGACTCACCAGCACGAGTCGAGCTTGCTTGTTTGTTTGACTCACTAGCACGAGTCGAGCTTGCCTGTTGGATTAACTCGCCAGCATGAGTCAAGCTCGCTTGCAGGAAGTTTGTCCGCACGAACCAAACTCGCCTACAGACTCAAGCTCGCCTAATTCTTAGGGGGGGTCTGCTGGCCAACCCCACCTATTCGCTAAGCTTTCCTACAAGCTCGCCTGAGCATTCAGAAAGCTCCTAAGCTCGCCCACAAGTCTGTCGACCTCGCCTGAACAGTGCAAGCGGCTGCTTGCTTGTGGGAGTGGGCCCACCCACGTCCCACGTCCCATGTCCTATGTAATGAGGCATGACTCCCATCACCCCTATAGTGGTCACATCCCACATCTAGGGGAGGGCATGGTGCTCCTCACCTATTAATGGTCACATCCCACAAGTTAAGGGGGGACCAGGCTTTCCCTTGCCTATTTAAAGACCTTCTTTGCCAACGTGAAAGAGGTCTTGCTCTTGGATGGTGCTTAGGCTCTTCAAGAAGAGACCTCCATTGGCTTGCTTGGTCGAGTATTATTGGCTATAAGCTTGGATTGTTGAAGTAGACTCAATCTGAACTATCAGATTTGAGACTCTTGGCTCTTTGCAAACTCTTGCATATTAGCCTTCTCTAAGCATTATGCCTTGATACTTATCAAGCTCGGGTATAATTGAACTCAATCACACAAGAGCTTCTACTGCATACTAAAGCTCAACCTCAATTTCGATCGGATCGTCCAAGGGAAGCAAACTCGATGCAAGCATTCGAGGGAAGCGTCCTATCGCTACCGAAGAACCCACGTTAAACAAGAAGAGTATTCTCTTCGCTTCTGTTATAATCTTTTTGATTCTTAATTTGTAATAATCAATTCTTATCAATACAAATCTCCATTGAGAGCCAAAAAATTTTACGACCTACAAAAGATGGCAACCATAGTGGGAGAAACTATTTCTTCAACCAAAATAGTGGTGGCGCAATTCGACAAAATTGTGGAGGGGACGACAGTTGAGTCCCTTGTGATTGAGTTTGACAAAGCTAAGTACGAGGAGTACTTATTTTCATCCTCCTCTAGTGGTAATGCATCTCGCAGACCCCCACAGAGTCGTACATGTGACCCACTCCCAAGTGGCCGAGACAACCATGCCCTAGAGCTCTACCCAAGCTATAGTAGGGGGTTCTATCTCCTCCAAACCAACCAAGTCCAAGCCAAAGGCCAAGAAGACCAGCCAAGGGACTGCTCGTTGGGTTGCCAAGCAATTCACGTGGCCCCCTACGCAAGAAGAGACAACTGTTCATATCGACGTAGACCATGCTTTCCTTGTCAACATGAACGCTCCTCTCTCTAAGAGAGCCTAACAGTGGCGGCGTCAAGCTCTCACCCTCCAAGAGACACAAGCCCTCATCTCCTATGATGGCTTGAATTACTATTCAGGCCTGAGAAGAGCCAAGTGAGAATGTAAAGTTCTTAGTTTTGGCGAACTGAGCTTATCAGGCGAGCCCACCTACTCAGGCGGGCTTTGCTCTGTTAGCAAAGTTTCAAAAATTGGCAAACTTGACGTTTTAGACGAGCTTGACATTTCAAGTGAGCCTCACTCCATAAGCAAAGTTCCCCATTCGAACAAACTTAGCAATTCAGGCTAGCCTCCCAAATCAGGCGGGCTTCACTTTTCAAGCCATGTCCCCAGTTCAGGTGACTTCACCAGATCAGGCTAGCTGGAGAAAACAGGCGAGCCCCATCAAGCCCGCCTGACACCCAAGCCTCGTCCACAAGCATGCCTTGGCCAAAAAGGCAATGCAAAGACCAATCAAATATGCAAACCCTGCTTGAATGAGGAAACAGCTGTAGCTCACCAGAAGGCTGAAGCTCGCCAAAATATGAGACCTTACCTTTTAAGGCAGGCTCGCCTGAACTCAACACTTGGAGAATTTTCTAAGTGTTCTCACAAGTCTTCTTCTGAACCTTCTTTGCATGACTACGTGTTTGGTTCTTCTGACACCAGGGGTTGTCACTATCAACCTACGGGGGATCTTAGAGAGCATCTGACTCACAAGTGCATGATTCATGAGGCAAATCCTCAGTGCCACTATGAGAGGCTCATCAAAGCAGTGCTTGCTGATTGCTAGTGTATCGAGGCACCAAAACCATCGGTGTTCGAAAGGCTTTCTCAGCAGCATCTAGAGTCAAGACCTCCTCGCCGGAGATGTAATCGCCAGAGGAGACATGCTACTGATGATTTTGAACTCCCGGCTGCCACTTTTAACATGGCGAGGAAAGGAAAAGCCAAGTATTCAGATTCGTCAAATCCGAACTTTTCCCCGGAATTCAAATACCTCCCCATTGAAAGTGAGGGTGTTTACCTACACACCCGTACTCAAACAAGGGCGGCCATCGCATTTGATTATGCTCACTTGTCACCTATCTACGACAACAAGGATGAGGCGTGCTTAGCGATGGCAACGTCTCAGACCTCAAGTTCGACTTATGCCAAGCACGTAAAGGTGCACATGGCGGATGGCTCTGATGACATTGTCAGAAGAGTTGAGGAGCAGCAGGCGACCATTAACTCCTTGAAGGGAATGATGGAGCAACTTCTGAACAAGAAGAAGAAGAGGAATTCCCAGAATCGTCAAAGATCCTCAAAGAACAGAGAACGTGAGCCTACTCCTCTTAACACAATTGAGGAGGAAGATAATCATGGATTATATTCGGATTATTCATCCAAGTCTTCAGGAAGAGCATCACATGCTGGCAGCACTCCCTGAGACAAGAGGCTCGATGAGTTCCAAAGTCAACCCAACGCCCTGAAACTCCAGAAGAGCATGAACGAACTGGGGATGGTCAGACCATATCCAGTCGAATGGGATATAGTCCCTTACCTGGAGAAGTTCAAACTAATGAGGTTAGTCCATTTTGATGGCAAGGGGTCTCCTTCACAACATATCTACTACTTCCTGTCTCAAACAAGATTTCTCATGGGGAATGATCCTATCCTCACACGACTATTCATCAGCACCCTGAGGGGGTAGCGTTTGAATGGTTCTACAAGATGGAACCAGGATCTATCAAAACATGGGCTGATGTGGAAAAACTTTTCTTGGCCCTGTTTCTTCGACAACGACACAGAAGTGTCGATGGCCACTCTGCTTGCTGAGAAGCAGAAGAAAATAGAGTCGGTCAATGACTTTGTAATGAGATTCAAGAATCGGTTGCTTCATTGTCCGGACCAGGTATCTGAAAGCACTTTGATTGAGATGTGTCGCAATAATCTCTCGATCAACATTCTATCCAAGGTCGGCGCGGTGGAAACCCGAACCTGGAAGGAACTTGTTTGCCAGGGTGAGCAGGTGGGAAACATGATCAAAAGGCTGGAGGTCAAAGAGCCTCGATCTAAAAGAGGAGCTTCGTAACCAAGTGCCCCCAGGAACCCTTAGTCCCCAAGTCAGCTCAGAGACAGAAGCTCAAATCTTTCAAGCAATGCCCTCTGAGGCAATACGACTTCAAAGAAGACCATGTTGTGGCTACCTTTGATACTCTCCTCAAGAGCAGTAGGATCAAGCTGCCAGAGATCACAAAGCCTGAAGACGTGAATAATACATATGATCCAAACTACTGTGTGTATTACAAGTTTTTGGGTCATCATACCTCCAAGTGCTATATCCTCAAGGATAAGCTGCAAGCTCTTTACGACGCAGGAGTCCTAAAGAAGAAAAAGGTGCAGAAGAAGGTGACCACAAACATTTCACTTTGAAATTCAGGACAGATCTTCCTGAAGTCCATGCACCAGCAGGGGTTGTACCCATCCCCAAGGCGAAAATGAAGATTGTCAATGCTGATTCTCACAATCAACGAGAGAAAGGCTTGGTGCATCAGATCTTGCCATTAGGACAGGTAATGTGGGTTCATCCTGATCTCCTCGACGACGAGCAGTAGACTTCCAACAAGTCCAAAGGCAAACTTAAGCTTTGTAACGTCATTTTGGCGATTCCAGACAATGACCAAGTGAAGATAGCGACCCTCATTGATTCCGACAGTGAGGTAAACTCATTGATTACTCGAGCAGGGAAGGACTTTGCCAAAAACTACACTCAAACGGCGGGAAGTCTGAAAAGACCACCGGTGGGACCGTCACCAACAGCCCAACCGAATCCCGACAAGCCGGGAAGTCTGAAAAGACCACCGGTGGGACCGTCACCAACAGCCCAACCGAATCCCGACAAGCCGAGTTCAAGTGGTCAACCCTTTCAATTCGACCTACTCGCACAGCTGAAGAACATACCAGTCAGAATCACCTTGTATGAGCTCCTGTGGCTATCCAAGTCTACCCGGGAAGCTCTACGGGAGGCACTAGCCGACTCAGAGGCTTTTACCACGCATTTCTCGCCTACTTTGAAAGAGGATGCAGAGAAAGGGTGTCCACAATGCTACCAGACATCCTGACAGTAGATCCCTTACATTACCTTCACTCCTGAGGATATACTCATCAAGAGTACATCCCATGACCGACCCCTGTACTTTATGGGATACATTGGCTCCTCTCGAGTAGACATGATTCAAGTCGATCTAGGGTCTGCACTGAGCATTGTCCCCTTAAAGCTCATCAAACACTTAGGGTTGCCTCAAAAGCGGTTGTCCGCAATGACTACCACTATCTTTAGCTTTAACACCACCGGAACTCGGCCGCTGGGAAAGATCCGCCTCAAGTGTCTGCTGGGCGACATGAAAACGAAAGTGACCTGCTATGTCATCGATGTGGAGCCTTTCTACAACATACTATTGGGTTAGCCATGGATCCATAGCAACCGGATAGTCTCATCCATATTGCATCAGTGTTTGAAGTATGTGAACGTCCGTGATCAAGTACAGACGGTGGTTGCTTATAAGCAGCCCTTCAAATGGGTTGAAAGCTACTTCACTAATACTTTGCTCTACCAGGACTCTGAGTCGGGTGACAAGCCACCGGTCGAGGAACCTGGCAGTGGCAATGAGACCGATAGTGAGTCTGAGTGTAATGAGGTTCTTGTCTTGAATGACATTGAACTCATTGTAATCGGCTAATCCCGCCTTTCATGTTGGCATTGAATAATGTCGACTTGATGAGTCAGCGGGGTCGAGGCCTCTGTTGGGCTTGGGCCACTAAGGTGGTTGACGTCGGTTTTCCAGGGCTATGATTGTATCATTTTGCAAATATCTGTATCTTGGATGAGTAAACACCATAACATATACGAACCCAAATTCAATTTAGAAATTTTACTTAAAAGTCTCATATAGAACATGCTAACTCTTTCTTTCAAATACTTTTCAAGTCTTTTGATCAATTTATTTTTCAAAAATATATACAAATATTGCTATATATAAAAAAACTTGTTAGTATGTATGTATGTATGTATACACACACACACACACACACACACACACATATATATATATATATATATATATATATATATATATATATATATATATGA
>NC_033802.1:48667423-48674857 GCF_001876935.1 Asparagus officinalis | reverse complement strand
TATGAAACTAACTAAAAATTAGAAATTTTAAAATTTATCATGTAGATCAATTATTAATTACCTCTATTAATTAAGTAGACAAATGATAATTTTTTTGTGAAAAAGAAAAGAAAAATATGACATAAAGAGAAGAGAAAATAAGTGTAAAAGAAAGAGGAAAAGTGACTACTCCCAACCTCCACACCTAAATTATGTATTGTCCTTAATGCAAACTCTACGATGCACAAAATATGAAACTAACTAAAAATTAGAAATTTTAAAATTTATCATGTAGATCAATTATTAATTACCTCTATTAATTAAGTAGACAAATGATAATTTTTTTGTGAAAAAGAAAAGAAAAATATGACATAAAGAGAAGAGAAAATAAGTGTAAAAGAAAGAGGAAAAGTGACTACTCCCAACCTCCACACCTAAATTATGTATTGTCCTTAATGCAAACTCTACGATGCACAAAATAAAATAAATAAAAAATGAACACTTACATTCATTCGGTTGATCGAGAATAATGATAAAAAACTATAATTACCTTTTTTTTCACTCTACGATGCAAACTCCACACTCTTCTTTTTTCTTTTTTTCATTTCGTTTTTTCATCTTCTTCATATCTTTTTTATATTTTTTCTTTTATTTTTTTAAAGGAATAAGAAACTCTCAAATGAGAGAAGAATAAATTATTTTTATTATTATGAGACAAAAAAATAAAGATGTAGAATAAATGACTAAACATAAAAAAACTCATGCTCTATATCAAAACCTACCTTATTGCTAAAAATTCTACCTTAAATTTTAACAAAGCCTAAAATGATAAACTCAAAAATGTACTTCAATTCTGTACACTTTGAAGTTTTCAATAATTTTTGCAGCAGTTGAAAGTAAGGACGAATGGTGTTATGCATTTTAAAATTCAAAAGGCAAGTCTCATATGTGAAGTCAAGTTCCTTATTTTGTCCTAATACAAGCTTTTCTTTAAATATTTCCTCAAACCTAAGATTTATGGTTGAGGTATGAAATTTTGCTGTTATATATTTTTAATTTGAATCTAAGCTCATCAGTGAAATTTATTCAAAGCTATAATTTGTATCTAACTCTGTTCCTTCGTTCTGAAAGACTTGATCTGATTCTAGTATCTTCAGCTCCTCACTAAAGATTTCCTCACAACTTAGGTCTGACTCATTTTCTTCTTCGAGAAAATACATGTCTTAAAAAATTGGTGATTTAAAATTTGTTATTTCTTTACACTAGTAAAAAATCAATCATCCTAGACAAAATTTTCCGTCTAGGATAGTTATCCTAGACGGAATTCCATCTAGGATGTTGGTCTAGTTTGTTGCCGTTGAGAATGCATTATACTAGACGGAATTTTTATCTAGGATAGTATCCTAGACGAAAATGTATCCTAAACGGAATAAAATATAGTCTAGAATAGTTCTAGATGGAAAAAACAACCGTCTAGGATTATCCTAGATAAAATTTCCGTCTATGATACTATCCTAGACGGAATTTTCATCTAGGATGCATGTAAGCATCCTAGACGGAATTTTTCATCTAGGATAATCATCCTAGATGGAATTTTGAGCGACGGAATTTTGAGCATCCTAGACAGAATTTCCGTTTAGGATGCTACAGTATTTTTTATTTTTTTATTATTTTTTTAGCAGAATCTACTTTGAGTGCATGTACACAATGTTGAACAACGCTAATTCATATCCAACACAATCTAATTATATTCCAATATCAAATCTAATTATATTCAAATAATACATTCACCAAAATACTAGAGATACATAAATTATTTACAAACTTTTACATAAATTATTTACAAGGGATGTCAGTGCATCGGCAAACAGGTCTATCAGAGGCATGCCACCCATTGAAATTGTAGTCCAATACCATAATCTGCAAATAGGGATGGTAGGCTATACATGAGGGTTAAAAATCATCTTATACTAAGGCGATGAGAAAAGGATAAAATGAGTTTATCCCCAAAATCAGGATGAACACTACATAGTTATTTTGGTTCTATATACTATGGATTAACATTTACCTAAGGTATTATTAGTCTTCTAGTTATAAGCTCTTCATGACGCCTAGCACAGAACTCCCAGTTAGCAATCTAGGAGAAGAGTGATTAGTCCAATCATCTACAAACCATTTACATAGTTAAATGGACAACAATATGAGCAATTTCTCACCTTCAGATCTAGATAGAAAACAATCCGGAGCTGGCCATCACGTACAACACGCAATTGCTCAAAGACACTCTCCTGAATTGTTTTAGCATAGTCCAACACAATCTGACCTGATGCATTCTGATACTCTCGAGGCATATCAACATAAAGAAGTTCCTCTAGTGTGCCACTAACATATTTGATTTGGCATAGTCTAGGCAAACCGTCAACAGTTGTTTCTACAAGATAATAAAAGGAATTAATAATAAGAAGGAAACCCTGTGAAAGGCTCTTCAAGCAGGAAAAAACTCTTAAAATTGTGATTTATAAGCAAGTACGACCACAAAGCCAAATTATACATGCAACTGATATAGAAATCAACAAAATAAGACACAATTGATGACGAAGACAAGAATAGAACATACCAAAACCACGACCAGGCTTTCGGTTGCAAATTTCACAATGCCATACATCTTGCAAATCGTATGTAAATAGTCAGCAAAATTCACATGAAAAAGTCTTGGCACTTGTTCCTCACTCTGTTGACAACAAAGTTATCTGTCAGATAGGCAAAATCAGATACTGTTGTTTAGAATTTCAAGAACAAGTAACAACTGCAGGTTTTAATAAATCTGTGAGCACTCGTTCCTTACTCTGCTGAAAGTAAGTTATGGTTCAGATAGGCAAAATCTTATCTATTTGCTCTAGAGGGTTTAACAAGCAACAGCTAGAGGGTTTAACAAAATTCATAGCCTTATTGCTTAATCTGATGAAAACAAGTCATCGCTCAGATACACGAATTTTTTGGGTCTAACTATTACGAACAAGCAACAAAGCTAATGGCTTATGGCTTATGGCTTATGGCTTACGCTCTTGAAAACAAGTTATCAGTCACGATAAACAAAATTTATGATCGAGACTTTTGAGTGTTAACAACAAATATGGCAATCCGTAATGCCCTTTCTTACTGCCAAAATTTTCTTGTGATAAATATTATGTTGTGGCATTGATACATTTGTTTGCAGGAATCAATGAGTCACTTGAATTTGTGTGTATAGTCTGAAAGTGGTTACCATGGCCTATAAATGAATTGATGTAGTTAGTTCAACTATTGATTAGAAGCTAGTTTGGAGAATCTTTGTCATCAAATGTGTGTAACGGCGGCATCTTGAACTTCATCAGATATGGAATAAAATCCCATTTGATAGGGTAAGGTCAAGTAATCACACCTTCTTTAGCTCTATGCATTGTGTGAGAGTGTTGAACTGCTTTTCCATGTCCTTAAGGACCTTCGCCTCCTGACTTGGTCTAGAAGGTGCTAATATTTCTGATCCTAAATGATCAAAATCTGCATCTTCTTGATGCGTTTGCTTTTCTTCAAGTAGTAATTTGGTAGTTAGGTCATTTCCCATTAAAGAACTCAGGCGGAGCTAAGAAGCTGCCATAAGCTAACCAATCATCTTCTCTAATCACTTGAATCGCTCGTCTAAACCTTTTCTTTGGGCTTCTATCTATTGGAGGACTCATTCTGTCATATCTGCAACACATTGCTACTCTTGACTCGAGCTGGGAGTAACATTTGACACCATAGCAGAATTAGCGTCACTAGTAGTGGGCTGGTTGACCTGAAGTAGAGTTTGCAGTACACATTCTTGGAGGAGGAAGTAGTCAAATGGAATCAATGTCTCTTGCCTTGATTTGATGTGACGAAATATACCATCGGTTTCTAGCGATGTGCTTTCGATTCCAGGAGAATATCTAAGATCAGAGGATTGTTGGCATCTTATTCTTCATCTTTAGAGGTAACACTGTGTTAGACCCTAGAGGGGGGGTGATTAGGGTCATATGCTAATCTAATCCGATTTTATGCCAATTAAAACTAATTAACAAGTTATCCTAGCAAGTATGAAGTACAACAAGATATATGAGCTAGGATAAGCAAAATGAATAATGAGATATATCCTATATGATAAAAATATACGCAAGGAAATATAAACTAGCACAATATGATATATCCTACCAAAGAGATATACAATATGATATATGCGCTAGGATATGTAAACTAACACAAGGGTAAACAATATGAACTAGATAGTGGATGATAAAAGAAATGAGCTATGGACAATGGCGATAAGAAATATAAACATAAGATTAAGTGCGCCAAAGCAAACTCAAACACACGATGTGATCACGGAGTTCGGACCTTCCGTCCTACGTCTCCGCTCCCCACTCCCGGGGAGAAATCCACTATCATAACCGGGTTTTCTACGCTCACCCGAATAACGTTTACACCTCACAGTGTCGGTTTTCAACGCTCACCGATCAACGTTCACTCCTCACATTCGATTTTTTAGTTCACCGAAAACTTCACAACAACACACTCGGTTTTTTAGCTCACCGAAAACCTTACAATCTCATAATGTAACAATAAATGATTTGTTCTCTCATACAAGGGGAGAACTCAATTAAGCACAACTTAATGTTATAATATCTCACGACCCTAATATACTATGTATGCAAATACAATAAGCTCAAGTGGGTGTGTGTAGCAATGAGATAAAATCAAATCTAAACTCAATATAAAACTAACTTTAATAGAAATGATAATCAACAAATAATTATAAATAAAAGCTAGAGTTGAGTTTAGGAAAAGTTCTCTAGATGACAAGAGAGAGAGATGGATTGAATGCCCAAAATACAATTGATAATCTCCTCAAGCTTTTGTAAAACTTTCTTCATAAACCAAACCCTTAAACAAACTTAAAACAAGCTTAAACTCTTTTAAAAATCTTTAAAACATTCTCTTGGGTTACTTTAAGTGTTGAGGGATGATGGGTATTTATAAGAACTCAACACAACAACCCAAAGTCAAAGAAAAACAAGAAAAGACCAAAAAACCAACTCAGCAACGGCTCTGAAAAACTAGCCGTTAGAGTCCAACGGTCAAATCGGCGGTCGACCGCGGTGGTCGACCGCGAAGAACAAAAAGAAGAAAAACTTCCAGAGAGTTCGACGGTCGACCGTGGCGGTCGACCGTGAGAAATTTTCAGCTGACGGTCGACCGTGGCGGTCGACCGTGAAAGTTTCTGCTGCACACTATGCAAAAGACTCAGGCGCGGTCGACCGTGGCGGTCGACCGTGAACTGATATATAAAATCAAAGTTCTGAAAACTGTTTTTCTGATTTTAAAACACTATTTAAAAATATCAAATATATTCCAAAAAATATAAAACTTTGGGGAATGATTGTAGACATGATAATAAACATGTTACAATGACTGGTTTCCAAAAAGGACTTTCCAAATAAAAATATCATTATTTTACAAAATAGGCCAAAACATGAAAATATAAACATGTGAATTTTAACATTTTGGCTAAACCATGTTTTGAAACTTTGCACAATGATCATGTAGACTTAATAAAATATGTGCGTTGTCGGCGTTGATAATCCTCTTCGACTCGGATAATGACTTTCAACCGCGCTCTCTCTTATGTCTGAGCTGTATTCGGGGACCTATAGGTAATTTTTGACGCCGTGCCAAATTATAACACGACTTAAATTTTAAATATGCAAAAATCTCACCCTAAAAATCTAGAAATGATGACATCTTAAATCTGAAGTTAGAATAGTCCTTAATATCTTTAAACAATTACAAATGGGCCTGTAAAAATTCAAAACTCAACGAACAGGCAGCCTGAAATTCTTTTTAAGGGTAATTGATTTGAAATTTTTAGATTTTCATCCATGAAATAGAATCCAAAAATGACCAACGAATACCCTAATTTTTACGGCATTGTTGATGAATTTCAGATTTCAGGGCTTTTAAGTTTTCAAACGTGTTTTTTTGTGATTTCTTAATTTTAGGGTGTTTAGTAGTTTTTATATCTGTTAGGGTCCTTTTTTATAATTTTAATTTCAGAGGTTTTGCGGTCTTCAAGATTCGCAGGGCTGAATTTGTAATTCCGTAAAGTTTTTGGGGTTTTTATAAATTGAATTGTTGTTTCTGTATAAGTTGGGGTTTTTCAATTACGTAAATTTTAGATTTTTCAGGAGTATTTATTATTCACCCCATATTTTAATACTCTAAAAATTGACTATATTTAAATTCAACCGTACATCAATGCTATCCGAAACAGCCTCAACAAATCTCAGCCACGCCATCTCGGAGTCTTGACTGACGCTTCACGCGTCAATCGGATCGCTGCCACCTCCCCCGCTCGTCGCTGGAGACCGGGCGTGGCCCTCGCGAACGAGAAATCGGGTATATTTAGAGAGGATGAAGAAAGAGGGAGGCGGGGGAAAAAAAGGGAAGAAAGAAGAAAAATGGGCTCGTTCCGACCGCGTTCGTTATTTGGAATTCGATCACGGACAATCCTTCAGACCAAGGTGGGGGGGCGCCTCGCCTGACACGTACTCCAGAAAGGTAATGTACCTCCGCCTCTTTCGGATAATAATCTACCTTTGTTTTTTTTTTTTACAAAATCCTATCTTTCTAAACTAAATCACATCTTATAAAATCTGAAATCGAGGCTTACATGTACATGGAGCGATATCGAGGTCGTTAAAGCAAAGAGAGTGCGCTATCGATCGGTGCTTCCGATTCCCTACCCTAGGCCATGAACTGGTTCGGATCAAAGGCGCTGTGATGAACGAGGCTCCCTGCGCCTGAAACAACGACCCGCATAACCTCCCAATCGATACTCTAACCGTCACACCATAGATAATCGTATATAAAGGGCTGAAAATTGCCTCTTTTAGATGCTGGATGCCTAGCAAACTGACAAAAACTGCAGTTTTGGTAGGGAATCTTCGTCAGAAAACGAAAAACTTAAAAAAAGCATTTTGGGTGATTTCCACCAAAACGACAGTTTTGTCCAGTTTGACAGGGATCAGCCTCTAAAAAAGATAAAAAACGAAGAATTCCATGCCATATAACTAAGGATAAAATATTACTAACACAAATCCGGTATAGGTAGGCGTAAAGATAGGACTCATTAACTTTTGATTCATATTCCCAAATCTATCTCAACATATATCAAATAGTTTGATAATGACAACCACAGGCACCGATCTAGCAATACCCACTCAACCAAAAATGTGCAACGCCCAATCATCATAAGGTTAATGCATGATGCAATCGTCGAGACACCTGCAACTAGCAAGCTTAACCACTATAACCTTTTAAAAGTATAACATTCGCCATTGAGAAGATATATAGAACCCGTGTCTAGTTCAATAAACACAAACATCTTAAACTAATAAG
>NC_033802.1:48643641-48666130 GCF_001876935.1 Asparagus officinalis | reverse complement strand
AGGATTATCTGACGCCGACAAACGCATGAAGCGAATCGGCAAACCGTTGATGACACGACAACGAACCACCACAACGGCAAACGTCAAGTGGCCTGCACGCGTCAATCAACTCAAAGCGTCCAAACGCGCCCAACAGTCAGTTAGCACCCGCGCAACATTCAGCTCGCGTGCGTCAATCAGCTCACGTGCGTCAAATCAATCCGCTCGCACGCGTCAATCAGCTCGCGCGCATCAATCAAACGCACACCCAACAATCAACTCGCGCACATCGGTCAAATCGTACGCATCGGTCAACTCACGCGGAGCATACAAATTAACAAGATGATCAATCATGCAAAACGAAGGAAACTACAAGTCACGGAAAATCGAAAAAGTCAGGAAACATACAAGTTCGGCAGAAGCGACGGACCCGTGCTAGCGCGGGACAGAACAGACCGACCCGCGAATTTTCCGACCCGCGCTACAGTAACCGCGGGTCGGAATTTTCCGACCCGCGCTACAGTAACCGCGGGTCGGAATTTTCCGACCCGCGCTACAGTAACCGCGGGTCGGAATTTTCCGACCCGCGCTACAGTGACAGCGGGTCGGAATTTTCCGACCCGCGCTACAGTAACCGCGGGTCGGATTTTTCCTGCGCGCGCTGTTTCGACCCCAGTTCGGTTTTTGACGGTTTTTCTCGGGATTTGGTCGTTCCTGAGCATCCAAACTGACTTGATATCATCCCCTAGCATGGTTAATCAGTTATTAACTGAAGATAGAGCCAAATCAATTGTTCTCATCCAAATAACCGCTTCTGAAGCTTATAAATACGAGCTCGGGTCCTCCTTTCAGCGGGGGGATTAATTATCAAGAGGAGGAGGTGCTGCCGGATTGAGGAGTCAAAGGAGCACGAATTTCAGCGAAGGTTGACAGATCTTGGCGAATTCTTCGGCATAAAGAAGGAGAGTTCGAGAGATTTGACGCCCGTTTCCCCCATTTCCTTGAGATCAGGCTTGGTCTTGATCTCGAGAAGAGCTACTGATTTCGCTTGGTCGATCTCAGCGCTTCAAATCAAATACTTCCTCGGCGAAGGCGAAGCTCTGCCGAATTTTCAACAACCGGATATAATCGACGATCGTCCACGGATAAACCCCGACACAGGCAAAGATCCCACGCAAGCAGACGATCGATAAACGATCTCCCTGCGTTTGTTTGACGAAAGTTGTAATCTTTTATTTCTTTCATTGTATATAAGAGTCTTATAAAAAGACTATCTTTTTTTTGTTTTCATTGTAACGACTGAAGTTGTAATGAATACCGTAACGAATACAACAATTTTCGACGCAAACAAACTGGCGATCACAGTGGGAGCCAACAGTCTCGCTGCCGAGGCCGTCGTGTCGCAACCGATGATTAAGATCCTGGTTGAAGAGGTGGTCGAATACGAGTTCGACCAACAGAAGTACGAAGAATACCTCTCGTCCTCCTCCTCCAGATCCTCCGCTTCTCGCAAGCGCAGGAAGATCAACGCCCCCGTTGCTGCGGTAGCTGAACCTTGCAACGCCCTTCCAGCCTCCAACGAGACCGGATCTGCAGATCTGAACTCCTCCTCAATCAAGGAGTTTAGTACAGAAGGCGCGCCCACTTTATCGAAGAGAGCTCGTCAAAG
Organism: Asparagus officinalis; assembly: GCF_001876935.1. Taxonomy (NCBI): domain Eukaryota; kingdom Viridiplantae; phylum Streptophyta; class Magnoliopsida; order Asparagales; family Asparagaceae; genus Asparagus; species Asparagus officinalis. The sequence goes on along the minus strand of NC_033802.1, from coordinate 48,664,482 downwards.
GCAGCGCCAACGCCTTGCGCGTCAACTCGTTAGAACTTTGGAGTCAATTGACGGGATCCGTTACAAAGCGGATCTGAAAATTAGGCAACGCCGTTCAACTCTCGAGAAGCGGATCAAAAAAGCGCCGCGTACTACTTGCGCAGGCGCGATTTCTTGCGCAAGAGGCCAAAAGGTTGCAGAGGGTGTTAGACCCTAGAGGGGGGGTGATTAGGGTCATATGCTAATCTAATCCTAATTAAAAGCTAATAAAAATTATGTTGATCAATTTGATCTTGCAAGAAGAAATATGATATGGATATGAATAATAATGATGAATTAAAATATACGCTAAGCAAAGCACAAAGACACAATATGTTTACGAGGTTCGGTCACCATGACCTACGTCCCCGCTCCTCACCTCGAGGAGATATCCACTATCACAATCCGGTTTGGAAGCCGGAACTTCTACACACTCGGTTTACAAGATCACCGAAAACTCTCACACTACACAAACACTATGCAATCACACTCTACACACTAAGTGTAGGAACCTACCCCGTGTCCTCCTCCTCAAGTGCTCGATTACAAACTCTCCCTAGGTTCGTCAATCGACACCACTCCTATTGGATTCGACCCCGTGTCTCGCCTCATACTTCTCTCGGTGTACAAGTGTATTACAAGTGATTCTCATAAATAAAAGTTAAATACAATGATTTGTTCTCAAATAACAAGTGAGAACACAATGAAGCTCACACTCACTAAATCACACTCCACAACCCACACTATATGGTATGAAAATATTAAGCTCAATAAGTGTGTTTGATAACAGTGAATGAAACTCAATAAATATAGCTAAATGAAATAAAAATGAAATAATAAGCTATATAAGAGTTTAGAAGACTTCTCAAACAAGAAGAACAGTAGAGATGATTCCAATAGGATTTGAATGCCACTTCTTATTGTAGAAAAACTTCTCTTGAAAACTGATTGATGAAATCAACTATTAAACAGCTCTTAAACACAATTAATATTTTGTTAAACACTAAACTTGGATTTCTTGGATATGTAGAAGAAGAGCAGCAATGGGGTATTTATAGCACCCCAATACAACAGCAAAAACATAAGTAAAAGCCTAAAAAACCAGTTTCAAAACAGCTGTAAAAAACTAGCCGTTGTAAAGTTCTGACAGTTCGGCGGTCGACCGGTCCGGTCTACCGCGAAGCTCAAAGACTCAGAGAAAGAAGAAATCAAAGCTGGCGGTCGACCGAAAAACTCTCTGGATGTTTTCACGGTCGACCGGTGCGGTCGACCGCGAGCACAAAACAAATGAGCTCAGGAAAAAATACAACTGGCGGTCGACCACACCGGTCGACATAAAACTGATATATGGTATATTGACAGGTTTTGGGGCTGTTTTGAAAATTCATTAAAAATATCAAATCAAATCCAAAAATAGTGAAACTTTGGGGAAAGTTTCTAAATGATGAAATAAACATGTTTGAAAAGGAATTTTTGGAAAATCAATTTTCGTTTGTGAAAACTCTCTGTTTTTGAAAAGTGTTCAGAAAACCTGTTTTTCGTGAACATGAAAATTGACATGAAGCTTGTAAATATGTATATATATATTGAGCATGTATTATATGTATATAATGAAGTATGAAAGAGCTGTAAACATGAGATAAGAGTTATTGTAACAACGTTTGATGAAAAATCATTTATATGATAGAAAACGTCAAAAACCGTGTTAAGTGTACATATATTGAGCTTAGATATAATCATACAATATATGTAAGTAACCCAAACATACGCCTAGATAAATCCACACATATGAACTTGAATCTTTAACGCTTGATTGACGTGTGTTGGAATACCTGAAAAGAGAAACATAAACACAAAAGCTAGAGAATATATTAGCGATAAATTGTTTGACAAATCATCATCAAAACTATAGGGTCAACAATCTCCCCCTTTTTGATGATGGTAATCAATTTATGAATAAATATGAATTATAAACTGATAACCCACATATAAGCCAAACATAAAAAATCATACACGAAAGATCTCATAAACCATATATGAAAGTTTCTCCCCCTTTGACAACATCAAAAAGGGAAAAAGAAAAAGAATAAAAATAGGAGCAACGCTCCCCCTGCATATAAGCACAGATAATAAAAAGTATACCAAAAGCTCCCCCTGTCAAATTGAGTAAATGACATCTATGAACATATATAGGAGCTAAGCAACAATTATCCATCAAAAAATAATCATAAACAGTATATAAATCAAGGAACTCATCATTAGCAGTTTATTTTAAACAAAACATGAACATTGTTTCAACCATGCATTGATCATAGAAAAGATAAGCTAACATAATAAATCACAAATCATCACTTAAGCATTTAGAAACAACATAGTTTTGCATAAACATAGTTTGTTCCACAAGACATCAAACCATACATAAAAAGTCACATAGTTCCACACTAATATAGAGTTATTATACTCAAACAAAAACGTAGATATCAAGTTTTACAACTCAAAATGGAACATCACCAAAAGCATGGAAATCAATTGAAAAGAACTCCAATAAGCTGCAAGATCAATTATCACCATCACCATCATCATCACCATCACCATCACCATCAGAAGAGCCTGAGCCATCAGCAGGGTCCTCCTCAGAATCAGACTCAGAACTAGAAGAGGGATCCGGAATCCCGAGAGACTGACGCTGATATGAAAGAATGGTCCTGACATCCCTTTGGATAGTTGAGACTTTCTTCTGAACGTTTGAGAACTGAGTCTCAAGACGATCCAGACGGTCACAAATATCAGAAGCAGATGAGGAACAAGCTCTAGACCGGGAACGAGAGGATGATGACTGAGTGAGATCAGAAAAGGAAATCTGCATTCTGGAAAGAGAAACATTATCAAAGAAATCCTTCTTAGATTCAATATTTGGTTCATTGGTGAGATCAACACCGAAATGTTGAAGGATGAGGGTGATAAAGGAGTCAAATGGTAGAAATTTGAAATGCTTCGATGTCATGTTATTGATAAAAACATTTGCCCAATCTACTTTTATTTTGGCAAATATGACATATACCGCATTGATCTTGTCAGAAGCAAAGTGATCGAAACTACCGGTTTTAGGAATCAAGTTTTGAGTAACGATTCTAGCAATGAGTTTAGCATTTGGATTGAGATAATTGTTGTTCATAGGATAAGAGCAACCGGGTTTAAACATGAGTTGGTTTACAGCTGGATCACCAAGTTCAATAGACATGAGGTCAATGTCACCTGTTGGGATTTTAAGAATCCCCGCAAGTTCGTTGGCAGAAAAAGAAATTGGAACTCCTTTAACAGATGAAGTAATGGTCAGACGACCATCAGAAGAGGATGACACAGATAGGTTGGCATAAAATAGATAAACTAAGAAAGGATAATATGGAACTTTTCGTTCCTCATCTAACAACCTAGCCAACCCAACACTGTTAAGAATGGAGGAAGTGTCATACAAAACTAATTGATTGAATTTGATATATCTGGTTGGAAGGATTTTTAGTTTGCACAACTCTCTATATTTCTTAACAAGTGATTTATATAAAAGAAAATCCTCATAATGAGAAGCTTTTATAGAGGATGAACTAGACTCAGGTTTTGATCTCTTTTTGGGAGGCATGATGATAGATATAAGCAACTAGGGTTACAAAGAAGTTTGAGCAGAATTTAAAAGCTCTGGAGATGAAGAAATTGAGCACAATAAGTAAAACTTCCTAAACCAAAACCCTAGACTGAGAGTGTAAACATAAGACCACTGAAATCAAGAGATAAGAGAAGAGTTTACCCACAAAATCTGATAGAGATCGAAGGAGGATGAGCGCCACGGTCGAATCTCTCGGTCGACTGAATCAATCGACAGATTTGCGGTTGAAGTTCCGAAATGGGGAAGAAAATGAGGAGTCGGGTGTTTTGAGATATGAGAGAAGGGCTGGGATTGACTCAGTGATAGGATCAATGGTGATGAAGAGTTCGGGTCCAAAACAGATACCCAATAAAAACCGAAACCCGATAAAATCAAAAAATCGCTGCTGAAAATTCTCTGTCGGTCGACCGACGTGGTCGACCGAAACAACTTATAGAGACTTCGTCGGTCGACCGGGTCGGTCGACCGCGAGAGGATGAAATACACAGGCAATGTAAAAACTTAATTTTGAGAGATTTTCAATTTAAACCTTTAAGGAATTTGTATTTATAAAATACCACAAGTTTTATAACATATATATGTTTTTAGCTACAAGATCATACAAAAAATTCTTTTTAGCAAAAGAAATACAATTTGTCATTACAAACACAAAAACCAATTATTCAAAATAAGAACAAAACAAAACATCAAAAACAAAAGAAATAATATAAAAATCATTTTGGTACCCAAATCTTTTTGGTACCACTAAAACTTGGGACATGACCCCTATCATTTAAATTCAAGGCCCTATGGTTATGAACCCGTTTGGGCGTATTTTGTGCACCGATATGACCAAAGCAAAAATTGTAAACGTGACCCATACGATTGCAATTTGTGCAATGTAGAGGTTTGAATGGTTTACGTTGACCGAAGTGGAATGCACATGGATCATTTGCAAAAATAGATTTTTCTTTGTACTTATTTTGCAAACGAGACTTTCTTTTCAAATCGAAACAAAACATGGCCAAATGACCAAAACGACCATAATAATCACATTTATACACATGAGCATGTTTATGATTTTTACTATGTGTGTGTATATGTGTATGTGATGAAGAAGCTTGATGGGATGCACAATTATTAATAGGCTTATCAATTTTTGGTGCATTATGACAAAATTAAGCTAAATGGCCTTTAAGACCGCAAATAGAGCATTTGTGAATTTTGTCATACATATGTGCATAGTGAATAGGTTTCTTAGAAGAATTAACATTGAACTTTGCACATAAGTCCATAAGCTTTTTATTATTAGCAATACAAGTATTTAGTGTTGAATCTAAGGTAGATATTCTTTTTCTCATTTGATTCAACTCATCATTGTGCATACAAGCATTGCTACTAGAAGTAGGATAAACAAGATTACTCATCATAGATTTCAACTTATCTACTTCTAACATAGCATCACGTTTTTCATGAAGCAAACTAGCATTTTCAATTTTCAAATTTTCATTGCATTCTTTAAGAATTATATTTTCATTTGCAATAAAATTAAACTTAGTAGCTAGTGTTTCATGAGTGGATTTCATATTAACATACTTACTCTTTACATCAATATAGCAATTGTGTAATTTTTCAAACTCAAGAGCAAGTTCATCAAAAGTAATAATATCATCTTTACCGCATACCTCACTAGGGTTATCACCTAGTGGTATTGTACATGGAGATGAGGCTTCCTTAGAACTCAAAGCGGGATTTTCCAACGCTTGTTGAATAGCCTCTAATTTTTCTTCATGTGCTTCAATAAGTTTCCATAAAGCGTGAGCACTATCAAAATTAGCAAATTTGTTAGAAAACGATGAGTGAAAAGCGTTAATCAAATATTCTAACAAAAGCTTATTCATGTTAAACAATCTTTTATCATTTTCACACCATTTGGATTTTTCCAAAATGGGAATTAGATTGAACAAAAAGTTTGAATCTAATACGCCATTGAGCATAGGGGAAATTATCCAAACGAGGAGCAATATTAATAGCATATCCTAAACAAGATGAATCATACATATCCATATAGATGAAATGCAAGAAGCACAATGTAATTAAAATTAGATTAGCACAAATATAATAACTTGGATCTTTAACTCAAGGCGGTTAGTCCTCAAATCAAAGAGCACCAAGCTCTGATACCAATTGTTAGACCCTAGGGGGGGTGATTAGGGTCTTATGCGTCTTATGCTAATCTAATCCCAATAAAATCCTAATTAAAATTATATAGATCAATATGTTCTTGCAAGAGATAGATATGAACAATAAGAACAATAAGAATAATAAGAAAAATTGTTGCTTTCTTCATTAATGATTCCATTGTACACTCTTGTAACAGTTTATCGATTACAAAGATCCGGTCTTTTTATAAGATCCGGTTACAACGAAAATCAAATAAAAAGAAATGAAAAATTACAACTTTGTTTCCTTGTTTGTCGAACGAATCACGAGCTCCTGTTTTGCGGTCCTGAGAACGAACGCAAGGTTCGTTTAAAAAATGAACGCAGAGTTCAACCTGAGTACGAACGCAATGTTCGACCTGAGAACGAACGCAAAGTTCGTTAAAAAATGAACGCAGAGTTCAACCTGAGTACGAACGCAATGTTCGATCTGAGAACGAACGCAAGGTTCGTTTAAAAAATGAACGCAGAGTTCAACCTGAGTACGAACGCAATGTTCGACCTGAGAACGAACGCAAAGTTCGTTAAAAATGAACGCAGAGTTCAACCTGAGAACGAACGCAAAGTTCGTTAAAAAATGAACGCAGAGTTCAACCTGAGAACGAACGCAAAGTTCGTTAAAAAATGAACGCAGAGTTCAACCTGAGTACGAACGCAATGTTCGACCTGAGAACGAACGCAAAGTTCGTTAAAAATGAACGCAGAGTTCAACCTGAGAACGAACGCAAAGTTCGTTAAAAATGAACGCAGAGTTCAACCTGAGTACGAACGCAATGTTCGACCTGAGAACGAACGCAAGGTTCGTTTAAAAAATGAACGCAGAGTTCAACCTGAGTACGAACGCAATGTTCGACCTGAGAACGAACGCAAAGTTCGTTAAAAAATGAACGCAGAGTTCAACCTGAGTACGAACGCAATGTTCGATCTGAGAACGAACGCAAGGTTCGTTTAAAAAATGAACGCAGAGTTCAACCTGAGTACGAACGCAATGTTCGACCTGAGAACGAACGCAAAGTTCGTTAAAAAATGAACGCAGAGTTCAACCTGAGAACGAACGCAAAGTTCGTTAAAAAATGAACGCAGAGTTCAACCTGAGAACGAACGCAAAGTTCGTTAAAAAATGAACGCAGAGTTCAACCTGAGAACGAACGCAAAGTTCGTTAAAAATGAACGCAGAGTTCAACCTGAGAACGAACGCAAAGTTCGTTAAAAATGAACGCAGAGTTCAACCTGAGAACGAACGCAAAGTTCGTTAAAAATGAACGCAGAGTTCAACCTGAGTACGAACGCAATGTTCGACCTGAGAACGAACGCAAAGTTCGTTAAAAATGAACGCAGAGTTCAACCTGAGTACGAACGCAATGTTCGACCTGAGAACGAACGCAAAGTTCGTTAAAAAATGAACGCAGAGTTCAACCTGAGTACGAACGCAATGTTCGACCTGAGAACGAACGCAAAGTTCGTTAAAAAATGAACGCAGAGTTCAACCTGAGAACGAACGCAAAGTTCGTTAAAAAATGAACGCAGAGTTCAACCTGAGAACGAACGCAAAGTTCGTTAAAAAATGAACGCAGAGTTCAACCTGAGTACGAACGCAATGTTCGACCTGAGAACGAACGCAAAGTTCGTTAAAAATGAACGCAGAGTTCAACCTGAGTACGAACGCAATGTTCGACCTGAGAACGAACGCAAAGTTCGTTAAAAAATGAACGCAGAGTTCAACCTGAGTACGAACGCAATGTTCGACCTGAGAACGAACGCAAAGTTCGTTAAAAAATGAACGCAGAGTTCAACCTGAGTACGAACGCAATGTTCGACCTGAGAACGAACGCAAAGTTCGTTAAAAATGAACGCAGAGTTCAACCTGAGTACGAACGCAATGTTCGACCTGAGAACGAACGCAAAGTTCGTTAAAAAATGAACGCAGAGTTCAACCTGAGTACGAACGCAATGTTCGACCTGAGAACGAACGCAAAGTTCGTTAAAAAATGAACGCAGAGTTCAACCTGAGAACGAACGCAAAGTTCGTTAAAAATGAACGCAGAGTTCAACCTGAGAACGAACGCAAAGTTCGTTAAAAATGAACGCAGAGTTCAACCTGAGTACGAACGCAATGTTCGATCTGAGAACGAACGCAAGGTTCGTTTAAAAAATGAACGCAGAGTTCAACCTGAGTACGAACGCAATGTTCGACCTGAGAACGAACGCAAAGTTCGTTAAAAAATGAACGCAGAGTTCAACCTGAGAACGAACGCAAAGTTCGTTAAAAAATGAACGCAGAGTTCAACCTGAGTACGAACGCAATGTTCGACCTGAGAACGAACGCAAAGTTCGTTAAAAAATGAACGCAGAGTTCAACCTGAGAACGAACGCAAAGTTCGTTAAAAAATGAACGCAGAGTTCAACCTGAGAACGAACGCAAAGTTCGTTAAAAAATGAACGCAGAGTTCAACCTGAGAACGAACGCAAAGTTCGTTAAAAATGAACGCAGAGTTCAACCTGAGAACGAACGCAAAGTTCGTTAAAAAATGAACGCAGAGTTCAACCTGAGAACGAACGCAAAGTTCGTTAAAAAATGAACGCAGAGTTCAACCTGAGTACGAACGCAATGTTCGACCTGAGAACGAACGCAAAGTTCGTTAAAAATGAACGCAGAGTTCAACCTGAGAACGAACGCAAAGTTCGTTAAAAAATGAACGCAGAGTTCAACCTGAGAACGAACGCAAAGTTCGTTAAAAAATGAACGCAGAGTTCAACCTGAGTACGAACGCAATGTTCGACCTGAGAACGAACGCAAAGTTCGTTAAAAATGAACGCAGAGTTCAACCTGAGAACGAACGCAAAGTTCGTTAAAAATGAACGCAGAGTTCAACCTGAGAACGAACGCAAAGTTCGTTAAAAAATGAACGCAGAGTTCAACCTGAGTACGAACGCAATGTTCGACCTGAGAACGAACGCAAAGTTCGTTAAAAATGAACGCAGAGTTCAACCTGAGTACGAACGCAATGTTCGACCTGAGAACGAACGCAAAGTTCGTTAAAAAATGAACGCAGAGTTCAACCTGAGTACGAACGCAATGTTCGACCTGAGAACGAACGCAAGGTTCGTTTAAAAAATGAACGCAGAGTTCAACCTGAGTACGAACGCAATGTTCGACCTGAGAACGAACGCAAAGTTCGTTAAAAAATGAACGCAGAGTTCAACCTGAGTACGAACGCAATGTTCGACCTGAGAACGAACGCAAGGTTCGTTTAAAAAATGAACGCAGAGTTCAACCTGAGTACGAACGCAATGTTCGACCTGAGAACGAACGCAAAGTTCGTTAAAAAATGAACGCAGAGTTCAACCTGAGTACGAACGCAATGTTCGATCTGAGAACGAACGCAAGGTTCGTTTAAAAAATGAACGCAGAGTTCAACCTGAGTACGAACGCAATGTTCGACCTGAGAACGAACGCAAAGTTCGTTAAAAAATGAACGCAGAGTTCAACCTGAGTACGAACGCAATGTTCGACCTGAGAACGAACGCAAAGTTCGTTAAAAAATGAACGCAGAGTTCAACCTGAGTACGAACGCAATGTTCGACCTGAGAACGAACGCAAAGTTCGTTAAAAAATGAACGCAGAGTTCAACCTGAGTACGAACGCAATGTTCGACCTGAGAACGAACGCAAAGTTCGTTAAAAAATGAACGCAGAGTTCAACCTGAGTACGAACGCAATGTTCGACCTGAGAACGAACGCAAGGTTCGTTTAAAAAATGAACGCAGAGTTCAACCTGAGTACGAACGCAATGTTCGACCTGAGAACGAACGCAAAGTTCGTTAAAAATGAACGCAGAGTTCAACCTGAGTACGAACGCAATGTTCGATCTGAGAACGAACGCAAGGTTCGTTTAAAAAATGAACGCAGAGTTCAACCTGAGTACGAACGCAATGTTCGATCTGAGAACGAACGCAAGGTTCGTTTAAAAAATGAACGCAGAGTTCAACCTGAGTACGAACGCAATGTTCGACCTGAGAACGAACGCAAAGTTCGTTAAAAAATGAACGCAGAGTTCAACCTGAGTACGAACGCAATGTTCGACCTGAGAACGAACGCAAAGTTCGTTAAAAAATGAACGCAGAGTTCAACCTGAGAACGAACGCAAAGTTCGTTAAAAAATGAACGCAGAGTTCAACCTGAGAACGAACGCAAAGTTCGTTAAAAAATGAACGCAGAGTTCAACCTGAGTACGAACGCAATGTTCGACCTGAGAACGAACGCAAGGTTCGTTTAAAAAATGAACGCAGAGTTCAACCTGAGTACGAACGCAATGTTCGACCTGAGAACGAACGCAAAGTTCGTTAAAAATGAACGCAGAGTTCAACCTGAGTACGAACGCAATGTTCGATCTGAGAACGAACGCAAGGTTCGTTTAAAAAATGAACGCAGAGTTCAACCTGAGTACGAACGCAATGTTCGACCTGAGAACGAACGCAAAGTTCGTTAAAAAATGAACGCAGAGTTCAACCTGAGAACGAACGCAAAGTTCGTTAAAAAATGAACGCAGAGTTCAACCTGAGTACGAACGCAATGTTCGACCTGAGAACGAACGCAAAGTTCGTTAAAAATGAACGCAGAGTTCAACCTGAGAACGAACGCAAAGTTCGTTAAAAATGAACGCAGAGTTCAACCTGAGAACGAACGCAAAGTTCGTTAAAAAATGAACGCAGAGTTCAACCTGAGTACGAACGCAATGTTCGACCTGAGAACGAACGCAAAGTTCGTTAAAAATGAACGCAGAGTTCAACCTGAGTACGAACGCAATGTTCGACCTGAGAACGAACGCAAAGTTCGTTAAAAATGAACGCAGAGTTCAACCTGAGTACGAACGCAATGTTCGACCTGAGAACGAACGCAAAGTTCGTTAAAAAATGAACGCAGAGTTCAACCTGAGTACGAACGCAATGTTCGACCTGAGAACGAACGCAAAGTTCGTTAAAAAATGAACGCAGAGTTCAACCTGAGAACGAACGCAAAGTTCGTTAAAAAATGAACGCAGAGTTCAACCTGAGAACGAACGCAAAGTTCGTTAAAAAATGAACGCAGAGTTCAACCTGAGAACGAACGCAAAGTTCGTTAAAAATGAACGCAGAGTTCAACCTGAGAACGAACGCAAAGTTCGTTAAAAATGAACGCAGAGTTCAACCTGAGAACGAACGCAAAGTTCGTTAAAAATGAACGCAGAGTTCAACCTGAGTACGAACGCAATGTTCGACCTGAGAACGAACGCAAAGTTCGTTAAAAATGAACGCAGAGTTCAACCTGAGTACGAACGCAATGTTCGACCTGAGAACGAACGCAAAGTTCGTTAAAAATGAACGCAGAGTTCAACCTGAGTACGAACGCAATGTTCGACCTGAGAACGAACGCAAAGTTCGTTAAAAAATGAACGCAGAGTTCAACCTGAGTACGAACGCAATGTTCGACCTGAGAACGAACGCAAAGTTCGTTAAAAAATGAACGCAGAGTTCAACCTGAGAACGAACGCAAAGTTCGTTAAAAAATGAACGCAGAGTTCAACCTGAGAACGAACGCAAAGTTCGTTAAAAAATGAACGCAGAGTTCAACCTGAGAACGAACGCAAAGTTCGTTAAAAAATGAACGCAGAGTTCAACCTGAGAACGAACGCAAAGTTCGTTAAAAAATGAACGCAGAGTTCAACCTGAGAACGAACGCAAAGTTCGTTAAAAAATGAACGCAGAGTTCAACCTGAGAACGAACGCAAAGTTCGTTAAAAAATGAACGCAGAGTTCAACCTGAGAACGAACGCAAAGTTCGTTAAAAAATGAACGCAGAGTTCAACCTGAGAACGAACGCAAAGTTCGTTAAAAAATGAACGCAGAGTTCAACCTGAGAACGAACGCAAAGTTCGTTAAAAAATGAACGCAGAGTTCAACCTGAGAACGAACGCAAAGTTCGTTAAAAAATGAACGCAGAGTTCAACCTGAGAACGAACGCAAAGTTCGTTAAAAAATGAACGCAGAGTTCAACCTGAGAACGAACGCAAAGTTCGTTAAAAAATGAACGCAGAGTTCAACCTGAGAACGAACGCAAAGTTCGTTAAAAAATGAACGCAGAGTTCAACCTGAGAACGAACGCAAAGTTCGTTAAAAAATGAACGCAGAGTTCAACCTGAGAACGAACGCAAAGTTCGTTAAAAAATGAACGCAGAGTTCAACCTGAGAACGAACGCAAAGTTCGTTAAAAAATGAACGCAGAGTTCAACCTGAGAACGAACGCAAAGTTCGTTAAAAAATGAACGCAGAGTTCAACCTGAGAACGAACGCAAAGTTCGTTAAAAAATGAACGCAGAGTTCAACCTGAGAACGAACGCAAAGTTCGTTAAAAAATGAACGCAGAGTTCAACCTGAGAACGAACGCAAAGTTCGTTAAAAAATGAACGCAGAGTTCAACCTGAGAACGAACGCAAAGTTCGTTAAAAAATGAACGCAGAGTTCAACCTGAGAACGAACGCAAAGTTCGTTAAAAAATGAACGCAGAGTTCAACCTGAGAACGAACGCAAAGTCAACCTGAGTACGAACGCAATGTTCGACCTGAGAACGAACGCAAAGTTCGTTAAAAAATGAACGCAGAGTTCAACCTGAGTACGAACGCAATGTTCAACCTGAGAACGAACGCAAAGTTCGTTAAAAAATGAACGCAGAGTTCAACCTGAGAACGAACGCAAAGTTCGTTAAAAAATGAACGCAGAGTTCAACCTGAGAACGAACGCAAAGTTCGTTAAAAAATGAACGCAGAGTTCAACCTGAGAACGAACGCAAAGTTCGTTAAAAAATGAACGCAGAGTTCAACCTGAGAACGAACGCAAAGTTCGTTAAAAAATGAACGCAGAGTTCAACCTGAGAACGAACGCAGAGTTCGTTTGAAAATGAACGCAGAGTTCAACCTGAGAACGAACGCAAAGTTCGTTAAAAAATGAACGCAGAGTTCAACCTGAGAACGAACGCAAAGTTCGTTAAAAAATGAACGCAGAGTTCAACCTGAGAACGAACGCAGAGTTCGTTTGAAAATGAACGCAGAGTTCAACCTGAGAACGAACGCAGAGTTCGTTTGAAAATGAACGCAGAGTTCAACCTGAGAACGAACGCAAAGTTCGTTAAAAAATGAACGCAGAGTTCAACCTTAGTACGAACGCAATGTTCGACCTGAGAACGAACGCAAAGTTCGTTAAAGGTAACCACCTCCTCAATTTTCGCCCTAAACCCTTAGGGTTTCAAACTGAAACCGCCGCCGACAAACCCAAAAAACTTTGATTTTTATTTTCAAAACAGATCCAGAATTGGAAAAAATTGAAGAAAAAATCAAAGAAAAATCCAAAAAATTGAATCTTTAACCAGAGATTTAAGATCAAAAACCCAATAAAACTTAAATCCCTAAGAATTAATCAAGGTGGCTCTGATACCACTTGATAGATCTACATCATAAAACTTGAGATCTAAAACCATATAGCCATGATTAATTCAAAGAGATTAACAAAAATCTAAAAGAGCGGAAGCTTATACCTGAATCCATTGCTTGATCTTGATTTTGGGTTTTGGATCTTCTAACCTTAGGGTTTTCTCTTTAGCCGAATTTCTCTCTTAGATGGGGGTGAAGAGAATTAGAGAATGTAGTAACCCTAGATTAGGGACCATAACCCCTTATTTATAGATGTTGTACTTTTGTAATTTAGCCCCTCAATAAATCACAATTACAACCTGGTATCTGCACATATAACCCCATGATTATATTTAAATACCCATTAACCCAACTTAATTGATCACTTTAGTGGGTTATCCTGAAAGATAGCAATACACATTGATTAATCATATGTGCCCACAAATAGATTTATTAGATTAAATCCAACACTTTATGCATGGAAATGATTGTCGATTGCTTGTCCATCAATATTTCATTGCTTAATCAATTCAATACTATGCCTTTGAAATTCGACCATTGTTTAAGATGTGATAAGTTGTTTTTGCATCGATTACACTATTGCCTTGATTAGTCGAACTTATTGATTTAGTGGCTTGAATGATGCTTTATGATTCATGGAATGATATATCATTATGTCCCATGGGGACCAAGTGCCCTGTGTGAGGACGCTCATCGATGGGTGTACAAATAAGGGCATATGTGTATTTTGAGTCTTTGAATTATAATTAATGCAAATTACAAATTCAAAGAATTACAAATAAAGCAAGAAAAATTTATAATTTCTTAGTTCTTTTCCGTATGCCGATGGAACCTCGATCTTGTACGCCATTGACTTTCCGACTAAAGCGTTGGGTCTTCTATTAATTGAAGATTACCGAGGCTCTTTTTGAAGATGCTGAGGTCTTCAAGTGGGTAGCTATTCCGAGTTGCTAACTCGCCAAGTTCTTCCAAGTGTGTAAATTACCAAGTTTTTAGGTGCCTAAAAATGAGCAACATCCCCTCCTCTTATAGGCGCGCGCGCGCGCGCGCGCGCACACACACACACACAGAGAGAGAGAGAGAGAGAGAGAGAGAGAGAGAGAGAGACCTCACCAGTAATGCTCAGGGGCGAAGCTCACTGAGTAGTCATAGGCAAAGTCATTCTAGTGAGCTTCGCTAGAACATGGGCAGTCCACTGCCCATAAGGCGAGAATGACGTGGCCCATATAGATCTTTTAAGTGAAGTTCGCACGAGACTTGAGCGAGCTTCATCATGGTTCAAGTGCGTTTCGACATGGACTTGTATTTGAACCCTTATGAATTGTCTAGATTATAGGCTTTCACTTCTTGGATTTGGATTTAACATTGGCCCAAGAGGGAGAGTATATTTTATCCGTCTACAATATGGCTTATTGATATATCCCATGAATGGGGAATCTAGAATCCTAAATATTGAGCTTGATAACTTATTATCGATAATCATAAGTTTCATTTGCATCGTTGATTATATTATGAGCATTGATAGCTTATTGTTGATGTCTATTAGTTTCAATTTCGATTGTCTACACGACCATTCCCTTTTCCCCTTATAGTTGTCCCTGGTTTCTTCATTATAGTTGCTTATTGAGCCTTATGCTCACGCCTATTATTTCTACATCCATCTGCGAGTAGTGATCAAGTTAGAGGCAGGGGATGATAGATCCCGGTAACGAATAGCTAGTACAAGTGCTTAAGCTGAAGTAGTGCGTACTTAATATCTTTTGTAGCACATTTACGTGTTGTACATGTATAATGATGCATAACAATTCTATGTTGAAAGGACACATATTCTCATGTAGTTGCCTGCTTATCCTTGGTTTGGATATTTTGATTTTACATTCTAATTTATACATGTAGAACCAAATTATTTATATTTAGCTGTTTAGTTTGAGGTTAAGAGATGCAGCTAGAACGTCAGCATTAAATATTACCAGGTTCCTTAATTTTTCTGTTCCTTCTTCGTTGGAGATTAGTGTGCATAAAAAATAAGGATCAGTGTGCATAAAAAATAGAAGCTTCTGAGGTTGCCACGGAAAGACTGAGGGCATTATTGCAAAATGATAGGCCCTCTTTAATTGTAATCACTAGCCTCGATGGAGATTGAACTTTATCCTTAAGGTCGATGATAAATGTCTAATCAAGTATCATGAAGGCAATACTAGTAGTTTTTTGCTCGAAAGTTATGGACGCATACGCATCAACTGAAAGGGAGAAACTCTAACCTTCCCAATTCGGCAGCTTGATAGAGTTGTAGCTTAACAACTATTCGAAGGGCATGTTTGACAAATCATTAAAACTGGACCTAGTTCAAATTTGGTTTAGTTGTTATATAGTTTTGTGTTTGGAAAAAGTTACGTCAGAGCTGGGCCAACTTATTTTAATTCGGTTTTCAATCTCTTGATCAGCCTAAACTTGAGCTACTTCCTACCTGATTAAAAGATAGAACTGGGCTGGCCTAATTTTATCAAGGGTAGCACTAGATAGGGGTGTCCAAAAAGTCCGCCGGCCCGGGCCCAGCCCGGAGCCCGGCCCGGGCCCGGTCGGGCCGTGGCCCGTGCCCGCCTCGGCCCTGAACCCGGGCCAATCCGCGGCTCCGGGCCGGCCCGTGGCCAGCTTTTTTGGTGCCCGGCCCGCCCGTGCCCGGCCCGCGAATAGTATTTTTTTATTTTTTTATTTTTTATATGTATCTATATAGTATTTATATATGTATATTATATATATAATATATAATATTTTTATATATGTATATATATATGGTATATAATATATATAATATATGTATACTATAATATATTCTTTCTATATGTATAATATGTGTGTGTATATTATACTCTCTTATATATGTATAATGTATGTATGTATGTATGTATATATCTTTCTTTTACTATACATGTATATATAAGTATACTCTTCTCTATATATGTATACCTCTCTTATATAAGGATATATAGGTATACACTCTCTTATATATGGTATAATATATGTGTGTGTATATATATACTCTCTCTTAGTATATATGTATATATAAGTATACTCTCTCTTATATATGTATAATATGTGTGTGTGTGTGTGTGTGTGTGTATACTCTCTCTCTCAGTATATATGTATATATAAGTATACTCTCTTATATATGTATAGTCTCTCTTTTATAAGTATATATAAGTATACACTCTCTTATATATGTATATATTATGTGTGTATATATATATACTCTCTCTCTTAATATATATGTATATATAAGTATACTCTCTCTTATATATGTATAATATGGGTGTGTGTATACTCTCTCTCTTATTATATATTTATAATACTAATATACTCTCTCTTATATATGTATACTCTTTCTTATTATAATATATATAGGTATACACTCTTATTATATATGTATATAATATGTATAGCTCCTCTTATAAAGGTATACTCTCTCTTACTAATATGTATACTCCCTCATATATAAGTATACTCCTTCTTATATATGTCATAATATGTGTTGTGTATACTCTCTCTCTGTATATAAGATAGTATTATTCAACGGCTACTTCTTCCCCATTGCCCAACGGAACAATGGCTACTTATGCGATTTTCTTCTCTTAAGTTTATAGATTATAAATATATATATATATATATTTACATATATATATGTATATATAATATATATAATATATAGTTACATAATAATTTATAAGTATATACTAATACATAATTATATAAATATAATAAATTTAAACTAATTTTTAGCATTTTTTATCAAAAAGAAAAGAAAAGGAGAAAAAATTGAAAAAACCGGGACGACCGGAGCCCGGCCCGGCTCTGGGCCCGGGCCCGGGCCCGGACCCGGCCCGGGGTACCCGGGTCCGGGCTCCGGTTTTGCCCGGCCCGGGGCCCGGATTCAGGGCCGGGCGGAGTCCGGGCCGGCCCGGATGTAAGGCCTACCACTAGAGGCACACCTTGTGCCACACCTTGGGGCACACCCCTCTCTCAGCTACAGTGCAGGGGGCTCATTTGAGATTTATTTAAAAATCTCAAGTGGACCCCCTATATTGTAGCTGAGAGAGGGAGGTGTGCCTCAAGGTGTGGCACAAGGTGTGCCTCTAGTGTTTTCCTTTTATCAAGTTGCTAAACAGGGCAAGAGAGTATGTAATGCTGACTTGGTGGTGAAGCAACGGTCTATTTCACTCCACCCTTGCCAATAATCAGATATTACCTTTTTTCGTCGAAGATTTCATTACACATATTTCTGTACTATTATTGTTGAAAGAGATTAGCTTTTATACCAGTCTATTTGTAGTTATATATTTCTATTCTTCTTTTTCCTTCTGCGCAACACGATGGATACGGCAGTTCATTACTGTAACCAGCTCAAGATTCAAAAGAAGAATAACTTAAAAGCTTCTGAAAAGATTCAAGACCAATAGGCAAAGATAACGAATGCTTACGTAGTAAGCAATGGATAGAACTAATGAGTTCTAAGTAGTTTATCATATTAACAGTGTTTCTTCAGGTCATATGTTTCAGAGTTCGGAGGAAAAAAGGATAGTTTTCTCAGAATAAGTAGAAAACAGCTTTTTTACCCTCCTCCTCCGAGGATGTGGAGAACTGTAAAATGTAAAATGTAAAATGGATGAAGAGGAAAAGAAATAGAGGGAAAAGAACAAAATTTACCAGAAATAATGAACAAAATTGGTCCTATTGTCAATAATACCAAATAGATTTAAGAGATTGTATTTCCGCTCCCTAATAATCAATTCTCAGACCCACTAACTATCCTCAAAAGCTCTGATTCACGACACTTCTTCAGAAACCAACTCAAGAAGCAAAGACACAGGATATTAAGAGAAACAACTGAAACTACAACGTCACCATTCCCACACTAGAAGATACAGATATACAAGTTTGGAACCTCGATAACAATAAGAAACTTTAATATTACACGCAGAAACTTCAGGTTGGAGGAGCATCAAATTCTTGTACTTTGATGGCCAAAGGGGGAACAATGAGCACTTCGTAAAATCTATTATGACCAGAAGTCATGGCCTTCGGGCTTCTTCACCAAGATCTGGTTATACTCTGGCCTCGATGACTGCAAACAAATTACAATCAGCAGACATAATTCATTACATATAAGAAACATGGTGAGGATAATGAACACGAAACAACTTCTTATATGAGAGAATAAATTGAGACTATACATGTCGTTTGGCTTTCTCGGGTAAGCTCTGTATAGGATATCTTTGATAATTGTGAGCATGGAAGTATTAAGTAACCTCTTTTAAGATATTATTGTGAGCAGTATATGAGTTTATTTGCATTCATGAGACTACCATTTTGATTCTTCAACGTCTTTCTACTATTCAAAAGGTTTCCTCCTGATTCAAACTTTAGTTGGAAGCTTTTGTTTGTGAAGAAAAAGGAGAACTTGATAAGCAAGAATGCCTGATCCCATGGAAGCACCAATCAAGGTCAATAAGCTTTAATCGAGTGAGGAAACAGGGTTGCATCTATTCCTGAGAATGAACAAGTGACCATGTTAAACAACCACCATCCAAATCCGAAATCAATTTGTTGTGTACAGCGATGCATATCAAGCAACATAATAAAACTAAGAAACTGACATTTCGAAACTTGCTCCAGCCCCCAGATTACCCGTATCGTACCAAATCAAACCCTCACGAAAGTTTCTATAATAGGTTTAGATAGTATTATAAAGTTCTTAAAGCATTCTTAAACACCTCGAAAGTGTCATCTACAGATTCATAAAGCCTAATAAGCAAACATCAGTTGCAATCTTCCAGGACATGAAATATCATCAAGAACAATCAAGTAGATCATAAATGTAGGCTTGCAGTTATGAAAAAAACTAATATTTAAACACATCAGTTGAATGATTGTAAAACGATATCATTTTGCATACAAAAGTAACACTAACAAAAAATATATATAATTTCTGTATAACAAAATGGTCCAAAAATGAGTATTCCCTAATTCTCGCATGTGCATATTATGAGTACAACACAAGCCTTGACACATGCTGAGTTTGCACCTACATTTAAATTCATTGAATCCTCGTTTGAACAAAAGCAAAATGATAACAAGGAAAATTATCATAAGCTTAAACTCAGTTATTCAACCGGAACTCTAATCATCAAGTTGTATAATGTAGGAACATATGATCCTAATCAAAAATTAAGATCAATAAAAGTTCATGAGTCATGATAAATAGATGCATGGAAGAATGAGTCTAATAAAGTGGCAACCAACAAGTTCCTTAAAGCCTGATGCTTAAATGCAGAAACACATTTTCGAATTTAAAGAAAATGCATTGAAATTCTTGCTGCTCATCATAACCGGTAAGACATGCTTCAATTAATTCCAAAAAAATTATGTTTGGTTCTTGAATTAGAGCAGCATGTCAGGTTGGTTTCATATTGAAGTTACGTGAATTAAAGTTTACAAAAAAGCAAATCATGCCCATAAACAAGTCAGACAATTCAATTCAAGGCATGCTTTCAAAGAATAAAGAAATGGAACAGGTATCTAACAGATACACTCAAGTGATCAGAAAAGAAGGAAACAACTAGAGTGAGAAAAACTGGACAAGAGAAATTTATTTCCTATAACTATATGCATCTATAGGGATTAGGTTTAAGTCTATATTAGTTATGGTCCTTATGAACGAACTTACAAGACATACTCATAATAAAGCCCTTTTGGTGCATATAGTTTGCAAATGATATAGAGTAAGTTAATAGGACTAAAGAAGATATAATTTTCAAAATAGAAAGGTGGCAAGATTCTCTTGAATATATGAAATTAGAATTAGTAGAAAGCAACAAAATATATGAAAATAAGATTTTTAGCAAAATTTGTGAGAAGGATGATCATACAGTACAGGCTGCCGGTAAAATAAAAATACCTTGAAGCAACAGCCTTTGCTATTTAGGATCATTATTTGTTGAGATGGTTAGATTGAAGAAGATGTGATTCGTCGGATCAAAGTGCGACCAGTAAAATTTGTGTACTTCTGTAGCCTTATGTGATAATAAAATAATCACGAAGTTGAATGAATAGGTAGAGAGCTCTAAGGACAACAATATTATGTGGTTAAGAATGTGGGCTTAATTGCACTTAAATGCCCTACAATTACCTGGCTCTGCACTTAAGTGACCTCTTTTTTTCAAACTGAAAAAAAATACCTTTAAGTATTTAAGCTTTGCATATAAAGGCCCAAAGTTTCAAAATGTTGCACGTTAGTGCCTTCTTGTTTACCCAATGTTACATATAAATGCCCCAGAGTTTTTGAATGATGTCACTTAAATACCCCAAAGTTTCTAAGAGTTTCACTTTAGTACCCTCTGTTATGTGACATAGAGAAAAGATAACATCGTCTCGATTTTTTTAACTATGGAGCATTCATCTGCAATACTAAATACTTTGGGACATTTTTTATTCAATTTGAAATC
>NC_033802.1:48641722-48643631 GCF_001876935.1 Asparagus officinalis | reverse complement strand
ATTCGTTGAGGATTGTTGATTTGAACTCGGATTATTTATTGGATTTTAATTTAGGTGTTATTCGTTTTGGACTAGAATTTGGATTTAAATTTAAGGTGTTATTCGTTTAGGAGTAGGATTCGGATTTGAATTTAATGTGTTACTGGTTTAGGACTAGGATTTGAATTTGAATTTAACGTGTTATTGGTTTAGGACTAGGATTTGGATTTGAATTTAATGTGTTATTGGCTGTCTAGGATTGTTATTAGGACTAGGATTTCACAATCCACATTTCATTCCAATTCTATAGTTTTTAATGAGAAATTTTTAAAGAGAAAATCCAAGTTAAAATTGATGGATTGTGATGTTACTATGTGGATTTCCTCTCTCCTCTTCTCTTTACTTATTTAAATATTTAATATATTTCATTTTATAATATTCCATATTTCTAAAGTTATTATATATTAACAATGAAATGTATTTATTTTAAAATATTTTTAATCAACTTCTATAAATTTATATAATTCGTTTAAAATGAAATATATTTAATTTTATTTAATCACTTAATATATTTAATTTTTAATATTAACTTAGATATATTCATTATTTAACATTTCTTAAATATATAAATATTTCAAATATTTAATACTATATTGTATTAGTATACATTTTGTTTGAACTGTTTACATGCATTGCAAGATGTATTTAGTTTTGTTGTTGTCATCTGTTAATGGAAATGAGGGTGGTCTTTTAAATTAATATTTATTTTTGTTATTAATGATTGTTATTCAACATAATAATTTTATTTGAAACTCCTAACGCAAATAATCTACAAATCTAAAATTTAGTCCGAGAATCCGACCATCAGTCTACGAATCCAAAGCAAAAGTTCAAGAATCCAAACGAAAAGTTCAAGAATTCTACTCACAAAAATTAAAATTCAATCCAAAAGTCCGGGACTCTAACCATAAAATCTGAGTCCAGGTCCCAATCCAAGAATGTCGGATTTGTGGATAACTTTCTGAGTCCAAATTAACAGTCCGGAATGAATAACACCCCCTTGAATGCAAAGGCGGGGAAACTACAGGGCATTTAAGTGCAATTAAGCCTAAGGATGTGAGACAACTAAAAATCATGTTCAATGAATGAGTATAACATAAATGAAAATATGAGATAGAATAAAAGGTGAATACACCTCTTAAGAAATTTTAGATTGCTCCAATCGAGGATAGAACAAATAAGTTTCCTATGCTGGGAACTTGGCATCAACTTTTGAACATTATTCCAGGTTAACCGGCCATTTAAGCCTAGGTCAATACATTTGAAACACCTTCTCAACTTCGATTCAGGATCTTTAACCCATCACATGTCGATGCAAAAAGGCTTGAACTTCAAAAATAGGATGATAGAGCTAATAGCAGGAAATACCCCTGATTCACCAAGCTCAAAACTTTATTAAAAAAATTACTGACGACTCAAGCCTAATCATTCCATTGATTTAGGTCAGCAGATGTTGTAAAAGTAGGTCAATTCATTTGAAACACTTTTTTAGCCTCGATTCAGAATCCTTAACCAATCACATCTTGATCCAAATAGGCTTAATTTTTTTGACTATGATTATCATTATAAAGCTAATGGCAAGAAGTACCCCTGATTCATTCACCAAGATCATAGCTTTTTTTTATCTCAGAAGTCAATTTGATATATTTAACCAAATCCAAAGTCCATCCCACCATCAAACCCAATACTCAACATAAAAAATCATAAAAATAATACCCAAATTGAAAATTTTACGCACCAGATCTTTGAAGATGAGGAAGGCGGCGATCAAGAAAAGGAAGAAGAGGATCTCGAACTCAGCTAATCGAACGAACGCGAACACGGCGTTCACAGCTCGCGTCATCAGTGAGGGTCGCCGGAGATCGTGGCG
>NC_033802.1:48635776-48641712 GCF_001876935.1 Asparagus officinalis | reverse complement strand
GGAAGTCGCCGTCTTCGTCGCCAATTCCGTTTTCGCCGCCGCCGACAGCGGAGCGCCTCCTCATTGACGACGACTGATTCATTGTTGCGTGGAATGAGATTGAATACCTGTGATTGCTTTTATGTTGAGACTCTTTTCTAGAGATATTTTGCAGATGCGCCCTTGAGCAGATGAGTTTTACTAAGGTTTTACGCGTTTACATGTCAATCTAGTAGGGGCGCTAAACCGTATCCGTATCCGAGAAAATATCTGTAACCGTATCCGTTAGGATACGGATATGGTTACTCAAATCTATAACCAATAGGATATGATTCCGGATATGGTTTTATAGGAAAATATCTATATCTGTATCCGGAATATCCAAATACATATTAGTCAAACTCTTAAGATAGTTTCGATTCCTAGATTATGGATTTGTGGTTAATTTTGATGATCAAGATATCTAATCTTAGTTTTTTAATTATAATGCACATATTAATAAACTCTTTTGTATCCTATGAACTATGTTTTTCTCAATACTATCTAGTTTTCTCACCCGTTTTGTATCCACATGCATAACCACTTATATATACACATGTCTATCTGTAACCGTATTCGATTTTGGCTGATATGGATATGAATTTTCATCACCGAGATATATTTGTATATTGAATGCACCCCTATAGTCTAGGGAGAAAAGAAAAATAAGAATGAGCTTTGTTTTTTTGTTGTATTGTTACATCTAAGAACAAAATATCATAAAACCCCATTATCTTTGGATTATTAACGAAACACCCCCTCATCTTTGAAAATATCTGAAAACCCCCTTAAGTTTAGCGGTTATCATAATACCCCTCTTAAATTTGAAATTTTATCAGGAAACCCAAAATATCATAAAACCCCCTTAACTTTGGATTATTAACAGAAAACCCCTTAACTTTGAAAATATCTAATAACCCCCTTAACTTTAGGGGTTATCATAATACCCCCTTTAACTTTGAATTTTATTAGGAAACCCCCTAATTTAGGGGGTTTACTGATAAAATCTCAAAGTTAAAAGGGTTTTCTAATAAAATCTGAAAGTTAAATGGTGGCTTCGTAATAATTCAGATACTTAAGAGAGGTTTTTGTGATATTTTGAAAGTTAAGTAGGGTTTTCCGATAATCATCCAAAATTAAGCAGGGTTCTGATATCTAGCCTAAATCTAATATATTCTTAGCTTAAACTTAGACTTAGGTAAGATAAACCAAGATCTAGTCCAAATGAATGACTCTTAATAGTGGGTCATATTTAGACTAGTTGTTAATTTCATCACTGAAGTTGCTTTAAATATTCTTTGACTATCTACTTGAATTTTTCTTTTTTCCTTTTTTTTGGTTACTATATATTGTAGTTCCATATGATGGCACAACCCCCCACCCCCACCCCCCGACAAAACTTGGATGAAGTAACGATGTTGATACTGTTATGAAAATAAGTACTTTGATATTTTGTAGAAGCTTGAAAGAAATCGTATCTTATGCTTAATGTTTACAAGGCGAGTCGTAATGCTGTGATTAGGTTTGTGACAGGTCTGCTCTATCAATTGAGGTGTGATCTTCAACAATAATTCTACTAAGAGTGATTCCTTCATTGGCGAACAGATTTATTACTATTAACTTGTTAGGTAGCTAGAAAGAGCATGAGCATTGGATGTAAAACCTTACAAGATGAATGGGTTTCCTCTCCTTGCTTTCTTGTTCTCTTTTATCCAAACAGAGTGTTAGATTTGTGTTTTCCTCATCTTGATCTCCAGGTATGGGAGTTTTTGTGTCATAAAAATAAGTGTTAATCAATATTTAACTGGCTAATACATGTCTCAAACAGACTGTACCCCAAGCCGACCCAGACAGGCCGAGACAGGCATACCTTCTCGCCTGGAAGAGTTTGTTAGATAGCAGGTTCCTAATCTGTTTTGGTAACAGGTTATTAGGATTCCTAATCTATTTTGGTAATATGATTCTTAATCTATTTTGGTAACATGTTATTAAGATTCCTAATTTGTTTTGTTTTTTGTTTTAGAATTCCTAGTCTGTTTTGGTTTTAGGTTTTCTATATATATGGAACGCCTTAGAAGATATTAGGATCAAATCTAAAAGAGGAGAGTTGTAATCAGAAATTAGAGAGACTTTTGAGCATTGTGAGAGAGAGATATTGTGAGCAAGTTGAGAACTTTGGTTGAGGGTTAGTTTGTGAGTTTTGTAAGATTGTAACCCTTTGTACTCTCCTTGATTTAGTGGAATCTCCCTATCCTCTCCCGTAGACGTAGGCAAATTATCGAACCACATATATCTCTGTGTTTGTGATTGATCTGTCGTATTTTAGTTTTGGATTATGCTCGTGTGTGATTGGTTATTCTTCTCTCATGCTTACGACTTGTTTGGTGAGCAAGCACGTTTCCGCATAGGCGAACGAAAATTGGTATCAGAGCTTAGATTTCAGATCTAGGGTTTTGGCATTAGGTTGAGGAAGATTTGTCGTGAAAGCTTGGTTCTTGGAGTTCTAGTCTTCGGTGGAGACATGATTTGAAGTTGGCATTGGAGATCTCGCTTTCCTCGTGTGGTTAGGAGTTCTATTTGGAATCCAATCTAGGGTTCAGTTGGGTAATTTCTTATTCTTTTCAAAGTTTGAATCTTTTTTTGCAATTTGGAGTTTGCGAGTATGGGTGAAGAAGTTGGTGAAAGCAGCAAGATGGCAAGTACAGTCCAAGTTGGTTTTTAGAACACCAAAATTAGTATGGTGAAGTATGACGGCAAGATCAACTTTGGTTTGTAGATGAACAATGTTCAAGATGTGTTCAATGCTCAGAATTTGGAGGAGACCATCAAGATCCAAGAGAGGCCATCAAAATATGAAGAGGCGATATAGGAAAAGATGAATAGGAACGCTTGTGAGGTGATCAGATCCTGTTTGGAACAGGAATTGAAGTATGATATGATTGGGATGACGTCTGCAATGAAGATGTGGGAAATTCCCAACAATAAGTACCTTATGAAGAGTGTTGAGAACCGTTTGCACTTGCTACGAAGATTGTTCAGATTTTAGATGTCCCGAGGCACCTCATTAGCGGCTTATATGAACAACTACACTAAGTTGTTGTCGGACTTGGCGAATGTTGATGAGAAGATATCGAATGAGTACAAGATGATTATTTTGTTGGGCTCCTTACCGGATGAGCAGTATGATACCTTCGTGCTCACTTTGTTGAATGGGAGGTCTTCTATTAGCTAGAATGAAGTTACTAATGCTTTGAAAAACTATGATTTGAGGAGGAAGGACAAAGAGACTTCTCACGTTAGTACTTCAGGAGAGGCATTGTCAACGAGAGGTAGAAGCTCATATCCAAAAGGTGGTAATAGATGAAGGTCAAAGTCAAGAGGTCGTTACCAGCTAGGAAAGAACCAATGTGCATTCTGCAATGAGCAAAGATATTAGAAGAGAGACTTTTTGGTCTCTTTGTTTTGATGATGTTTAATAAATAATTTACCACTAAT
Organism: Asparagus officinalis; assembly: GCF_001876935.1. Classification (NCBI taxonomy): domain Eukaryota; kingdom Viridiplantae; phylum Streptophyta; class Magnoliopsida; order Asparagales; family Asparagaceae; genus Asparagus; species Asparagus officinalis. The sequence continues at coordinate 48,638,199 of NC_033802.1, read as the reverse complement.
GTTGTTTGTCTAGTATTTGTGTTTATTTATTTATTGTAGACAAACAACAAGTTGGAGGATGGATAGAATTGCGCATTCACGATTATATCCAATGGAGGTTGGCGGAATTGTGGAGTGAAGCTATGCAATTCAAGTTAAAGATTCAAGTTCAAGCTTCATCCGTAAGTGTACCAAGTCGAGCTTATTGAAGACCTATAGCTTGGGTAATCTAGTTTAGGAGTTTATATTATGTGTGTTAAGTACTTTAAGCTCAATCATACACACACACATTTTATTGGTTTCTATGTATATATATATATATATAGTTATATATATAAACATCTTGGTTTTTGGTTTTATCCACAAACAAAGTTTTTACAAACAAATTCTAAAAATTATTTATACATGTTCGTTTTCTATGTGGATAAGTTGTTTTGGTTTAATTTCATAGATATGAAACAAATATATATTCATATACATACTCATATGTTTCATATTCTATTATATTTATGAGAATATTGTATTCATTGTTTTTAGACTTCATAACAATAGTTTATATCTTTCTTTAAGTCTATAAAATAAGTTTATAGAGTTTCAAAATATGGTTTATGTCCAATGTCAAAAACAAGTGATTTTTCATTTACATGTTTTGGACTATTTTGTAAAATGAGAAGATATCTTATTTGGGGGATGTTTTTTGAAAACTAGTTTTTGTAGTATGTGTATTATCATGTCTATAATCATTTTCCAAAGTTTTATATTTTTTGAATTTGTTTGATATTTTTAAACAGGGTTTCAAAATCAGAAAAGAACTTTCAATACTTGTAAAAGCTCTGTGTCTGTTTGCGGTCGACCGCCATGGTCGATCGCCTGAAGTCTAGAGACCCAGATTTTTTTCAGAGGCTTATGGTCGACCGTGGCGGTCGACCGAATAAAGTTCAGAGAGTTTTGTGGTCGATCGTCACGGTCGACCGGCTGTTGTCCTGAGCCCAGATTTTGTTTCTGAGCTGTTCGCGATCGACCGCACGTTTTCCATGGTCGACCGCTAAAGTTACCGTTAGCTTCCAACGGCTATTTCCAGCAGCTATTTTTGGGTTGGTTTTTTGATCTTTTCTTGGCTTTCTCTTGGCGTTGGGGGTTCATATAAATACCCCATTATACCTCAGTTCTTAATTCATCGAAGAAAAGTTTAAACAAGTTTTTAAAGGGTGTTTAAGGGTGTTTAAGTTTGGTTTAAAGTTTGTTTAGTTTGTGAAGAAGCTTTCACAAGTGGAGTAGATCATCAACATTGTTTGAGCTCTATTTTAATCCATCTCTCCATCTTGTTGTTTCAGAGAAGAATTTCTAAACTCAATACTTGCTCTGCTTTAATTATTTATTGTTTATCATTTTCATTAAGCTAGGGTTTATATTGAGTTTATGATTGATTTTCTCATTGTTTACACACACAACCATTGAGCTTATTGTATTTTCATACTTAGTATAATTTGGTTTGTGGGGAGTTGTAATAATTAAGAGTGAGCCTACATTATTGTAAAACCCCGAAAATTTAAATATAGTGTGATAAATAATTATAAATATGTTATATAGTGAAAATAATGTATTTTGATATTTGAGTATGATAGAAATTGATTTGAGATCAATTCAATGTATATTTGTGAATATACGAGTGTAAATACACAAAACATGCACAAAGGCAAATAGTGAGAATCTGAGAATTTTGACTAGTTGCAAGTTTTTATGTTTTTTACACTGATTTATTTAGAATCTGGAAAAGTGTATAAGATCAAAGTTGTAGGTCTCTTCAAGAGCTTTCCAACGAATCTTAGATCACCTCATTCCGAGATCATATGAGAAAGTTATAGCCTTTTCACCGAACCCCAGTCTGAGAATGACCCAATGGCCCAGAACCCTGCGCAGTCGACCGCCGTGGTCGCTGCGGTCGACCGCGCAGCGAACCTGGTTCTGCCAGTTCTGTTTCGGGTCGGGTTTTGTTTATACCAAATCCGGTTGTTACCCCACTTATATATACTCGTTTTGAAGCTCTCAGAACCCTCTTTCAAACCCTAATAGCCTCAGCCCCCTTCTCTCTCTCCTCTCAAAACCCTAGCTCGGTTTGTGGCATTTTTGGGCGTTTCGAAGGATTTTCGGTGGAATTTCGCGAGATTCTTGGTGGATTCAGCGAGAGGAATCATTCTCCTACAGATCTAGGGCTTGGTTCTCATCAGAGGCGAGTAACATCTCGCCCAACTTCACCTCTTTTCGTTTTCATGCTTAAATTTGAGTTTTTCCGGTTTTATTGGGCCTAAAATCGTATTTTTGGTACAAATAATAAATCATTATGGTATATGATGCATAGCTCAAGTATTTCAGAGGTTTAAAAACCCACCCACGAATTTGTCTTTATGAGATCTAGATCTGAAAATGGTTAAATAAGAATTAAT
>NC_033802.1:48634094-48634776 GCF_001876935.1 Asparagus officinalis | reverse complement strand
TGTGGTCGCCAGATTGTTCGCGGGAAAATTCGTTGCTTTCTTTATTGATTCCATTGATTACTTTGTTAATAGTTTATCGGTTACAAAGATCCGGTCTTTTCATAAGATCCGGTTACAATGAAAATCAAAATAAAATAAAAGGAAGATTACAACTTTTTCTCTTGTTTGTCGAACAAATCACGAGCTCCTGTTTTGCGGTCGCTCGCTTTGGTGGGTTCTTTGCTTGCACCGGGGTTTATCCGTGGACCACCGCGAGATCTAGATCCGGTCAGATCTGAGCAGTACGACGGGTATTATTTCACCAAGGAAATAATAGCCGGGGAGGATTGTTTCACCAAGGAAACAATCGTCCAAGTCTCGGGATCTAAGACCAAGCTTAGATCCGGAGTACGTCTGCGTAGATCTGAGATCCGGTCCTCTCGAACACCTGCCTTATTTGGCGTTGACGATCGTTGAGCACCAGATCTGGATGTGCAAGTCCTCGAAGTCCCAAAGCTTGAATCTTGTTAAGTTCTGAGTCTTGAGTTCAGTAGGGCTTCGCCTCTCCAAATTTTCCAACCCTTGAACAAATGAACCAAGTGGCCTATTTATAGGCTCTCTTTACTGTGCCCGCGCACAGGACACTGTCGGCCACCTATGGGTGGCCGGCACTGGGCCGAGCCCCCCATAGGTGGCTCGGCCA
>NC_033802.1:48629825-48632868 GCF_001876935.1 Asparagus officinalis | reverse complement strand
ATTTCATCAGCCCTTCGTGTATTATCTTTTACTTGCTTTTGTACCTACACCTGTTATTTGACTCTACTAGAGAGATAGTAATTATGATGGTGAAACATGTTATTGCATGGTGTGGTGCATAGCAGGTTTGACATTCTTTGTTTCACCTTGGACTGCAGCCTTGTGTGAACCCAGGGGCGTCACAGTTGGTATCAGAGCTCTAGTTCCAGTATCCTTAGGATCATCCTGTGTCGAGTCGTGGAGCTAGGACAGAGTTTCCTAGGATTCATATATAGAGTCCGTAAGGATTTCCTAGTATGAGTGAGGACGACTTATGCGTATACCTCAAAATTTGAGAAATTTTTTTTTTTTGATAACTATTTTGCAAATTTAAAGTATTTTGTGTGAATACTATATGTTGTGAAGATTGTATTGTGATACGCTATTTATAGAAGTTTATTTTGACTCATAAACTTTTATTTTCTTATGATCAGATAGATGTCAGGACGTGGTAGACCTCGTACCAGGAGAGCTACCCAGGCGGAGTCACAGCAGACTCCATCAGAGCAGCAGCCAGCTCAGTCCGAGCCTCAGCAGGCACCACCAGGGCCGCAGCAGGCTCCTCAGTACTTGGTGGATCTTATGGCTCCCCTCCTTGCCAGGATGACGGCCATTGAGGACTTGGTGACGACTCATATAGCACCACGGACACCTCCACCACCGGTAGCTCAGCAGCAGGGGATACCTGCCGTTCCTGTTAGAGAGAGACCCCCAGAGGCCACGCCTACAGCGATTCCTTTAGCAGTCCCAGACAGAGTCACAGAGCAGGAGACTTGGCTCCGTATGGTAGAGAGGTACCAGAAGATGAGGGCACCGGAGTTCCAGGGGTCACCAGACCCTCTTGCAGCTCATAAGTGGAAGGAGGATGTGAGCAACATTCTTGATATACTCGGTGTAGATTCAGTTCAGAAGCAGAGACTGGCATCCTACAGCCTGAAGGGAGATGCCGGGAGATGGTACCGACTCCAGTTCACTCCAGAGCAGAGGCTGACCCTCACGTGGGAGGACTTCATATATTTCTTTGATGGACAGTACGTTTCTTCTGCAGCACGGACCGGGAAGGAGCTTGAGTTGTCCCGATTGACTCAGGGGGACATGTCAGTGGCTGATTTTGAGAGCCGGTTCATGGAGCTGTTACATTTCACAGGCATGTGGCAGACAGGAGAGCGTCAGGCTCAGATGTTCTTGGCTGGGCTTCGCCCTAATCTCCGACGGTACCTCGTGTCGAGGAGATTTTATTCAGTCAGGGAGGTAGCTGAGGCTGCCACTTCTCAGGAGATTGAGACTTCTATGTTCCAGAAGGACAAGGAAGGGAAGGCCAAGACAGGGCAGGGCAGTGACAAGGGCAAGAACAAGAGAGGCTTTTCTGGACAGCAGCAGCAGTATCAGGGCCCATATAAAAGGGGACCCCAGCAGGATCAGAGAGCATTCCAGCAGCGCAAGTTCCACGGATCTTGTTATAACTGTCGCAAGGTCGGGCATAAGGCATCGGAGTGCCGTAGTGCACCAACAGGAGCCCAGCAGGGCAAGGGTCTGAACCAGCAGCAGCAGCAGTGACAGCAGGGCAGAGGTCAGGGCCAGCAGAACAGACTTGAGGCACCACCAGCAGCTCAGAGGACCGAGGGTCAGATTCGAGCAGTTCAGGATGTTCTTCAGGGGCAGATTATCCCATATTCTCCACCACCATCAGCAGAGCAGTCCTCAGCCACGGGCAGAGTATATGCAGTGGTTCCTCGTGATCATGGAGCCAGCGGAGCCGTAGTGGAGGGTACGTTCTTTGTGAACTCTCTTCCCGCCCGTATTCTTTTCGATTCAGGAGCTTCGCATTCATTCATCTCGCATGCATTTATGACTAGACTCCAGCTCGTAGCTCAGCCTCTAGACATCCCTTTATCTGTTTCCACCCCTCTAGGTGAGGTATCGCTTCTGGAGAGCGTGTGTAGGAGGTGTACCGTCAGTTTAGACGAGTCAGAGTTCATAGTGGATTTGATAGTGTCGCATATGTCCGAGTTCGATATCATCCTTGGTATGGATTGGTTGTCTTCCTACCATGTTAGCATTGACTGCTTTGCGAAGACAGTCAAGTTGCGAGCGTCCGACGGGTCCGAGATGATTGGAGAGGTTGAGTTCTGTATTGAGTTACAGCCAGGCACAGCCCCGATATCCCGCGCACCCTATCGTATGGCACCAGCTGAGATGAGGGAGCTTCAGACCCAGTTGGACGAGTTGTTAGCTCAGGGTTTTATTCGCCGGAGTCATTCTCCGTGGGGCGCACCGGTCCTCTTCGTGAAGAAGAAGGACGGTAGTATGAGATTATGCATAGATTATAGAGAGTTGAACAAGGTCACTATCCGGAATAGGTACCCATTACCTAGGATTGATGACTTGTTTGACTAGTTGCAGGGTGCGCAGTATTTCTCGAAGATTGATCTTCGTTCTGGCTATCATCAGTTACGGGTTAGGGAGATTGATATTCCCAAGACCGCCTTTCTTACTCGATATGGTTCTTTCGAGTTCTTGGTCATGCCATTTGGATTGACCAATGCACCCGCGGTATTCATGGACTTGATGAACCGGGTTTTCCGTCCCTTCTTAGATCAGTTTGTGATCGTTTTCATCGATGATATTCTCATTTACTCGAGGTCGGAGGCGGATCATGAGGAGCATCTACGGATAGCATTGAGGACTCTTCAGGAGCATCAGCTGTATGCTAAGTTCAGCAAGTGCGAGTTTTGGCTTTCAAAGGTCAGATTTCTTGGCCATGTCATCAGTCGAGAGGGTATAGCAGTGGACCCGGCTAAGGTCACGACAGTTCTTGATTGGGAGCCACCGAAGACGGTGACAGAGATTCGCAGCTTTTTGGGCTTAGCTGGATATTATAGGAAGTTCATTCAGGACTTCTCGAAGATTGCAACGCCGATTACACGCCTTACGAAGAAGGGTGTACAGTTCATTTGGAGCACGGTGTGCCAGAAAGCCTTGATACCTTGAAGGCTAAGTTGAC
>NC_033802.1:48604316-48628989 GCF_001876935.1 Asparagus officinalis | reverse complement strand
ACCATTGGAACAGATGGAGGATTACGGATGAAGGGTAGGACCACTTATACAGCGGAGGCTTATGCGAGGATCTTCATTCGTGAGATAGTTCGACTTCACGGGGTTCCGGACATGATCGTGTCGGATCGAGGATCGGTTTTCACTTCACATTTTTGGAGGAGTTTCCAGGACTCATTTGGCAGCAGGCTATCTTATAGCAGTGTATTCCACCCCCAGACGGATGGTCAGACGGAGAGGGTGAATCAGGTGTTGGAGGACATGTTGCGGGCATGTGTCATTGACTTCCAAGGCAGCTGGGAGGATCATATTCCATTGGTAGAATTCGCTTATAACAACAGTTATCAAGCGACGATCGGGATGGCTCCGTATGAGGCATTGTACGGGAGACCCTGTAGATCACCGATATGTTGGGCAGAGCCAGAGGACAGCTTGATGCTTGGGCCAGAGCTTGTGAGGCAGACTACCGAGAAGGTAGCATTGATCAGAGAGCGGATTCTAGCCGCTCAGAGCCGGCAGAAGAGCTATGCAGATAAGAGGCGAAGACCACTAGAGTTTCAGGTTGGGGATTTGGTTATGCTGAAGGTATCGCCTATGAAAGGCGTGCAGCGATTCGGGAGGCGAGGGAAGCTTGCGCCGAGATATATTGGACCTTTCAGGATTTTGGAGCGCATTGGAGCGGTGTCATACAGACTAGATCTTCCAGCATCTATGTCTAGTGTACACAATGTATTCCATATCTCTATGCTCAAGAAGCACTTGCATGATGAGGAGCAGCAGCGAGTGTTGGATGCACCGGAGATTGAGCTTCGAGATGATTTGACTACTATTGAGATCCCAGTGTCTATACTTGCTAGAGAGGACAAGAGGCTCAGGAACAAGGTGATTCCATTGGTGAAAGTTCAATGGAACCGAAGTGGAGTTGAGGAAGCTTCTTGGGAGCGCGAGGAGGGCATGCGACGCGACTACCCACATTTGTTTGATCAGGTAAATAAATTTTCTGACAAGTACCTTATGGTATGTATCTTATATGATATTTGGACATTTGGTTATATTTGCATTTAACACTAGTATGAGAATATTCTCGCTTAATTCTTAATCTTTCGGAACACACGGTATATATATGGGGGGTTCCTTGTTTGGATTTTTCACCCGATGTACTAGTTCCACTAGATTAAGATTTGAGCGGGAGTGTTACCATTTTAGAGCGTTAAGTATAAATATCTCTATATGTTTATTTGGAAGTTCACGTTGTGAGATGCATATAGTTTCCGAATTTCGAGGACGAAATTCTTCTAAGGGGGGAAGAATGTAGAACCCCGTAAATTTTTATATATGAATATATATGAATTATTAGTAAATAAATAATTCTTAGTTAATAAATAGCTTGAGGTCATTGATGTACATGATAACAAGTTATTTGAGATGATATGAGAGTATGGGTGTAGAGTTTTGTGTGTTGGTTTTGCAAATAAGCAAAACATGCACAAAAACTGAAAATGTCCAGATCAGTCGACACATCAGTCGACTGACTGTATCAGTCGACACATCAGTCGACTGATGCGCTGATTTCCAGTTTTTACAGGTTTCGGGTCTGTTTTGTTTTGATTCGGGTTTGGGTCGGGTTTAAGGGTTCATATATAATCTCCTTCACCCGAAATCATCCCCTCTCCTCTTCAGACCAGAGAAACCCTAGCCCCCTCTCTTCTCTCTCAAACCCTAGGATAGTTCTTGGTGATTTTGGGGCGAAATTGGAGGATTTTCGTCGGGATCTTCAGTTTGCAGCGAAAGGAATCACTCCCCCTCAGATCCAGGAGCTCTTCATCACCTCAGAGGCGAGTAACATCTCGCCCAACCTTGTCCCATTCTTTTTAAACGTTTTCAAATGGTTTTATTGAGATCTCTTTGGCCTAAAACGTATTTTGAGTACAAAGATTGGATTTTTATTGCATGTAACATGAAGATGTGCATTTTCAGTATAATAAATAACCTACCAATGTTTGGTAAATTTAAAATCCAGATCTGAAATGTTTTAAAAGAGATTTAACATGGGTTTTGTTTTGAAAAGTGTTTTTAAAACATAAATACTTATGTTTAGAGTTTTATTCATGTATATGTATGTGAAAGTTATGTTTCAGTTAGTCCATACATGTTAATATTCGTATGATTCATGCTTGGAATTGATGGGGATGAGTTTAGATCAAATTTTGGGTATATAAGAACCTGTACAGATTATCTGCAGTCTGTCGGTCGACTGATCAGTCGACCGACGGGCAAATTGTTCAGCCATCAGTCGACTGATCAGTCGACTGACGGGCTGATTCTGCTTTCTCAGCTTCTCGGTCGACTGGTCAGTCGACTGGCGAGCTGAGGCTGTGCTGTCTGAGCTCCATCAGTCGACGTATGAGTCGACTGACGTCATCAGTCGACACATCAGTCGACTGATGAGCTGTTTTACAGATTCTTGATCTGTTTAAGTTGTCTTTCGGGGTCGCCTCGGTAACCTGACCCTAGTTTATCACGTTAATGATTTATCTGTGCATGTGGGTTGACTTTTGACATGAGTTTAGACATGTACATCGGGATGCGTGCGGGTTTAGATTTGGTGTATTTTTACATGTATGCAAGTGATAAATTACATTTCCTTCATTTATAGTCTACGTGTTGGACAATACATTATTCTGATCCATGTGTTGGATACTTACCATCTTGGTCCATGTGTTGGACATGCATTCTATTCAGTCCATGTGTTGGACCTACATCACTTTTAGTCCATGTGTTGGACATTTTTGCCAAACCTTGAGCATGGTACACATTTGAGTTTTGGAACACGACTTTTTGATACCGTTAAGACATGATAGCTACCTAGACTGGGAATGACACTTATGTAGAATACGACTTGATATTTTATGGCATGGGACACCACATGATACTCTACTTATGTTCTGAGATGGGTTGTCTTTCCTTTTATTTATTTTCTGTTCACGTATTAGACTCCGGGTTTGGTACTTAGGGATTTTCAATTTGGGATACAAGGTATATATATGAGGGTTTCCTTGTTTGGATTATTTCGCTCGACGTACCTATGCCCGTGTTGAAACTTCCTAAGTACTAAAGCCCATTGTTCATTTCTAGGATAATTGCCTATATATATATCTATATATATGTTTTGTGATAACTGTATTTTCTTATACAACAAGCCCTCTCCCTTGGGGCTGGTTGTGATGTTGCTTGCTAGCGTTTTACTCGCTAGCGCTTTGACGCTCGTTGTCCCTCCCCCTTTCAGGTAACGAGCCAGGAGCCCGGAGAGTCGCAGGTTGATGGCGACACACCTTAGTGTTTAGCTGTCTAGTTCTGTTCATGTTGGAGCTCCATTGTAGTTTTTATTAGACATTTGACAGCATTGTTCTAGAAGTTGTAAAGGCTATGTGCCTTATTTCCTTCTTGTCAGACATTTGTATATGAGACTTGTTGAGTATTCCAGATTTATCTACTCAGATTTTGGCTATGTATTTCTGTATTGTTGGATGATGAGATATTTATGTGACTGTTATCATTTCATCAGTATTCCTTGTATAACCTTTTACCTGTTTTGTACCTACACCAGTTATTGATTCTACTAGACAGATGTTAATTGTGATGGTGAAACATGTTATTGCACGGTGTGGTGCATGGCAGGTTTGACATTCTTGGTTTCACCTTGGACTGCAGCCTTGTGTGAACCCAGGGGCGTCACACTCAACACCTTAGGGGCGGTGGATCACAAGGGTAAGAAGAAAAGAGCTCCGGGAATCAGTCATAAGAACTGGGCTGATTATTTATTCCCGGAGAGTGATGTCAAAGGGATGCCTGCTCTGCCGTTGCGTATATGCGATCAGGCTGAAGTGGAGAAGAGGATGGCCGAAGGGGAAGCCACTATAGCTCTTGATCATGACGAGAGCGGGTTCGAATCTGGAATGGTCTTCCATTCGTTTCACCACCAGGCCATGTCCCCTATCTCTGGGAAGGCTTTGCTCGCGGGGTACCTCATGTTGTGGCTGAAGAGGTGCGTGGTTCCCACTCATTCCTTCGAGGCGCTCCCGATGGAGGTGGTGTATCCTGCGGTTTGCTTAGCCCACGGGAAGTCCTATTCTTTGGTGTCGGCGACGATAGCGTGTATCCACCAAGGACTCCGCACGTTGACGGCCCAGTTCTGCCGTGTGTCGACTATCGACGAAGGGGAAGGGGAAGTTATCAGGACCCCCAATCCCAGAGTGGGACTGCCGTACACCTACTTGATGGCGTGGTTTGTTTACCACTGTGAGTGTTTGACGAGCGCTCCCGCGACTCTTCAAGGAGACAGGTTCGTTCTGTTCCTTGAGCATTTGGAGAGGTGCTCTTGGAAGTGTAGAGACATTCCCGACGCGCGGAAGACGCTCTCCCATTTTGTCCACTACAATTTTCGTCGTTTCTTCCCCTTCTTCAGCGGAGGAAGATACGGAGAGTCTCTTAGAGATGTGCCAATGACAGAACATCACACGGCTCTCCCTCGTGGCGCTTTTCGATGGTTGGTGAATATTCGGTCGGGGTATCACATCCTACGCACAGGTTCTGTGTGCTATCTCGAGCCGTATATCCCTTGCAGGTTTGCCCTCCAGTTTGGATACGATCAATTGTACATGGGCAACGCCAATCCCTGCCTACACTTCGAAGGAGGACTGGTGGACGGAGCTCGGGGATGGTTCTGGACCCATGCTGGTGGCACCCAGGCTCGTTTTGAATTACCCGCGAAGGATCGTGATTTGCACCACACGCTCCTATACTGCCGGTGGTATCGAGGCGCCAGCGATAATCCCTCTGGTTTCTGGTTCCAGAGCTCATGTCTGACAGAACGCGATCGTCCTCTCAGAGGGTCTCTCCGTTCTTCAAGGCGAAGGGGCCGCTAAACTACTAGGGAGCTGCTCTCAGAGGATCCAGTTGAGGACACCGAGAGTTTTGATGCCGGTTTAGACGAATCTGAGGCTCCCGAGGTTCGAGTTCCTTCTCCTGGTCCCTCGTTGGATGCCCCTGGTGAACCAAGAGAATCTGAACGCCCAAGACTGGTCCAGAGTCCAAGAGTTGGACAGATGGGGACGCCTCTTCTGTCTCCGAGTAGCTCGCTTCTCTCTAAACGTCAACGAGAGACCGTGGCCGAAAGTTCCCGAGTGGAGGCGGCCAAGAAGGCCCGTCGCGATGAGACAGTCGAGACCGCCCGAGCGACGGAGGGTCAGGATAATGTTCCCCAGGTAAACATCCCCGGAGCGGCGACACCGGGGTCTGGAGCTGTGCTGCCCACCTCTTCTGCCGCATCGGGGGCAGTTCCGGCGACTTCGAAGGACGCTCCTCCGCAATCTGGCGTGAGGCCACAGACGGGAGTTCTAGCGGCTTCTGTGTCCGCATCAGGAGGTAATCTTTGCAACAGTACTCTTGATCGCAACGTTGATCTTACACCTTTTGACACTTGTATTGGGCCTATGTAGGTGCGGTTGAGAAAGTGATCTCCATTCCTTCTGACGAAGAGGAGGAGGCTGGAGATGAAGAGGGGCCCACAGGCTCAGGTAAGCGTAGGTTTTAGCATTACTCATCCTTCCGTACCTAACTGTCAATAGGGTCCCTTTCGAGGGGCCTCTGTTAACCCTCTTCGTGCATTCGTAGCTGACCCTGCCCATGAAGTTGCTGGCAAAGAGGATCCTCCCTCTTGGGCGAGTCGCTCGTCTGGGGAGACAGGCGAATCTGAGGAGGATGACGACATCTCGGTTCATGAGGCGCTATCCAGTGAGGAAGAGGTGTTGGCTCGTGAGGATGCGCCCGGCCAAATAGAGGGATCTCCTGCTCCTGCGGCAGCGTCGGCTGGGGATCGTCCATCAGCGCGAGAGTCTCTGTTTCAAAGGGAGGCTTCTACTCCGCAAGTGACCACTTCCTTGTCGGCGGCGGCCGTTGATGCTGTGACCGCTGCTCCGAGGGCGTCATTGGTCACACCGGCTTTGGCGGCGCCAATCCCTACTTCTACGGTTATGACCACAGGTACTTCAACCGTGATTTCATCCACGGTGGAGGAGGCTGCCCTCTCTCCCTTGGAGCGCGAGCGAAAAAGGAGTGCGGCACGATCTGTGGCTGATTTCCAAGACACTCTAGCCGGCTGCATCAAGCTCGCTTTGGAGGAGAGTTGTCCCTTCGAGAATTTCGAAGAGGATCTCGACTACATCGTGTGCTTCTTAATCAAAAGGCTTGGCCACACTGCGGCGAAGCCCTACTTCCAGCGTAAGGAGGAAGTGAAGGAAGCTGTTCAACAGTTGCTTGCCCTTCGCGCGAAGAGTTCCACTCTTGTGGATCTTGCATCCGGCGAAGTCCGAGCAGCGGAGGAAGAACGCGATCGCCGTCTAAACGAGACCATGTCACTGGAGGCAAGATTGTCAGCGGAGTTGGAGCAGGCCAAGGCTGAGGATGAACGGGTGGCCCTCGAGCAGCAGAAGGCCGATAACCGTGTTTCTCGCTTGTCTTCGGAGGTAGAGAATCTGAAGCAAGTTATAGCTAAGAAGGCCGATAACCGTGTTTCTCGCTTGTCTTCGGAGGTAGAGAATCTGAAGCAAGTTATAGCTAAAGTGCAAGCCTCATTGGCCATTCAAGAGAAGGCTCGTGAACAGGCGGCCAAGGAATTGGAAAGCATTGGATCTCGCCGGATACTAACGGCTAATTCCGCTGAGGAAAAGGATCGAGCCCATAGGGAGGTCAAAGAGACCGTCCGAGACTTGGCCTCACGCACTGAGGAAGATCTTCGCCAAGAGATCCTGAGGAGGCTAGAGCTTCGTCATGCTAGGGAAATTCGTGAGGCGGAACTGCGGTTGAAAACCTTGTAATTTGCCTTTAATTTGCCATTGTAATAGGATTTCTTTATGAAATGAAATTATCTTTCCGTTCTTGGTCACTATTACTTCTGTGCATGCTCCATTTAACATGTGTTAACTAGAGTGTTAGTTGTGAGGGGCGGTCTTCAGCTGTCGGCGAATTTCGGCCGTAAGCTCGTCTCCTCTGCGGGCGGATTTCATCCGCAGGCGGATTTGGAATTGACTCCAGTTCCAGAGGGGTGATTGGTTTTGATTCGCGGAATATCTCAGCAACGAATTCACCGTCAGGTGGGCTCCGCTTTCGGTGGGCCACGTATCGGTTTGTACTTACATCAGCCAAGAAGACGTGAGCACGTCGCTTCGTATTGAATGCGGCGTAGTGGGGCTCTTCGTCCATCGCGCCCGATTCGGGCCGTTGTCGAAGATCGTGTCTAAAAACCATTGGGTCTTGGCCGTCCAGGTAAGATCCAATCTGTTCTGCCTTACCCTTCAACTGTTTTAGCCTTGAACGGTCCAATCTGAGTATTGAGTAACCGTCTAGGATTCTTAGGGTATTTAACCCCCTTACCCTCTGTTACGAGGATCCACAGCTTCTTTCATCGTCTTCCCCCAGAGTAAACCCAAATTTTCCCTTCCTCATACCCCCAATGGTGCCGAAGGTGAAGAGGGTCGCTTCTAAGAAAAAGAAAGAACCGTCTTCTTCGGGCGCTGCTGAGGCCGTTGCGGCCGAAGGTACCTTTTCATCCGGGCTCTCATGTGGGTTGAACAGGTATTCTTCCTCTGACTCCTCTCTGTGTCGTTGTTGTGTTTTACAGATCGAGGGGAGGCGCCGACCGCCGAGGAGCATGCGGCCGAGCCTATCCTGATTTCGGACGACGAATCTGAAGGTCCTGCGACCTCCGCCGCCTCAGACTCTGCTCCCCAGCCGGGAGCTGAACCCTGCCTCGAGATTCTGCCCATTACGGCGCTCGCTCCGGGCCAAGAGCCTGCTCCCTCCGAATCCTTGCCCTGGCAGGCTCACGTCGAAGAGTTTGAGAACGCCATGAGGCAGGTGATCTCCCTTGTCGACCTTGGCATGGGCAGCTTCGACAACTTCAGGTAGTCTCTCCTTGATCGCGTGGTTGATTTGCGGCGATCGGGCGAAAATCGGCTTGCTACCCGTTGCATGTATGAACTCCGTCTCTTGGAGTCACGCATGATAGTCGGGCGAAAATCGGCTTGCTACCCGTTGCATGTATGAACTCCGTCTCTTGGAGTCACGCATGATAGGGTTAGAGACATTGCTACGGGAGGGTCCAGAAGCTGACATGGAGTCCTGCCTGGTTCATGCCAGGCGTCAGGAAGCTTGGGAACAGGAGGTCCGTTCCAAAGAAATAGCAGATTTGGAGTCCATCGCCAACTTCTGGGTGGGTCAACAACATTTGCTAGAGGAGCAAATTATCGACCTCAATCGCACTATGGCTCGCCTGAGGGCCGAATTGGGATAGGCGGAGGCGAACTTGAAGGGGCTCCAGTCCGACGTTGTAAGGGTCAGTAAGAACGCTGAGGCGGAAACTCGACGCCTCCTAGCCTTGCGCCAGGCAGATGCTGCCGCCAGGTCAAGCTCTGAAGCTCGGGTTCGGAAGGCTGCTGAAGACAAAGCTCGGGAAGACCACGCGAGAAAAGTGGCGGCGGCCAAAGAAGAGCTCTCTACTTTCAGCGTGTTCGACTGAGGCCTCGATCTTATGATTGTATTAAGACATTTTGCTTATGACTCGTTTGTTTATGAAATCATAACTTTGTTCAAATGTATTGTCTTAAAAGCTGGGTGCATGTTTTGCTTCTTTGAACGTAATATTATGACTTTCGCAGTTGCAAAAAAACCATAACTTTGTTCAAATGTACTGTCTCAAAAACATCTGATGAGGTTTGTGTTTGCTCACTATGTGTACACTTTCTAATACATCGCCCCTCAATGTTTTGCACTGTAATGGCCGGCAATCTCGCGTCACAGGTGAAGTTCCCTTCGTGACGACGAGTCTACTTTCAAGGCCAAACTCTATCCTGATGAGTTTACGCTGGTGGCGAAACTAAGGCGATGGCGAGTTCGCTAGGATGATGAAACTCGACTCCTGATGAGTTCATATTGCTGACGAAACTCAATTGATTGACGAGGTCGTTTGTAGGCGAAACCCGATCGCGGCGAGTTTTGCTTGGAGGTTAAACTCAGCTGCTGGCGAGTTTACACTGCAGGCGAAACCCGTATGATGGTGAGTTTGTGTTGAAAACCAAACTCGATTGATGGCGAATTTACGCTGCAGGCGAAACTCGTATGATGGCGAGTTTACACTACAGGCGAAACTTGCATGGTGGTGAGTTTGTCCAACAGTCAGAAATCCAACTGTGGGCGAAGCTTGTGCCACGCGTCCGTCTGCGGGCCTAAGTGCTTGCCAGCTAAGACTCTGCGGGCGCATTAATGCTCATTAATGGCGAAGCGACCGAACGCTTCGCCTCTCGTGCTTAATCCGATCGGTCGGTTTGGGGTCCCGAGAGGAATGGCCTTTATTGCCGTTGCGTTCGAAGCATCGCTGGACACCCAAACCGTTCGATTGCCTGAGGTAACAAATCTCAGCCGTTGGGCTTTTTGAATATATATCCGTACTCGCCCCTCTTCAGCAGAGTCCTTACTGCTTCGAGAAAAATCCGCTAGAAGAAGATCTCTGCGGAAAACTTCCCTACCTCATGGCTTCTGCTTCCGACCACAGCGATTCTGAGGGCGTTGGCTCTTCTGCCACCGTCATCGACGTCGGCATGCCGCCGGCCTCTCCTGCGGGCTCAGTCCAGGGGTCCTCTACTCCGGATCCCGTGGCTCACCCTGCGTTCGTGCCCCTCTAGAGGTTGGAGGGTCGGTGCAGGGGATCGCCATCTCGGTCGGCGTGGGCGACGGGAGATACTATGATGCGCTTCCTCTCGTGGAAGCGGGTTTAAGGGAGGTCCGCCGTGCGGGTGGTACTTCGCTCGCACAGCAGTGTGAGTAGGAACTTCATCACGTGGAGGGGTGGATGTACCGCCTCGAGGAGCTGGCCTACGACGATCCCTCTGACGTGCTACCGCCCCTCTCGCTGCGCCTCCTGCTCGAGCGTGAGTAGTGGGCGAAGCGGATCTGACGTGCTACCGCCCCTCTCGCTGCGCCTCCTGCTCGAGCGTGAGTAGTGGGCGAAGCGGATTCGGGCAAAGGAGGCCGAGCTCAAACGTCTCAAGCGACACCAAGCGGTGCTGGACCAGATGGACGCCTACTTGGACGCCGCTTTCTTTGAGGACGACGGTTCTCTCCGCGGTGAGGCAAGGCTTCGGGAGAGTAAACGTGAGGCGAGGAGGCTCAGCGAGGCTGCCGGGATGGTGGACCGGGAGCTCTAACTTCTTCGCCAAGAGGAAGAAGACAGCAAGGTGGACTTAGCCAAGCGGCAGCAGGAGCAAAAGGAGAAGGCGAGGATCTGGCGTGAGGCGGATCGTGCGGCGGTCAAGGCTAAGATTGGTTCTTTTAGCCTGCTGAAATTCCTGTGATGCTCATGCTGTCTAAGTCCCCTCTCCTTTTTTTCGTTGTTTTGTTAACTTAGTTGGTGCCTCAAGCATCACAACTAAACTGAAAACTTATGTAAACTTTGGCCCGTTGTGGCTCTTTTGCTTGTTTTGCTTATCCTTGCTTTGCATGCACAGTTTTCTCTTTCTTTGTCTGCGCTGTTTGGCACTTGAGTTGAACTTGGCGAGCCTCTGACCATTCTGTTTTGGACTTAGTCATTTTGGGCCCTTGTTCTGCCTTCTGTTGCTCATAGCGTGTGGTCGGGTTAACTCCGATCTTCGTGTTGTAGCTCAAATGGGATCGAGAGAGCAACATTTGGCTTGCAGCAAATAACAATCGTTCGCTTCTGCGGCCAACTGAAGAACTCAACTTCGACTCGCCTCTCGGCGAGTTGTTGCCTGGGGAACCGACAGACAGGTCGTCTGCCAAACTGCCTTCGACAATTGTCGTCGTTTGGGAATGTGATAATTGATTGTGGTAGGAGCCATCGCGTGGTAGACTCTACCCATCAGTTATCCTAAGGGAATGTTAGAATATCTGGAATAGGTCAAATAGTTCAGGGACGTAGGAGTGTGACTATTGACAAAAGTAATAGCACGTCGCATGGTAGGCTATTACTTAGGCTATGCTATTCGTAGGAATAACGGTGCTAATCATCAGAGGTGATCATTAACTTGATGGGGTCTTGTCGTGATTGGAGCGACTGTTGGGACCTACCATCCTTCTGAAGAGGATTGGTAAGTGGATTTTGTCAGAGGTTTAATGTTAACGTGACAGGGGCTGTCGTGATTGGAACGACTTTGAGGACCCACCATCCTTTAGAAGAGGATTGGCGAGTGATTTTGGCTCTGGTCCTAACTATCTGAAGGTTTGACCAAGTGGGCATTTGATGCCGCCCACCTGAGATGCTAATCTCGCCTGTTTTGAGAGATTCGCCAAGACAGGGTGTTTAGCTGGTAAAGTGGATTTCGCCTAGACTGATCGGCTTGCTTGATCCGCTTGATCTGAACGATTCGCCTGATCTGAGCGATTCGCTTGATCTGAGCGGTTCGCCTGTTCTGAGCGGTTCGCCTGTACTAGTAACTTGGCTCAAGAGATGGAAGCATAGGAATAGTTTTACCTCTTATACCATTTGGAGGGTGTGAGGGCCAGTTTAAACTCGTGCACTAGTGGGAGTTGGTGTCACACCCCGCTTCCCAAAAATACCGGGGAATCGGAATGTGAACAAGCCCGCGACGTATTAGATTGAGAAGAAATATACAATATCATTATTTTTCTCTTTTCTTTTCTTCTCAATCCAATACGCTAAGCGTCTAGAAAAGTACAATGCGAAGTCACAGGTCCCCGATCACACATAGCAAGAATACAATGAATAACTCAGAATGGAAAAGATACATATCACAAATGAATATCATCCAAGACATAATATTCGGGTCAAACATGCCCTTATACAAATATGAACAAATGAATACTGAAAAGATACAAAATACACTGATCAAATAGAAATGGAAGGTAGTACAAAAGAAAACGGAGGACCAATAACTAAGCTTCAGCTTCTTCTGCTCCGTCTGCAGGGCACTCCTGCTGAGAATCTTCTGGCTCCTGGAGATCTCCTAGCTGAACCAAAAACCCAATGCGAAAACGAAATAACAACAGAAATGATAAAGAAACATGCAACGGAAATCCAATAAAATCAATCAAGTAACAAGACGATCATGCAGCTAGCGATCAGAAATCATCCAAGTAACAAGGTCATACACTAGATGAAATTAATACTTAAAAATCTACAACTCGAGACGTAGTACGTCGAGCGAAATAATCCAAACAAGGAAACCCTCATGTATATACCATATGTCTCGAATTATAAATAATTAAATATTAATCCCGATCTATGTATAAAAAGAAACACAACTGGACTACCTCTCACAAGAATTCATACCTAGCCAAGAAACGAGGTCATGTAATTAGCCATCCTATAACAGGTCACTGGTTCACATCTCACACAGAGTCAAAGTTCATATTATCGGATATCTGGTTAACCACATCTCACCAGTACCTCAGACCCGCCCCAGTGCGAAACAATTCACTGGTGCGTGCCTGGAAATAATCAATAATCACAATACCACTGCTCCTCAGACACACCCCAGTGCGAAACGATTCACTGGTGCGAGCCTGGAAATAAACAATAATCTCATTATCACCGTTCCTCAGACCCACCCCAGTGCGAAACGATTCACTGGCGCGAGCCTGGAATAACAATACACATCCGATCACTGCTCCTCAGACACACCCCAGTGTGAAACGATTTACTGGTGCGAGCCTGGAAATAAACAACAACATATCCGATAACATGAACATGGACTTCCCCATCCCAACTCATCTTGCTTTTCTAAGTCAACAATACACAGGTATCATGGTCTTGTACACGACACACTAGGCAACTAAGGACATGAACTACTAATGGTTCTCAATACAATCAGGAACAATAAAAGCAGACATGTCAAATACAGTAATATAATCACAACATGAAGTGTAATCGTGAATCAGTAAAACATGCATACAATCTGGTTCCATCAATATCTTGTTATCCAAAATAAATAATTCTTTTCAAAATAAATTCTTTTAAAATTATTTCTCATCAATTATTATTCTAAAATAATTCTTTTTCTCAAAAAAAAATCTTTTTTTTTAAATATTATAAATTCTCTAAAATAAATCCATTACTAAATTAAATTCTTTTAACTTATTATAATTATTCCGAAAACACTATTTATCACATATCTATTATTTAAACCAATATTATTCACCAAACAACCCACGCAGATAATTACGTCATAATTAAACTATGCAAATAATTCATAAAAATGTAAATAATCAAACTACGAAACAGGAGAGCGGGATCTTGCCTCGATGCAGATCGGATCCGACGTGAGAAGCGGGGTTCGGCGACTCGGCTAATGGCGGCGACTCGACGGCTGAACGGCGACGGGGCGACGCGGGTCTGGCCGGCCGGCGGTCAGAGCTCGGGTGCAGCGGCGAACAGCGGCTCGACGGAGGGGCTGGAGGCGAGGAGGGGCTGCAGGCGGCCGGATCTGGCTGGCGGTGAGGCGTCGGGCGGCGGTCAGGTTCGTCGGAGCGGGGACGAGCGTGGTGAGGGCAGTCGGGTTCGAAGCTCGGTGGCTTGGGGTTGTTGTGCGGTCGAAGAGAAAAAGAAGAGAGAGAAGAGAGAGAGTACGGTGAAGAGGGTAGGCGGCTGACTTAGGTGATCACGTGAAAAGAAGAGAAAAAGATATTTATACAGGGAGTGTAGGTTAGGGTTAGGTACATTTAGGGAATAAAAAATAAAGAGGAGGAGGTTGAGCTGTCAAATTGTGAGAGGGAGAGAAATACAGGAGTAAAATAGGAAATAGTTAAATGGTGATTAGAATTGATTGGAAGTTGATTAGGGGGATTATGGTAGGAATTCAAATGAGAGAAAATTAAGGGGAAAAAGATTATGGGAATATATTTATTTATTTATTTATTCATAATATTTTAAAAATAACCATATAATAACATTAATAAATAATTAACAGCTAAATATTTATATATTTACATATGTACTAATATACTAAGCTCAGGTTTACATTAATAATAACAAGGTCACTAATAATATTAGCTACCAAAAGATTATATATATAAAATCATTAAACCATAAATTAATATTTAGCCGAATTAATAAATACAAGACTATATATTTTATTATTTATTTATTCTGAAAACTCAGAAAATTCTAGAAATTAGGAAAAATATTAATAAAATATAATATAACATTTTAAATACTAGAAAAATTTATTTAAATACGTATCAAAATTTACGGTTGTTACAGTTGGTGAAGGAGAACTAGGGGTAGTACTTCTTCAGTTACTTGTCGTTGATGGGCATCATGATCTTATCGCCATTCGGCTTGACGAGGCGATAGGCGCCGTTCGAGTAGACTGTCTCTACTACGAATGGTCCTTCCCATTTGGACTGGAATCTCCCCTTCTTCTTGAAAGTGAGGATCATCGGTCGGCGAACGGATAGTACCAGTTCTCCTTCCTTGAAGGCTCGACGTCTGACTTTTTTATCGAAGCTCTTGGCCATTCGAGCTTGATAAAACTCAATGTGTTGTTGAGCTTTCAGTCGTTTGTCGTCCAACGCTTCGAGCTCTGCGAGTCGCAGTTGGTGATTTTCCTCGGCCGTCATCCCTATTGCTAAGGCGACGCGGAGGGACGAAATCTGAATCTCTAATGGCAATACGGCTTCACAGCCGTATACCAATGAGTAGGGCGTGGTGCCAGTCGGTGTGCGAACCGTCGTGCGATATACCCACAGGCTCTCGCCTAGCTTTTCGTTCCAATCACGTTTGCTAGTGGAAGTCAGCTTGGTCAAGATCTTGATAATTGTTTTGTTGAAGGCCTCGGCCAGGCCATTCGCTGAAGGGTTGTAGGCCGTGAAAGAGAGGTTCTGTATTCGGAATTTGTCACAGAACCTGGTGAATGCATGGCTAACGAATTGCGTGACGTTGTCATGAATAATACGATGGGGTACGCCGTATCGGTATATGACATGGTGCTTAATGAATTTGATCACGTCATTAGTCTTGACTTCTCTTAAGGGGATGGCTTCGGCCCACTTAGAGAAGTAATCGGTGATCGCGAGGATGAAGCGATGGCCTTTCGCCGATGGTGGAGAAATTGGCCCAACTATGTCCATCCCCCATGCTTCGAATGGCCAAGACGTCCTCGTTGGATGCAGATCCTCAGGAGGCTGGTGCATGTAGTTGGCGTGGATTTGGCATTCGTAGCAGCGCTTCGCATAAGCGACTGCGTCGGTAACCATCCCAGGCCAGAAGTAGCCTATCCTCCGTAGGCGATCCCAAAGTTTGGGTCTAGGCTGATGAGCCCCGCACGCGCCGTCATGGGCTTCGCGTAGGACCTCTTGTGCCTCTGCCTTTGAAAGACATCGGAGCAACAAGCCGTCGTATGACCTCCGATACAACGTTTTAGTGGTTGAATCGTAGTAGAACCGCGAGGCACGTCGTCGGATAGACTCTCGTTCCCTTGCGTCTTCAGGAAACATGCCGTATAGGACGTAATCGATGATCGGGAGACGCCAGTCTTCCTGATCAGGCTGATCCGGGGTTTGATGAGTGGCGTTCACCTCCGGGACGTCTCTTAGTCAAAAAAGTTTTCGGCTGGCGACAGTGACTCGTTGGGTCGTTCCCAAAGGCTGGGCTAAGTTAGCCGCCAAGGATGCGAGAGCATCCGCATGTGTGTTCTTGGAACGGAGCACGTGCTCAATGCGGAAACTCTCGAATAACTCCACTAGTCTGACGGCCGCTCTGTGGAGTGGGATAAGATCTTCATTCCTGACTTCATATTCGCCGGTCATTTGTTTAACGATGAGTTGGGAGTCGCCGTAAGCCTCCAGATGCTTGATCCCTAACTCTTTGGCCAACTCGAGCCCTATGAGCAGCGCGTTGTACTCAGCCACGTTGTTGGTGCATGGTTCCGTCAAGGAAAAGGCCCGGGGTAACACGTGGCCATGCGGAGAGGTGAGGACCACCCCCGCTCCTGCAGCGATAGAGCCGCTCGCGCCTGCACGGGACGCGCCGTCGAAGAACATCTGCCATATCTCTAGTGACGAAGTCACGTTGGCTTCGGGAGGTTCATCTGGCAGATCTTCAAATAGATCGGTCTTCGCCCCCAGCGGGTGACTAGCCATGAGATCGCAGATGGCTTGTCCCTTGACTGATTTTTGCGGCATGAAGTGGATGTCGTATTGAGAGAGCAGAAGTGCCCACCTGGCCAGGCGCCAGTTTAACGCTGCAGGTTGTGTCATGAATACCCGAATGAGGTTCATCCGGGAAATGACATGGATCGTTTGGCCAACCAAGTAGTGCCGCATCTTTTGGATGACGAACACCAAGGCTAGGCATTCCTTCTCGACCATTGGGTACCGCTGTTCGGCGCCCTGCAAGGTTCTGCTCAAGTAGTAGATGCCTTTCTCATGGCCTGCCTCATCGTTTTGTGCCAAGAGGGCGCCTAGAGAATGTTCCATAGCCCTTATATATATGAGGAATGGCCTCCCTGAGATTGGCGCCGTGAGGACAGGCGGGTTTGAGAGATAAGCTTTGATCTCTTCAAAGGCCTTTTGGCATGGCTCGTCCCAGACGAAGGAAGTACCTTTCTTCATTAGCTTAGAGAAGGGTTGACACTTGCCCGAGAGATTTGAAATGAATCTTCGGATATAAGCCAGTCGTCCCTGGAGGCTTCTTAGCTCTTTAAGATTTTGGGGTGGCTGAAGCTCTTGAATAGCTCGCACCTTGTCTGGATCA
The DNA here is from genome assembly GCF_001876935.1 of Asparagus officinalis. Lineage (NCBI taxonomy): Eukaryota > Viridiplantae > Streptophyta > Magnoliopsida > Asparagales > Asparagaceae > Asparagus > Asparagus officinalis. Next base: position 48,612,209 of record NC_033802.1, on the reverse strand, counting down.
ATCCGGATTCCCTTCGTCGTGATGACGAAACCGAGGAATTTACCGCTAGACATCCCCAAGAATGACTTAGTAGGATTCATCTTGAGTTGGTGAGTCCTCATGAGTTCGAACATCGCCTTCAAGTCTTGGAGGTGGTCCTCCTTGCGGCGACTCTTCACGACCAGGTCGTCGACGTAGCACTCGACCGTCTTTCGCAGATGATCTCGAAAGATCATGCTCATGGCGTGCTGGTAGGTCGCGCCAGCGTTCTTGAGTCCGAATAGCATGACGGTGTAGCAGTACACCCCCATGGGAGTTCTGAATGAGGTGTGCTTCTCGTCTTCGGGGTGCATTTTGATTTGATTGTACCCCGAGAAGCCATCCATGAAGGACATCCTCTCGAATCCGCACGTGTTGTCAATGATAACATCCGTGATGGGCAGAGGAAATTCGTCTTTATGGCACGCGGCGTTGAGGTTCCTAAAGTCGATGTAGATGCGGATCTTACCATTCTTCTTCAAGACCGGAACAATATTCGCCACCCAGTCGGGGTATTGCTCCTCTCTGATGAAACCGGATTCGATCAGCTTCTTTACTTCAGCTTCTATCGCCTCCATGATTTGGGGGCGAATTGCTCCTCTCTGATGAAACCGGATTCGATCAGCTTCTTTACTTCAGCTTCTATCGCCTCCATGATTTGGGGGCGAAACCGCCTCTGCTGTTGTTTGATTGGTTTGGCGTCAGGGCTGATGTTGAGGCGATGAGTGGCGACCCGCGGATCCAGACTAGGCATGTCCTCGTAATTCCAGGCGAAGACGTCAATGTATTCCCGTATGAGGGCGATGAGGTCTTCTTTTTCCTGGGGAGGCAGACTGCCGCTGATGAATATGGGTTTGGGATTCGCCTCAGTACCCATGTTCACCTGGAGGACTTCGTCTTCGGTTGGTGGTTCGCGTTGTTCAAAGCGACTGTTCCACTGGGCGTTAACATGGCGATCCCATGTCTCGTCATAGAGTGGAAGTTGTTCGTCCTCTGCCATTTCGGCGGGGTCTACTGTGGTCATGTTGACTGTAAGGCGTCTGAGTCCCAAGCCGAGGTCGCCGAAGACTGATCCCCCGAACGTGCATAGTCGGAATCCTCGTTGACGTAAAAACACAAATCCGACGAGGAGGAGGAGTAGCCTAAGCCTCTTCTAGTCCTATTGAAGTAATTTGAGGGCTTCCCTTTGGGAACGTAGGCGGGTCGGATGACCGTCTTGCGTCCTTGGCCGTAATTCAGACCCTCTAAACGAGTGAGGTCATACCCCATGTCGCTCATCATTCGTTTCACAACTCGACTATACTGCGAAAACTGGGGCGCTGGGTCCTCGTCCTCGGATTCATCCCATAGCGTGCGCAGGGGATGATCGATCCGACCGAAAATAATATCTTTTCGATAATTATTTCGGGCCGGCACGACGAACACAGCTTGCGATGACCTGATCGGCTACGTCTTGGCGACGTATGATGAGCACACCGGCAAGTGTAGGGGAGGATCACTGTAGAGTGTCGCCCATAGGTTATTAGGTGCCTCGTCCTCGGACGTGGAGCAAGACGACAAATAAGCAAAGTCAGATTTCTCATTCATGGTAATTTTTTCCGCCTGAACAGCGTTGGTTACATGGTGACTCTCGTAACCGATTACAATTGACTCGAAGTCATTCAGAATTAAGCTGTCACCATATTCAGGCTCGCTGTCCACCTCGTTGCCACTCTCCAGTTCTTCTGCTGGTGGCTCGTCGGGGTCCTGGTACAGTAGAGAATCCGCGAAATAGTTTTTGACGCCTTTAAAGGGCTGTTTGTCAGCTACTACTGTCTTTACGCGCTCATAGTCATCCACGTACTTCAAGCACCGATGCAATGTGGACGGAACTATTCGGTTGCCGTGAATCCACGGACGTCCCAAGAGCATGTTGTAGGAGGGTTCGGCGTCGATGACGTAGCACGTTACCTCCGTCTTCATGTCGCCTATCCGACATTTCAGGCGGATTTTACCGAGCGGCCGAGTCCCCGTGGCGTTAAAGCCGAAGATGGTTGTCGCGGTCGAGGCTAGGCTCTTTGACGGTATCCCTAAGTGTTTGATTAACTTCAGGGGCACGATGCTCAGCGCAGACCCCGGATCGACCTGAATCCGATCCACTTTCGACGAGCCAACGTATCCTGTGAAGTACAGCGGCCGGTCATGGGATGTGCTCTTGATGAGCATGTCCTCAGGAGTGAAAGTGATGCATGGGACCCGTCTCTCAGAGACTTGGCAGCAAGTTGCACATCCCTGTTCTGCTTCTGTCTCCTTCGAGAAATGAGTAGAGAACGCCTCTGAGTCGGCCATCGCCTCTTGTAGGGCCTCTCGGGTAGACCTGGACAACCGGAAGAGGTCGTACATGGCAATTCGCGCGGGGATGCTTTTCAGTTGCGTGAGCACGTTGAACCGGAAAGGCTGGCGGCTTGTGCTTGGTCCGTCTGGATTAGGAGGGGTTGCTGCGACTGGCCTTGCGGGAGGTCCTGCCGGGTTCTCCGCCCTCGCGGGATATTCTTTCGCGAATTCTTTCCCTGCTCTCGTGGCGAAGACGTTGGTGTCCTCTTCAGAGTCTGTCAGGGCAGTCATCGCTGTGTTATCTCTATCCAGGATGGCGGAGACAACATTGCAGTGTTTTCCCTTAGCCTCCTTGGAAGGCTGTGCAGTCCATTGCTCATCATTGAGGAGGTCTGGGTGGACCCACATCACCTGTCCCGATGGCAGAGTCTGAGGGACCAAACCCTTTTCCCGCTGGTTGTGGGGATCGTCATTAGTGATTTTCAAGACCGCCTTGGGGATAGGGATTACCCCCGCTGGAGCTTGAACCTCCGGGAGATTTGTCCTAAAGCTCAAAGTGATCATGTTCGCAGTCACTTGCTTTTGGACTTTCTCCTTCTTCAAAACCCCCGCGTCATAGAGGGCCTGGAGCTTGTCCTTGAGGACGTAGCATTTGGTTGTGTAATGGCCAAGGAATCTGTGATACGCACAGTAACTTGGGTCACCGGTTTTGTCCGCCTCCTCAGGCTTCGCGTGTATGATGGCCAAGGAATCTGTGATATGCACAGTAACTTGGGTCACCGGTTTTGTCCGCCTCCTCAGGTTTGGCAGCTTCTGGCAACTTAATCCGCCCACTCTTGAGTAGAGTGTCGAATGTCGCCACTACCTGATCCTCTTTGAAATCATATTGCCGCTAGGGGCGTGGTTCAAATTGCCTAGGTTTCGGCTTTTGAGCAGCCTTTGGTGCCGGGGCAGAGTCGACTGCCATGATCTCTTTTCCCCTCGACCGAGGAGGATTCTTCGGGGTAGCTGGTTCTGCTGCTCCCTTCTTGGACTGTGGCTCCTTGGCCTCCAGCCTCTTGATCATGTTTTCAACTTGTTCGCCCTGGCGAACAAGCTCCTTCCAAGTTCGGGTCTCTACTGCCCCTATCTTGGACAGGATGTGGATCGACAGGTTGTTGCGGCATATCTCAATCAGTGTCGACTCGAAAACTTGGTCCCAACAGTAGACTGATCGATTCCGAAATCTCTTTACGAAGTCATTGACCGACTCCGACTTCTGCTGCTTCTCAGCAAGGAGAGTGGCCATTGACACTTCCGTGTCGTCGTCGAAGAAGCGGGCGAGGAAGAGCTTTTCGACGTTGGCCCATGCCTTGATGGAGTCGGGTTCCAGTTTACGGAACTATTCAAAGGCCACCCCCTTGAGGGTACCTATGAATAGTCGAGTGAGGATGGCATCATTCCCTGTAAGGAACCCAGTCTGCGCCATGAAGTAGTAGATGTGCTGCGAGGGCGATCCCTTGCCATCAAACTGTACCAAGCTGATTGGCTTGAACTTCGCCGGGTATGGGACCGTGTCCCATTCGATAGGGTAGGGACGTACCACCCCCAGCTTGTTCATGTTTTGCTGAAGCTTCAGCGCGTTGAGCTGGTCCTGAAACTCGTCGAATCTCTTGTCACGGATGCTACCGGTATGCGACGTCCCCAGCGACGTCTTGGAAGAGTAATCGGATTGTTGATTACTGTTGTCTTCCGTTTCAATCGCCGGGCGACGGGGAGGTACCCACTCCTTGTCCCTAGTTTGCCGAGGTAAGGGACGCTGGGTCCTTTTCTTATTCTTCTTCTTATTCAGTAGTTGCTCCATCATCTCTCTTAGAGAGTCGATGGTCGCCTGCTGTTCCTCCAGCTTTTGAGCCATTGTCTGCTCGGGGTTGAGTTCGGTCATGTGTGCCCTTGCCAGCGCGTCTTGACTTGAGCGCGAGGTCTGAGATGTGGTCGCGGCCGAATGAACCTCGTCTTCACCATAGGAGGGAGGTACCAGGGTGGAGTAATCAAACCCAATACTTGCCCCCCTGCGACTACGTGTTCGCTGGAATATGCCGTCCTCCCGGCGTTGAGCAAAACGAGTGTTAGGTCTCAGGACGGAGTCCGAGTCTGGCGAGTCGGAGAGTACTGCCTTCCCCTTATCCGTCATGTTAACTATGGCGGATGCGAGCTCTAGGTCGTCGGTAGAGCATTCTTTTTGGTGACGACGCCTTCGACGGGAGGGCCTTGGTCGAGAGGACTGTTGAGAAAGTCTCTCAAACACCGAAGGTTTCGCCGTCCCGACGCATAGGCAGTCGGCGAGGACCGTGTGGATGAGTCTTTCGCAGTGGCACTAAGGATTCGCCTCCTGTATAGTGCGTTTGCGAGTTAAGTATTCTCTGAGGTCTTCCGTGGGCGGTTGGTGACAACCCCCAGCCTCAGAAGAGTTGCTCGGGTGAGTGCACGAGAGATTTTTGGACGTGTTCTCTGGCGCACGCTGGGTGGAATGCTTTATTGCTGGTGTCAGGCGATCTCGCCTTGACTGGCGAGTCTTCGCGTTCGGGCTAACCCCAGTGCATAGGCGGGTTTCAACCCTTCGTTTGGACGAGCGGGTTTGCAAGGTGTCGCCTATTTCCTTGTCCTTACGTTTATCCGCCAAATGGTTATGGCGAGGCTCGCCAGCCTTCGAGGATTCGCCTACTCGGGTAGGCTCGTTCGCTCGGTGTGGTTTATTCGCATCAGGGATGTGACCTGAGAAGAGAAGTCCTCCTGAGCGAGTGGCTCTGCCTTCCTCGGTCGGCGCTCCTGATTTGGAGGACCTTCCGACGTTGGGCAGTTTGCCTTCTCGTTTAGCGCTTCTCGGGCCTGTATGATGGTTCAGGCCATTGTGAGAAACGGAGGTTTGGACCTCCTGTCTGACGAACGTTTGCCGTCGCTGTTGGCTAGCTCTCCCAGCGAGGAGAGCATCACCGCGGGCTGTGGCAGTGCAGTTTGTGCCGGAGTGAACCGGCGTTTCCTCCGAGGCAGGTGTCTGCGGGGACCGCTTGGCGATCCATTTGGCAGACCCTTGTCTATTGCGCTCGATCTCCGGCTTGGCCTTGATCGATTGCGAGGGAGCGGGCTCCCCCGACGAGACTCGGGTGGAACCTTCAAGGGCGGAAGCTTTGACCGTTTGAGGTCGGTTTCGGCGCACGACTCTGTGGCGTTTGCGGGACGCATCGCCACCAGAGGATGAGGAAGACAAGTACTGTCGAACTCAATCTCCAGGGACTCTACAGTCGTCCCGACAGAAACTTCGTCAAATTGAGCCACCACCATTTTGTTCGATGAAACAGCTCCTCCCACTGTGGTCGCCATCTTCTGTAGGGTATAAATTTGATTTCCCGAAAACAGGGAGTTTCATTTGTATTGATAAGAAGGCTTATTACAAACTAATAATCAAATGATTACAACAGAAGCAGAGGGAATGCCCTCTTTGTTTTGTGTGGGGACTTTAGGTGGCTATAGGACGCTTCGCTCGATGCTCGTGTCGAGTCTGCTTCCCTTGGACCGTTCGATCGAGGTTGCTGGAGAGCTTCAGTACGCAGTAGAAGCTCCAGTCGATGGAGTTCGGGTCTGCTTAGTTCACCGACGATCGGAGCTCAGAACTAGGCAGTGATGCTGTAATGCAAAGATGATACGAATAGCTTGGTCTCTACTGCTTTTCTCCTAGTTTTTCGACCTCCCTCAAAGTTTGCTGGAAGAGGCTTTTAAATGGAAGAATGACAGCTTGACTGCTCCTTGAATTATGGGATGTGACCATACATTGTTCGGAGATATCCTGCTGCCCATTCATACCACCAGTGGTCATTCGAAGAGCTGTGCTCTGCGTCACGTCACGTAGGAGTGGGAAAGCCCCTCCTCGTATGCGTGACATCGGCTGTCAGATGCTTGCGTGGATCTGACCAACCACCGAGCGTCGGCGGCCCTTGTTCGTTGTTTGGACAACTGAGGTGAGTCGCATTTATGAGAGTGCAGGCTACTTTGGCATCTGTCCGCTCACTTGTACTGTGGGCGGCTGTTCGGCGGGCCTGGAGTGTCGTGCCTTCTCTCTTCAGGTCAAGAGAGGCGGGAAAGCATGTTCCTGGCACTTGAGTGGGTTTGGACAGCTCGCCGAACGCTGGCGGATTCGTCTTCTGACTCAGACAGTCGAGGTGAGTTGCATTTATGAATGCTTACGTCGACTCGACACCCGTCCAGTCCTTCGCACTGTGAGCGGCCGCTTGACGGTCTTGGAGTACTGTGCCCTCTCTCCTTGGGTCGAGAGAGGAGGGAAAGGCCCATCTCAGCACGTGGGGTAAGCGGATACCCAGCTGTACTGGCGGCCTTGAGGTTTGCAGGAGGATTCGACTTTGGACTCGGGCAGGTGAGTTGCGTGAAAGGCGAATTTCCGCTATTCCAATTGATCTCAACTCGTGCAGGCGAGCCGATCATTCAGGCGAATCTGGAACCGAGCACATTTGACGACCATGCGGCTCAGGCCTGTGCTAGGGAACTGTGTAGGCGACTTCTTGCAGGCGAATTTCCCATAGGCTCATAGAGGTATTTTTTTTTACCGTCTACACTAGTTCAACACTTGAGAGGGTGTAGAGTGGGATTACAAGAGTGTGTTAGTTGTAGAGTTTTCGGTAAACTAGAAAACCGTATTGTGTGGTGTAAACGTTATTCGGATGAACGTAAAAAATCCGGTTGTGATAGTGGATTTCTCCCCGGGAGTAGGGAGCGGAGACGTAGGACGGAAGGTCCGAACTCCGTGATCATATTGCTTGTTTGAGTTTGTCATTGGCGTATTTGCTTTTACATTTATCTTATATCGCCATTTGTGCATTGCTCATTATTTTCTTTGCCCACTATCTTGTTTATGTTTATTTCACCCTTGTGTTAGTTTACATATTCTTGCATATATCATATTGTATATCTCTTTGGTAGGATATACCATCTTGTGCTAGTTTATATATCCTTGCATATTTTTTATCATATAGGATATATCTCTTTATTCATATTGCTTATTCTTGCTTATAACTCTTGTATATCTATCTTACAAGAATATATTTATTAATTAGTTTTAATTGGCATTTAATCGGAATTAGATTAGCATAAGACCCTAATCACCCCCCTTCTAGGGTCTAACATTGACAATACCAGACAAGAGTGGGAACTTCGAAGTGTTCTGTGAGGCATCTGGCAGAGGATTAGGATGCGTTCTCTAGCAGAATAGTCATGTGGTAGCATATGCATCTCGTTAGTTGAAGTAGCATGAGAAGAATTACCCTACCCATGACCTGGAGTTGGCAGCTATGGTTTTTGCTCTCAAGCTTTGGAGACACTATTTGTTGGGAGAGCAAGTGAAAGTGTTCACTGACCACAAGAGCTTGAGGTACATCTTCACACAGAAGGAGCTCAACATGAGACAGTGCAGATAGTTAGAGCTAATGGCAGATTATGACATTGACCTTCAGTACCACCCTGACAAGGTCAATGTAGTAACAGATGCTTTGAGCCGTTTTCTGGCGATCATGA
>NC_033802.1:48593140-48604304 GCF_001876935.1 Asparagus officinalis | reverse complement strand
TAGAAGTTGTTCTTCTAGGGGTCACCGCTTCTTTGATGAATCTTCAGATTCAATCGACATTGGTCGAGCGAATCAAGGCTGCAGAAGCAGGTGACTCATTTCTTCAGAATTGCAGAGAGTTAGCAGCGACTGGTCATCGGTCGGAATTTGTTATCCACGAGGATGGGTCCTTACAATTTAGGAGTCATATCTGCGTGCTAGAAGGAGATGTCCGAGAGGAATTATTATAGGAAGCTCACAGCTCAATGTATTCTATTCACCCTAGAGGCACGAAGATGTACAAGGACATGAAGCTGAATTTTTGGTGGCGTGGTATGAAGAGAGACATTGCTCGCAGTGTGGCGAAGTACCTTATCTATCAGCAGGTGAAGGCAGAGCATTAGCGCATCGCAAGCCTGCTATAGCCGTTGCCTATTCCAGAGTGGAAGTGGAAACATGTCACCATGGACTTCGTTACTGTCTTACCTCGGAGCACTAGACAAAATGATGTTGTTTGGGTGATCGTAGATCGATTAACCAAATCGGCTCACTTCATTCCATTCAGAGTGGGACAATCGATGGAGCATCTTGCTCATAGATACATAGAGGTAAAATATTTATCTCTATATATTTCGATGAGTTCCTTTTCCAAAGAATGTTAGTAAATCCCTAGTATTGCAAGAGATCGTACGATTGCACGGAGTTTTAGTGTGCATCGTCTCGGACCACGATACCCGATTTACTTCAGAGTTCTAGAAGAGTTTGCAGGCGAATCTTGGGACCGGTCTCAGTTTCAGCACAGCTTATCGCCCTCAGTCTGATGGGCAATCGAAAAGGACAATTCATGTTTTGGAAGATATGCTTAGAGCTTGTATGCTTGACTTTCACGGATCGTGGGAAGATCACCTGCATTTGGTGGAGTTTACATACAACAATAGTTTCCAAACTATCATTGGAATGGCACCTTTCGTGATATTGTATGGGAGGAAGTTCCGCTCTCCTTTGAGTTGGGATGACGTTGGTGAGCGAGAGATTTTTGGGACCGAATTGATTGCCAAGTTAGTTGATGTTGTCAGGAACATACGGGAACGACTTCGTATAGCGCAAGACCGATTCAAACATTGAGCGGACACGAAGTATTGACACTTGGAGTTTTAGCCAAGTGATCCTGTGTTCCTAAAGATTTCCCACAACCGAGGCACCATTCTCTTTGGAAGGCGTGGGAAGTTGAGTTCGCGATATGTGGGACCTTTCGACGTATTAGAGAGAGTTAGAGAAGTGACGTATTGACTTGCATTACCACTCACATTAGCAGGAGTACATGACGTATTCCATATTTCTCAGTTGTGGAGATATGTCGGAGATCCGAGTCATGTCATAGATTTCTCGGAGATTAAGGTGAAACATAATTTGGCATGCGAGAAGTAGCTTGTGGCGATCCTGGACCGAAGAGAGAAGACTTTCCAGAACAAGACCGTCCCGCTTGTTTGTGTGATGTGGCACCCAGATTCTCCTGGCGAGTCGACTTGGGAGACTGAGTCTGAGATGCGACAGCGATACCCTTATCTGTTTCCTGAATCTTAGCTGTCATGTCTTGTATCTTATCTTGTATCGTTCTTTGATGTGGCATAATTATGTACCAAAATTACAAGTGCATAATTTATCAAGTTATAGTATAAAAATATCGATCCTACGAGGAAGGTGATTTTATAGGAGAAAATATAAAATTGGTTCTTATTTTGTGTGCGTGACAAATAGGAGTGATGAGTGAATGTGATTGTGAAGAGATTGAGATAGTGAAAATGGTGTGTAAATAGGTGCAAAGTGTAAGTGAAAGTGGATTTGAAAAAAGAATGAGTATGATCAATAAGGTGAGAAGGAAAAATGAATAAAATCAAGAAACAAAAAAAAAAATCAAGAATGAAGAACAAAATTCTAGAATAAAAGAAAATGCAAGAAATTAAAGATGGTGGATTCAATTATAGATATGGGTAATCTACAATTGAACCCACTTCTTTAAAAAGGGTGATTCCCTAGAGGATTCTAGCCTAAAGGCGAATCAAATAAAATAAAAATAAACAAAAAGAAAAACTAAACCCAAGAGGGTTCTAGCCTCAAGGTGAATAGTATAAGAAATTAAAATCTAACTATAAAATAAATTGCAAAATCTAAACTACAAAATAAAATTGTAAGAATTAAATGCAAGAAAATAAATCTATTCTATAAGCATGAAATAAATCTAAGGCAAGAGGGTTCTAGCCTCTTGGCTATTTAACAAGAAAATAAAATCTAAACTACAAGCATAGAAATAAATCTACACTAATAAGCAATAAAAGAGAAAAAGAAAACAAATACAAACCTTCAAATAATTCTCCATCTCCATCTTCATCTTCATCTTTATCATCCAACAAAGAGAAGAAGAGAAAAATTTAAAGTGGTGAAAAAATTATTATTATTAATTGCAACAAAAAGTTACAATTTTGGAAGGCCTTCTCAATTAAGAGTAGCCCTCCTCTCCAAAAAGAAGTTACAAAAATTTTCACACCCTTAACCCCTCACTCTCTACCCCTATTTATAGTAATCATCAATGAATATGAGCCATTGGATTTATTTTGAGCCCCAAGCAAAGCAATCTCCACCCTTGAATTTGCTTTTTGTTCTTCTCTAGCCCATTTGATTTTCAAAACAGGAAATGAAGAGCTGCAGCAAATTTTTGGCCCAATTGTCCAGCTGCAAACCGGCCCAATGGAAATACACATCAAAGCTGCAGCAATCACCAATGAAACCGGCCCTTGATTCATTTGAAAAAAAAACAATTCTCCAGCCCATTAAAGCAACCAAGCAAATCCGGTCCATAAAAAAAATCACAGCTGCAGTTCGGTCTTCATTTGGAAATCTGCAGCACATTCAAACAACCAGCCCATTTCATTTGATTTGTAATTCAAAGCTAAGACCAGCATGTCCGGCCCACAATAATCAAGCCCCCAGGTCCGGTTTCTATTGATTTTGAAAACAGTGATTTTCTTGTGAAAAATACAGCCAAGTCCGGTCCTCATCTTTGGGCCTTTAAACTTGAGATAAATGAAAATCCAAGCAAGCCAAGCAAGTCCGGTTTTTTTCAAAAAATGCAGCAGGTCCGGAGCTTGTAATCTTTGCATCCAAGTCCAATTCTTTCCAACTAATTGCATCCAAGTCCACCAAGTCTTTGGTGTAATCATTTTTTGTGATGGGTTTTGGGCTTCAAAAAAATGATACAAAATAGAGAAGAGAGATTTTTGGGGGTTTTTATATTTAATAATATTTATTTATATTTTCATTCAATTATGTGCAAACTAATCTAACAACAATTATTAATGGTATATTTATTCATGTAAAATAGATAATGAGGGTATAAAATTATAATAAAATGTGATTATCATTCTTGTATTATATTTCCCTTTGCTTATGCACATGCAGTTTATCTTGAATCATTCTCTATATGTGTTGAATTGAGTCTTTGATTCTATATTTCTGTCTTTGGTTTCTTTGTGCATCACCCTTTTTTTAATTCCAAGGACAGAATTTATTTTAAGGGGCATAGGATATAATGACCGTAAATTTCTAATACGAGTTTAAAATTTTTTACTAGTATTTAAATATTAAAATATTATTTTTAAAAGAGTATTTTTATTTTTCTCAATTTTTCTAGAATTTTCTATTATTTAAAAATATAGTTTTTATATTATTTTAATGGTTTTGCTAATTATAAATTTAATTGTTTCGGTAATACTTTTTTATTAATATTTAATTATTCATTATTGTTATTATTAATATTATTTTGACCATAAATTTTCAATATTGATTTGAATAAATTTTTTCGTATTTTAAATATTAAGTTATTTTTTAATGGAGTATTTTTCACTGTGTTTTCCTCTCTCACCTGTAAACCATCTCTCTCTCCCCTACCCCACCCCCCTAAGACCCTCCCCAATTCACGCTAATCTCCTCCCTCGTGTTTCCCCTGATTCCCTCAAAACCCACGCTCACCCTCACTCTCTCGCTCTCTTCCCCCACGAGATTCTCTCTCACATCCTCAAAAATCCCCCATGCTCAGATCTCTCTCTCACTCTCATTTTTCTGTCTCTCTCTCACTCACTCTCACATCTCTATCTCTCTCTCCTCATCCTCACTCTCTCTCCTCTTCATCTCTCCCATCACCACCGCCACCACCGAAATCGACAACCGCCCGAACCCAAGCTTCGTGCCTAGCTCGAACCACCTACGCCTCCCAACCTCGCATCAACCCTCAGCTCCGCCCCGCGTGAGCGCCGTCTCAGCCCCCTCCCCACTCAACCACGCCGCCCTAAGTTCGCTGTCACCCCTCCTCTTTCTTCCACCGCTCGCCCAGCTCCTTGTCACTCTTCCCCTGCTCGCCGTGCCTGCAAGCTCTCGAACGTCGACACCGCCCAGCTCTCTCTTTTCGCCGTCGCGAGCTCGCAGCCCTCCATCAGCTCTAGCCGCCGCCCACCCCTCTCGTAATCGTCGTCTCCGCCAAAGCCGCCATCCCTCCTCCTCCTCGCATGCTCAGCCCTCTGCCTGCGCTGCTACCCAGTCGACCAAACCGCCGCCTCCCTAGCACAAAGCCTGGAGCTTGAAGTCCCCTCATCTCTCAAGCGCCCCTTGTCGGTCGCTCGTTCGTCGTGCCCCAGCTGCCGACCCATGCATGCTCCGCCGCTTCTTCCTGAGCTCCCTCGACCCAGACCCCGCCACCGTCGCTCGCTCCCTTCAGATCTGTCATGCCACATCCCAACGACACTCGTAGGCAAGATCCCTCTTGCTCATTGACTTGTCATTTTAATATTCATATCCGTTATTTTTTATTACATAGATTAGTTGTGATATAATTATTTGTGTGGGATTGTTTGATAAAGAATATTAAATATATCATAGTAATATGATAAATAGCATTTTCAGAATAATTATAATAAATTAAAAGAATTTAGTTTGGCAAAAGAATCATTTTTAGATAATTATAATAATTTAAAGGAATTTATTTTGGAAAATAAATTATTTTAGATTAATTGTTAAGAGAAATAATTTAAAATAAATTAATTTAGAAAAAAGATTATTTTCTGAATTATGTAGACGTTGTTTATGATTTATAATTCTTAATTTTGATTATTTGATATGCCATGACATTATTGCACATGAATAATTATATTGGTTGTTCTTTGTTGTGATTGAGAATCGTTAGGAGTTTATGACTATAGTGACTTGTGTGACATGAATAAGACCTAGAGGCTTGTGTGTTGTTGACTTAGAAATACAGGAGATGTTGGGGTGGGAAAGACTCTATTCATGTAATCGGATAAGGCTGTTGATATATCTTCCAGGCTCGCACCAGTGGATCAGTGTCGCCACTAGGTTGGTTTGTTGGGTCAAAGTAGATCGGTGTCGCTACTTTGGTCCGCGAATTTTATATTCATCCAAGTCGGCTTGAGTTCGGACCAGGTCGAAGTTGGATTGCGTATAGTACTACTGGATGTACGTAGGGGAGTTCTGAACAGTCAGTTATCCTATAATATAAACGTTGATTCTGTGTGAGATGTGAACTAGTGACCTGTTATAGGATGGCTAGTTACATGACATCGTTACTTGGATGATTACGAGTTGTTGTGAGATACGGACCCATTATATTTCTTTTCATACATAGATCAGGATTAATATTTAATTATCTACAATTTGAGATATAAAGTATATACATGAGGATTTTCTTGTTTGGATTATTTCGCTCGACATACTACGTCTCGAGTTGTAGATTTTTAAGCATTAATCTCATCTAGTTGTATGATCATGTTACTTGGATAATTTTTCTGATCGCTAGCTGCATGACCTTGTTACCCGATTGATTTTTTGATTACTCTGAATGTTATATGAGTGAATTGCATTTAGATTATTAGAATTCTAGTGCCATGCTTCTATTATTATTACTATTATTGCATTGGTCGTTTTCTATTCTTTCTTGTGGGATCTTGCTGTGTGCCATGCACGCTGATGTACTCATATTCTCTCGGGTTGTACGTCAGATGTAGAAGACGGACAGCTTCAGTTCGTAGTCGTACATGAGCCATAGGATCCTCCGCAGGAGTGCTTGTAGATCGAGCAGAAGAAGCCGAAGCCTAGTCACTTCTTTTATCAGCTGTTGATCATTTGTTTACTTTTATAGCACTTTTCATTTCCGCCTGATCGTTGTATTTTATATTTTCCAGCATTCAGATCGCTTTGTATAAGGGCATGTTTGGCCCGATTATTATGTCTGGATGATTATTTCAGTTGTGATATCTATCTTTTGGTTCTGAGTTGTTTATTATATTCTTGCTACTGTGATCGGGGACCTGTGACTTCGCTTTATATTGCTTGACGCTTAGCGTATTAGATTGAGTAGAAGGTCTAATACATTTCTCTTTAGTCTAATATGTCGAGGGCTTGTTCACGTTCCAATTCCCCGGTATTGTTGGGAAGCGGGGCGTGACAAAAGGTCAAGCTATTGTTGACTAAAAGTACTTATCATGATGCTTTGAAAACACTTTTGGAGAAAAACAACATGATGTTTTGAAAACGCACAAAAATCACTATGGTATCCAAACATACCTGCGATAACTTAGTCAAATTATGATCATAACTCTAGGCCTCGGCTCAGGACCTGTATTTGTGTCTATGGATTACATATGTTCTCCAATTAACAAGTTAATTCTTAACATTATTTGGGATGTTGAGAACATTCAAGAATGATTCAAAAGTCACACCTATGTTTCACACAGTTTGAAGAGATGTATATACCCTTGTCTCAATCACTCTTTGAGGGGATGCATGTAAGGGTGGCAAACGGGTAGGGTCAGGTCGGGTCGGATCGGGTCGGGTCATAGTTGACCCGACCCGTATAAGTGTGACACGGCCCGACCCGTTTAATAAATGGGTCAATGCGATCTGACCCGTTTATTAAACGGGTTACCCGACCCGACCCATATAAAAAATATCAAGCTTACTCTTTCTTTCACAAAAAATTTTGATGGAATTAATCTGATATGTGCTCGGATTCTAACCCCGACCATTTTAAAACTGTAATTTCACAAAATGCAACCTAAACAGTCAGAACCTGAAGCACAAAAGTCAAGAGGCCCAAGCCTGGATCGATCACAAAAACCACTACAGATAAGACTAAAATAATAACTTAAAACAAAACGCTCGATAATAATAATAATAATAATCGTTGATGAAGCCTCTAACTCCAACAGAAGAAAAGATTACATCTTTCACAAATTTACACAAAATTTCTGAAAGGAAAACCTAAATACTAACCATCTTCTTCTTCTGTCTCTGCATGGTCCTGATTGGATTTAAAGCCTTAGCTGCGAGAATGGTGTCGTTCTGGAACTGCATCAAAGTCGGCCTCTTCGACTTCCGATCGGTGGTCACGTGATGGCAACGGGGGCGGGATCTGAGGTGATGAGATCCTTGAGCGTCGTCCCAGCAGAGTCCGCCATGGCTGAGCTCGAGCAGGAGCTAGACATTATTAGGCTCCGATGACCAGACCGGAAGTCGAATATCTAAGCGTGGTGCTTTTTTTCGGAGCCGATTTGGTATAGGGGTCAAGCGGGTCAGGCGGGTCAACCTGTTTAATAAATGAGTAACTTTGGGTTGACCCGTTTATGACGCGACCCATATAATTCAACCCATACCCATTATAAATCGGTCGGGTTGATAGGTCGGGTCATAAATTGCCACCTCCAGATCCATGTACCCTCGTCTCATTCACTCTTTTGAGATGCATCTATGCTTGTCTCGATCACACTTTGAGGAGATGTATTTCGCTCTTAAAATTAAACAAGGATGGAATTTGCTTTGAAAGCAATCAAGAAATGCCGTTTGGCCAATCTAAACTTGGAGAGAGATCACGCTCTTTAGAAGTCAAATAAATCTTTAACATGGGTTGAAAACCACTTTGTTCAACAACTTAAGCTATTAGTTATCAGTTCTAAATTTCCAGTTGAATCTGTTATTATTTTCAACCTTTTCAATATTGGAACATACTAACATATGAATTACCAACAACCTCCGGTTTCATTTGTAGTATACTCCAGTCACCTACATGAAACCATGACATCTACAACATGCAATCTTGGGCATTCATACATTATCTGTGTTATTACATGCGGGTTTGACCTGAAAATGCTCTAGTTGGATGTGTGCAATTTGGAGAATCAGGAAAAAGGATAAGTGGATGTTTGCAATTCAGAAAATCAGCGAAAAGCATAAGTCTGAGGTGTTATTGCTCGAGAACCTTTGCTGTTTACACAGCATACAACATGCACAACGAACATCCGGGTAACGCTATTACACACAATTGAAGGCATTGGCGGTACAAGGTATGGACACTATCCAGTGTAAATTTCTTTAAATAGAGTTTACAGGATTCCTATGACAAGCGTGGCAAGGAACCAAAAATCAGCAACACGGTGCAAGAGCAAGACAAAACATTAGATATCATTGAGAAACAACTCCTCAAAGAAGAATAATTAAACGACTTGAGCATGTCAGAGATTAGACTAAACAAGAAATTGTACAAGGTCCGTGACACCGGGCCTATTTGGCAAACTCCACAAAACCGGGCTAAGATTGATCCTAACATTGGCTCTTTTTTGAACCAAGGGAAAAGTGGTTCTTTATAAATAAATAAAAAAGGTTAAGGCCCTTCTTCCACTTGCGAAAAACATGGCCAATTCTTGGCCTATTTGTAAGAGTTTGCCAAACACAAAGATCTTTACCACAAGAAAAAGGAGAGAAGAGAAGAAAACCCTGTAAACAACAAAGTTTTCTTTAAGTTTTAACACCATCTACTCGCAAAAAATGCTACATACAACAAAATTTGCATTCCACTTTTTAGCAAACCAAACAGTTTCCTAATGATGCATTTTCAGCCATAATGTACAAAATCATCAAGTGCGTGCCCTTCGAGCAAAAGAGGAAGTTTGGTAACCTTACACGCCAGTAACAAGGGCAAGAGTTCGGATTTGCTCAAAAACTAAAATACCATAATTTGAATCTCTTTAACTAGGTCATGATGTTGTAGTTCCAATAGGACATCATTTCCCTCTGTGCAAAACCATCAGGTGCTTCTTCAGCTACAATGAATGCTCAAACTAGTGGGACTCCTCTCAAAGATTATCAAGATCAATCATCAGTTCACTGTTCCAATAGATATCCGAGGAATCCTTGGCAGAAGATGCAGAAAGATCACACTCAAGTTCAGTCTCAGCCAAGGCAGCCTCCAAAGAATTGGCCAAGCCTGCCTCCCAAAGCCCCGACTTGCAAACTTTCTTGTAAGCTTCGTATCCTGCTAATTTTAGATCAATGGAGATCATTTCTCCTGATTCCATCACTTTGAGTAAAGCTTGAGCAGCACCTGAGCTCCAAAAAACAATAACTGAACATGCTTTATCTACAAGTCGCAAGTCAAAGTCTTCAGAGAACACAGGATGGATTCCCTTGAGGTGGGATTTTAACTCAGAAGCACTAATTCTATCGCCAAAACCCCACAAGAAAACTATGTTATCGGTGCTCACTTTCCTCCTGTTTTTATTCATTGAGAGAATGACATTCTCATTGTCCCCAGACTCTTGGAAACTAGTGTAAGTAGGATGAAAGATATTTGTGTAATCTTCAATTGACCTATGCTGCTCTTCATATGGCTCTTGACGCTCAGAAGATAATTTTAGCAAATTGTAGAGCTTGGAAAATAAGGTTGTAATTCTGAGGACATTGTGTCCGTGATCTTTCTCAGTTTTCACATCAGCTGTTAAGATAATGATGTAAATAGGATTTAATAAATTAAAATTCTAAGAAGAAACGGGTATTAGAGGGGGAAAAAATACCTTGATGAGGGATTTCAAATTCTATGGGCACAAAGAACTGCCTCTTCAAGTAACTAAGAGTAGCTGGCAGATTCTTTGCTTTTCTCAAAGGCCCAACTTCTTTGCATAGATGGTTCACATCGAGTATATTAGGGAAGACCAATCTCAAAGAGCACATGAATTCCGACAGGCTTGGTGGCAGGGGAGCAAGGAATTTCGAGTGGATAAATGTAAAATCTATACCACAAAATTCCACGTGTATATGAATTAAAAACAAGCATAAAGCAGACATGATTCAAGATTATTGAAAATGTAAATTTGAGAAAATTCCCCTGGATTTTAAGGGGTTTTGCACAAACCCTCCCGAACTTCATAAGAAAACCACCCCTAACTTATCTCACTCTAGTATCTGAATGACACCTCTTTTACTATCTACTGAAAACATCATTTTCTTCCACATCCCCCACCTCATTGTCTTCTTCTACCATCTCCTCCATCTTGATCAAAAAAGTTGCACATTCTCCTTCCTCCACCTTATGGGCGAAACTATTTCCATGAAAGTAATATGACTTCTTCCTCCTCGTCCTTGAACAAACTATAGTTTATCATATAATTCGTATGTATAATCTTATCACTCCTCCACATCTTCTTCCATCTCGTTGGTGGAACAACCAGTCAAAATTATGCACACAATCATGAGACTTCTTACTAATCCTCTCCGTTATTTCATCATCTGTTCTTTTACTAATATTAGGATCTTTTTATTGATAAACTGCACCTGACATAAGTCGAATAGATTCAATAATTTCCAAAAGATTTTTTGATGAAGTTTTTTCTGTAAATTATTGAATCTCTCCGATGTATGGAAGGTGCAGTTTATCAATGAAAAGATGCTGCTGATATTAGTAAAAGAGCAGATAGCGAAATAATCAGTGAAGTTAGATGATCATATGAATTATTTTGACAGGTTATTCCACTGGTGGAAGAAGGTAATGTCGAGTAGGCAAAAGATTATACGTATGACTTATGAGAAAGTATAGTTTGTCCAAGAAGAAAGAGAACAATTATATAACTTTTATGAGAAACCGTTACGTCAAGGAGGAAGAAGAACATGATTTTTTTGGCCTAGATGGAAGAGGTAGTGGAAGAAGACAACGAGGTGGAGGATGTGGAATAAGACAATGTACTTCAATAAATAGGTAAACTTGTTTATGAGAATTGTGAATGCTCCTGATGGATTTTGTTTATCTTTGAAAGTCACTGGGGGTTCACGATTTATAAAGTTAATGGTATTT
>NC_033802.1:48579428-48593130 GCF_001876935.1 Asparagus officinalis | reverse complement strand
CCCCCCCCCCCCCCCCCCCCAAACAAACCCAAAAAAATTATTATTATTAATGATGATAACAGTAATACGATTACAGTAATAATAATAAAAAAGAAATACTAAAAGTCAAGATGAGAACTAACCATGCAGACAGTTGTATGCAATGATTGGTTTCTGAGATCTGGAAACCAGGTCTATCACTTCTCGGAACCCACGAACCTTTAGGTTCTGCTCATCTTCAACATTTTCAATATCACTCTAAGAATTTGATTGGAAAAATAGGGAACTCATAAGAAACTCGGAGAACAAAGTTTAGGGAACAATAGGAATATAGGAAAGTCCCTACCATGAGAAGAATTTTGTCCTCATCTGAACTAGTCAGCACCACACGTACTGCCTTGGGCGCTCCACATTTCTCTGGAACAACTAAAGGCACAAGGTCATCACCTATCTTGTTAACTATCTACATTCACAGAAAGAACATGAAAAATTAGCTCTGACAAGGTGATGCATTATGTATTTGTCAATTTCTAATCAATTGGTGTTAGGTAATTGGTTTGAAGAACCACTTTAGATTGGAAGGGATGAGAAGTATGGGGCTAAATTCTTCAATATCAAATGCTCACTTGGGCTCGTTTAAAAGTTGATTTCTACCGGATTAGATCCACTAGTACAAGGTAATGTCTCGAACAACATACAATAAACAACAAACTAGTTAAATTATATATAGATTAAAAAAATCCAGCTCAGAGATAAAAACTATGATGAAGATACCACTATATTAAGATTATGTGACTTCTCTTTGAACCCTTTACTTATCAAGTCTAGAAGTCAGGTATGGGCTTTGTTAAAAGTCAGAACAGTATTATGGACAATTTCGGATTTTTAAATAATTTTAAAGTGTGACCAAGTGTTCGTCACTTTCTTGGTTAACAACACATGGTTCAAATAATGGAGAGACTGTCCTGTAAGTACAAATTTCCAATTAACGGATTGCACAAACAAGTCAACCAACAAACCATAAATGACCAACATACCTCTAGTGTCAACTGCACTTGACGATCACTGCAGACCTCGATATTCATGCATGGTCTTGAACCATAGAGTTCATCGCCTAAAATTAGTTTTCTCAAAGATTTTACAAGAGAACCTAAATAAAAACAATCAGAATTAATATAAATTTAAACACACATAAAGTTAGAAAAGGATCATGTTCATCTAAGGAACCTACCATCAGCAACACTGTCTTTGTTTTTGCAGGCGCTTCTCCAGTGCTCAATTCTTGACTTGATTCTTCCCATGAAAAGCGAATCAGCAACCGATGGATTAAAGGAGGATGAAATTGGATGCATTCGAGGAACAGGATTTCTCTCTTTTGCTTTTGATTCTTGTACTCTAGACAAATATGATATTCCTGCGAGCGGAAAATAATTGAACATCTGCTAAGGATACTTGAATCTTTTGATGAACTAAGCTACCATCAGGTGGTGCTTACCATCATAAATGCATGCATTAAAGTCAAAACCTTCTTGAGCCATGGAAGTCAGGAATGAAGTTTGGCACGAGAAGCTATAGGAAGGCATGCCCAAACCTAGCTCATCCCTTGGAAATAAATGAAAGTTGTAGCTGCAAAAGAACAATTAGAAAGCTGTTACCCCATTGACTGGTCATGAATTCTCAACTGGGCAGGTGTTGGAAAAACATAGAATATAGACTACGAGACACATAAAACTTCCACATAGGCAAGTTTTCCTCCTAGACTTCTTTCAAGTTATCTTGAGAAAGTTAAAATGTAAATGAATATACAGATGGTTCTTCAAATAAAATTGCTTGGTTTCAGTCGCATATGATATTGCAAATAGGAAAGAAACATGAAATAATGGTTAAGGAATATTATCTATTGATCCCAGTTTCCAAAAGCTAGTAAAACACCAAAAGGGAGTTTGGATGCCTTAGAAAGAACTAAAAAAGGAAGACACCTGCCAACTGAACAAAGGAATTGAAACAGATATTCAGATAAATGAGAGAGAAAGAAGGCCCTTTATGAAAGGGAAAAAAGATATAAAGGAAAAAACAAGGATCCTTAGTTAAAAAATAAAAAAATGAGTAATGTTAACTTTGGGTTGTGAATGATGGTACTAAGGTTGATATTTTACATGATTTGGTTTTAGTTAAGGTCTCTTTACCCACAAAGTACCTGGGACTGCCTCTTCTAGTGGAAGGCTTGGCAAAGCTTTGTTTAAACCACTACTAGATAGGATTTCTGCGAAAGTTCTATGTTGGAGTAATAGGAATTTATCCTATGATGGAAGAGTGGCTTCGGTGAGATCTGTGTTTCTTGGTGTCCAAGTGTTTTGGACTAGTGATTTTGTGTCACCAAAAGCAATCATGAAGGCCATCAATGCTACCTGTAGGAAGTTATCGTTTTTGTTTGGGGAAGAGGAAGGGGTTGGGGAGGAGGGCCAAAGATGATAGAATTAGAATGACCTTAGTAGCATGACATGATGTGTGTAAATCCAAGAAATGTGTTGGCTTGGGCTTATTTGTTGCTGAGAGATGGAATTTAGCATCATTAGGGAAGGTGATACAGAATATACATTAAAAAAGGGACTTTGCGGATTAAATGGCTTCATGAAGCTTATCTCAAGCATGCTGATATATGGAGAGTGCAGCCTAGAGCATGTGATTCTTGGCAAAGGAAGAGGGTTCTTTAAGTGGGAACTAAGAGGGTTCTTTAAGTGGGAACTATCTGCTCTTGCAAGGGGGAATGCAGAAACTTGGGATAGAGTTTCGCAAGCTGTACTCTAAAAATTTTTATGCTCTATCGGGTTCGGTTTGTTGAGGCAGAGTTTTGTAGCTGGTCCCCTTTAATCTGGAGCTCCCTAAATGTGCCTAAACACTCTGTGATTGAGTGGTTTGCTATGAGAGCTAGGCTCTTGACTCAAGATAGGTAGATGCAATTTGGGATTTTGAATCAGGGGTGCAAGCAGGGGCCCGAAATCTTGGAGCACTTGTTCTTTGAATGCTCATTCTCTGCTAGAATCTGGAGGGTAATTATGGTTTGTATGGGTTTCAGAGTGGGGTTGTTTCATTGGAGTGATATCGTTGTATGGTGCTCTGCTCATTGGAGAGGAAACTCTGTGACGAAGAAGGTTTTTTGTGCATGCTTAGGTGTGTGCGTCTAACACATCTGGCGGGAGAGAAATCATAGGGTTTTTACGAATAGATTCTCATATGAAGAGATAATCATCAAAGATATGAAGTATTAAAATGTAAAGTGTTAGAGAGATCTTTTCATGGAAAAATTCCATATTATGCCTTGATATATTTGTTGAAGTGAGCTTTGTGATGTCATTATGTATTTTGTGGGCTCTGTGACTTGTTAAGTGCATGCCCGGTTATGCCTGGCTTGTTGTCTGTACTTTATTGCATTGGTAAATGAAAATTAATTCAATTACCAAAAAAATGATCCTGAATATCAAGGGCAAGAATTACAGGAGAGATGTTAGATTATTTATGTCATAGGTCTGTTGGTTCTTCCTTTTATTGTCATCTTATTATCCATCTTGTTATGTTTAGTTTTTATGTCTATACATCATTAACTGCTAAATAACGGCATAAGCTCGCTATTTCAGAAACTGGTGACTGAACATTCAAAATGGGGTAATTAAAAATATTTGCATACTTTTCCTTGGATTCAAACTTCTGGGTAAATTTCTGCAATGCTTACTCATCGCATTCTTCACATGCATGAGAATTTCATGATTATATAATGATCAAATACATTAGATGATTATATAATGATCAAGGTGGAATATGTCCAAACATGCTCATCTTTCTAGATAGTAAATCCTCGTATTATGACAACTGAAAACAGGAGGTACTGCAATTTTGTGGTGACTAATTAAACTCTAAGATTACCATGCTTGTTTTCTGTTGTGTTTTCTACCTGCCACATAAGCAGAGGCTCTATTTGGTTTTTGCAGCAACATTTTTCTTAATTGCATTTTTGCATTTGAGTTATTTGACTCCAGACTACCAAACTGAGGTCCATTTGTCTATTATTCATGGTTAGCAATACAGTTGTCAACCTTAAAGCTCGTGCTTAACTGCAGCTTAGAAAGAACCAATGTAATTGGATTTTTTTTCTCAGATTCAAATTGAT
Organism: Asparagus officinalis; assembly: GCF_001876935.1. NCBI lineage: Eukaryota > Viridiplantae > Streptophyta > Magnoliopsida > Asparagales > Asparagaceae > Asparagus > Asparagus officinalis. Next base: position 48,588,986 of record NC_033802.1, on the reverse strand, counting down.
ATAAAACAAGCTGCTTTTCCAACTTCTCTCCTCATTTCCTAACTAGTCATTTGCATCAGAACCAAGCGCTACCCCTTCTTCTCATTTTAATTTAGGTTGAAGCTAAACAAGCCACAATTTGTTATAATTTTAAGATCACTGCATCCATATATTCCTCATTTGTTTAATTGTTTGCAGCTGCCAACATGATCAGGCAGTAGGATGGTTAATGTTTTAGCAATAAGTATTAAGTTGCTAGCAATAGGGATGGTAAACAGGCGGGGTGTAGGTATGTGCGGGCACATTTATGCCCATTTTCCCATCAAAGTTCTGCTAAATGAGTCATGCCTCACCCACCCATTTATTAAATGAACAACTCATATGCCCATTTAAACATAACATTCTCCTTCCTAGTCCAACCATCACAGTTACTAACAATACACAATATCGTGTAGATGCCCTTTGGTCCACAATGTTTTACATGCTAGTAAGTTCAAAAAACAAGAATCAAGTTTCTCTTAATTAAATTTCTCTTTGAGTAATTTGAACAAAATATGTCTTCCATGGTCAAACTTTTGCAAAAACATGATGTTGTTCATTACCACCCAAATTGGAGTCCTTAGTCTAATACTCTTCTCTCTAAATCTTCTCTTGTTAAAGTGTCTACTAGTTGATTGGCCATAGCCTTCTTCTGACGATGCAACTTCAAAATTTTAAACGAGACTTCCTAAAGTTATAGTAACACAATAAAATACAACGTGAAGAAAAATCAATAGCGGAGATAGAATCACTAGATTAGTAGTAACAAGGGCCTAGTATAATATGTGAGATATAAATTTTGCAACATATAGAAAAACGCACAGAAAAAATACATAGAGAACAAAAAAAAGAGAAGAGAAAATATACCATAAAGAGAAAATAAACCATCTAATAAATTTCATCTTCAGATTCAGAAATAATAAAATTATTAAAATCATGCACCAAAAATATTTTAAAAAAATAAAGTTGCATTAGTCATAGAATCAATAATATTAATCTACTTTGAGACAATACTTCATAAATATACAAAGGAACAACAAAAAAGATAAGTGACTTTCAAAGTTCTCGTCTAACAAATAACTATATTTAGCAAAGAAACAATACATATTTGAGTTTCTACATTTTCTAGAAGAAGGCTATTACGATACTTTCGACGCACTCGGCCATCAATACTGAATACATATTTAAAAGCCACAAGCCACAGAAGTAATGAGATACTCAACATACCTGAACCATTATTAACAATTAAGGACGCTTCTCATATTCTCCTTTCTAGTCCTTGAAATATTTAAATTCTCATTTTCCCCTAACTAAGAAATATCAGAATTTGAACATTTCTCTTATAAAGCGTCATCAATTGTCAATTATGGCTTATGGTATATTAACTATCCTCATTACTTTGTTGGCTTCTAAATTTGCATTCAGCATAGTTAGCCGAGTGCTTGACTATTATCATAATCACCTTCTTCTAAAGAATGTTGAAGCCAAACATGTACCGGTTTTTGGCTAAATTGGTTGTTTCTCTCAAAGTAAATTAATAACATTTTTAATCAAAGTACAACTTTAGGAGATATTGAAGGATATTTGCTTGTTTATGACTATAGCAATGTCCATATTTCTGAATTTTGAAGGAAATTGATTATATTTTTATTTTCTAATTGTGGTACTGTCTATTTTTTATTTTTGCCGCATTTCTTTATGTTACTGAAATGTTTTATTTTTGTATTAGCCTTTTTTGCTACGAATCTAGTGGTGCTTATCTGAGCAACTAATTTTTCTTAATGTCGCTACATTTTACTATTCTATTGTACTTGAATTTTAAAGTTGTAATGTTGTCAAAAGAAAGCCGTGAGATTGATTAGCTGACAAATGTTTTAGCAAGAGAAGATCTATGAGTAGAATATTAATTGAAGTTTCAGGGACTCCAATTTGTGTTGTAATGAACAACCCTCATGTTTTTGCAAAAGTTAGACTTTGGAAGAAATTATTCATAAAATTTCTCAAAGAGAAGTTTAATTCTTCCTTTTTAAATTATTGTCAAACAAGATATGGATGTAGAGCTACATAATGCACCAGTTGATTAATGTTCACTATTCTTGCCAGTAATTTGTGAATCAATTAATGTTAAAGATTGTTCTAACCTATGTAGCACGGACACGGATCCGATACGGCCATCCGACACGCCGACACGAGGCAAATCCTAAAAAATACATAGGATACGTGTGTTTGACACGTGTGTCCGATACGGACACGACACGACACGGCTTCATGTTATGCGTGTCCGTGCTTCATAGGTTCTAACTTGTTTACTATCTTTCTTAAGAATAACACATTATTTTCTACAGAGTTTGCACATTGTTATGGCTATTCTGGTGAATAATAGCATGCAAAACATTATATAGATTAAAGGGCATCTACAACTATATTGTGTACTATTAGAGTCTAACAGTGGAGGGTTGGATTAAGAAAGAGAATGTTGTATTTAAATGGTGTATAGGCAATCATTTAATAATGGACGGATGAAACATTGCCCACTTACCGAATGCTAAATGGGCCATAATGGTCAAAAAGCCATTAATTCTCCCGCCGATATGAGTCGCTCATACCCACTCATACTCGCAAATTAACATCCTTACTCAATGCAGATATAAGATTTGCGAGTTCGGATCTGAGCTTCAATCGAAAAAATTTGTAGACTAACTGCATTCCAATCATAAATACTGAATATGTGCTTTGATGCAAGCTACTGCCATTACCTAAGCTTCGATCTATTTGGATAGGAGAGAGAAAAGAAAAGGTTTAGAGTCCTTTGGGTTTGAGAGGAGAGAGAAACTAGAGAATAAATAGAAAAAGGTTAATTTAATTTTTAGACAATATATTTTAACATCTACTTGAGAACTTCGCGTGAGTGAAAAGTGAAGACTTCACATAGGAAAAAAGTGGAAGGAATGAGGACTGATGGGCGTCTATTAGCGGCACAAACCTGCCCATTTACTACACACATAACTTCTATTTAAGTAATACCCACCCAATTCAATTAACTAGATGAGTGGGGACGTGTGGACAATAAAATGGGTCAGTAAAGCGGGCAAATGGGTATAAGTGAAAATTTTCAGCCCAACTAGCTAGCAAGAGAAACAAAAAGTGATGCACAAGATAGATCTAAAGTACATTATTTACAATAAGAAATCGATATTATAACATAATCAGTGTTTAACAATTTGTAAACAAAGTGTATTTTCCCCTAGTGAAGGACATATGAAAACAGAAGCAAGAGCTCCCAATACTTTTCTATTGTTTTCGCAGCTATGCCAGCATGCAGCATCCAAGTTACCACACTTTGACACATTGTTCTGTCGGTCTTATTATTTGGTTCTACCAACATGAGCATACATTTAGGATCAATTTATCAAATAAATATCAATTTCAAGAGCAAAATAAGCAAAACACCATACTCGAGAATGTGGAGAAATATCTTCTACATTATATTCAAGAGTGCAATACTATTATGCGTGTACCAAATTTCTATCCTTTAGCAATCCACTTTTTTCCTCACCAATCAAAGTGCGCGCAATTCAAATGTTAAATAAGTATTATCCATGTCCTATTTTCCGGAAACAAATATCATTGTTAAAATCAACAAATTTTTTTTACTGACTACTGTTGCAAAAATGATGAGAATTTAGAGAAAAGCCAATTCAGACTTACAACTGAGGGGTTTTCTGTGATTTTCCTAAACCAAAATCCCAAGCATACGAAGTTTTAAACATAATACTAATCAACAATCTAGGTCCCATTTTCGCTACCCCATATACCAAATTCAAGCAAAATTTAAAGTCCCCCAATCTCCCAAACCCATAATAATATAATATATTATATATATATAATAATATATATATATATATTAATTATATAAATATATATATAATATATATATATAAGAAATATGGGTATGCTTGGTACAAACACAAATTTTGTGCTTGGTAGTGAGGTGACACAATCCACTCCACTCATTTCAATGGTGGACTACATTCACATGGGTTGAGGAGTACATCAGGATATGCAACCATTGAATAAGTGGATGGGATTATGCCACCTCACTACCAATCACAACCTTTTGTGCTTGGTACCAAGATATCCATTTTACTATATATATATATATATATATATATATATATTATTATATATATATATATATATATATATATATATATAATATATATTATTATTTATTTATTATTATAAATGGGTATGTTCAGTACCAAGCATAAAAAGGTGGCACAATCCCCTCCACTCATTCAAACGGGGGATCACATTCAAAAAACCTATTAAAGAAGAATATAGAAAAAGGGCAGAAAATTTACGGGGAGGCGAGGACTTTAGACCCCTGAATGGAAAAAGGGCAGACTGCAAACTGGAAAAGCTGGAAATTATCAGCGGACACCTTAGACTTGAGATACGCAACTTCAGGAGTATCAATAGGAAGCACGCGCCGCCATGAAGATGAAGAAGAGAAGAAATCGCCAGTTTTTTGAGAGGAGACGGCGATGAAATCGGACTGATTGATATGGGCCTTTATCTCTTCAAGCGCCGAGGTGAAGTTCGTCTTCATCACTTGCTTCACTGCTGAGGTGTAGCCTTGCCGTTGAGCTGCGGCGATCGTGGCCTCCATTGTTTTTATGCCTTTTGAGGGGGTGAGTGTTCGTTGTTTTTTGAGGGAGGAAAGTGCGAACTGAAATGATAGTTCTAATATGGGTTAGTCATGTTAAGGAAGCGCGTTGGGTTTGTACCCGAATCCGATAGATACTAACATGAAAATTATGGGTCTTAGATCATCTCCAACCGGTAGCTAAACCGTCAAGATGACGCAAATCATCCTCTAACCGAACGGCATCCTCAGCATCATTTTGGGGGAGAGCTACAGTGTTGCGTCAGATTTGGTGAAGCACTGTACCTTTGGCGCAGAGGTTTTTTTTTGCTAATTTTTAACCTTTTTTTAGCATAGAGTTTATTATTTTGTTGATGGTTTTTAATGTTTCTCTTTTTATTCATGATCAAAATATTTCATTGTAGCTTTTATTTTTTTAGTTATTTCGATATGAACTATTATAATAAAATTAGATTATAAAATAATTATTAAAATAAAATTCAACAATGGAAAAAATAGATAGTTTAATCCAAACACTTAAAATTTCATAATACTAGAACCAAATAGAACATTGAACATAAACTAAAACAACATTGAAAATTAACACTAATTGCAATACATTAAAATTAAAGGAAAATAGAACATTGAACATAAACTAAAACAACATTTCAGTATTCTAGGAAATTATCATCAGAAGGACGAAGATGCTCGAAATATTGGGCAAAAGTACCAGAATCGGTATTTTGAGATCCTTCACCTTGTTTAGTTCTTTTATGCATAGTTCTTGATTGTTCTTGTACAAGAAACTAATGTAGCTTTGGATCAGTTACTTGTGTCAAATCTTTCAGTAAAATTAAAATTTCTTCTCGTAATTCTTCCACGTCCACTTTTTTGGCCACACTTTGAGCTCGTAACATTTGGATTTCATAATTTAGTTGCCTATCAGCATTATTTTTTTCCATAATTGCAACAATTTTTTGATTCTCTTCTTTCATATACTTCATAAACTTAGAACTTTCTTCATCATTTCTCTTTTTTAATTTTGCTTTCCGTGCCCCTATAGGTCTTTCAGTTGAAGTACCACCAAAATCATTGTCATTCATTCATATTAAAATCGAATGAAGCCAGTCCAGGAGATGCTGGTGTGGGAGAGTCTGAAGTGGGAGAGTACTCTGATTGTGATGATGCAAAGTTACCATGTTGCATACGTCCCACTTGAATTCTAGCATTAACATCTGCAAATTTTTCGATATCTTTCAAGATGGGCCTTACATGATCGAATTTGAATCACTTCTTATAATTCTTATCCTGAGCGAACAACACTTTAGCCCGATTGAACTGAAAAATAATATAAATATATAAAATTAAAATTCAATCATAAATTAAATCTCAAAAATATTTGTAACAAATAACACTTACAATATCTTGTTCAGACGCACCGCTTGGATTTAAAATTTCAACATGTCTTACACATCCCCTCATCTTCCCTATTGTAGTTAAGAGAGTTTGCATTCGACATTGCAAAGATCTTCTGGGTCGAACTTGAGTGATAAAAGCAGGCATTGAGCTATGATAATCACTCTCAACTCGAGACCAAAATTGATCCTTAGATTGGTTTATACCTATGATCGGATTTTGGGAAATGTCAAGATATACATGGCAGAGGTGTGAGTTTTCAGCATTTGTGTACGTTGATTTAAAGCCATCTATAACACAAATGAAGAAGATGTATGTTTCTTGAAGTATGATATGTTATTTATAGATGAAAAATGAAAGTGACAACATTTCAAAGCATCAATGACAACATATCAACTTCTAGCACTTCATGACAACTCTTCATGACAACATTTCAACTTTCAATGCTGATCGTTTATCATCTCCATCTATTATAAAAGCTCCTATTGATGAGTTTGCTAAAATCATAAACCTCTATTTTCAAAAATGAATTTTAACAATAGAGTCCTTCTAATTTGTCATCATCATTTTCTGATAATGAAATTGAAGATGAACAATTGATAGATGATATTGAAGCGATTGATGCAGAAAGGGAAGCGGTGTTTCGCATCAGGAACAACAACAACCTTCTCATGGCTTACTATATCAATCAACAAAACAACCAAGTAATCCGTGGAGGCTCAATTCCTGGTCATATAGTGATCAACCGTGATTGAGAAAATGTTGATCGTAATCTGTTCAACGACTACTTCTCTGAGAATCCGCGATATAATGATTCGATGTTTCGCCGACGATTTCGAATGTCTCAAGATTTATTCCTTCACATTGTTAATGCCATAAAAGCTCACGACACTTACTTTATACAGCAAAGGGATGGGGTCGGTAGACTTGGATTGTCTACGCTTCAAAAAATTAAAGCTGTGTTCCGAATGTTGGCATATGGTCTACCAGCGGATGCTACTAATGAATACATTAAAATAGGAGAGTCGACAGCAATTGAAAGTTTTAAGAGATTTTGTCGTGCTGTTGTGGAGGTTTTTGCAGAACAATATCTGAGATCGCCTAACAAAAGTTTTAAGAGATTTTGTCGTGCTGTTGTGGAGGTTTTTGCAGAACAATATCTGAGATCGCCTAACGTTAATAACATTGCCAGACTACTACATATTGCTAAACAACAAGGTTTTCCAGGAATGTTGGGCAGTCTAGATTGCATGCATTGGAAATGAAAAAATTGTCCAACGGCTTGGGCTGGCCAATACGCAGGTCGTAGTGGATCCCCAACTATTATTCTGTAGGCCGTAGCTGATTATAATATTTGGATATGGCATGCATATTTTGGTTTGCCAGGTTCCAATAATGAGATTAATGTTTTAGATGTTGGACCTGTTCGCGTGGAAAACTGTTGCTTTCTTCATTAATGAGATAATTGTCATCTTGGATTACAAAGATCCGGTCTTTTATAGATCCGGTTACAACTAAATCAAAGAAAGAAGAAAAAAAGTAAAAATTACAACTTTCCTCTTGTGAACAAATCGCGAGCTCCTGTTTTGCGGCCGCTCGCTTGTGTGGGTTCTTTGCCTGCGCCGGGGTTGTTTGCCGTGGACCACCGCGCGATCTAGATCCGGTCGGATCTACACGATTATGCGGGTATTATTCCACGAAGGGAATAATAGCCGGGAGGGATTAATCCACCAAGGGAATAATCGCTCGGATCTCGAGATCTAAGACCAAGCTTAGATCTGGAGTATGACCTCGTGTAGATCTCAGATCTGTTCTTTTTTCCTCTCGAGATCCTGCCTTTTCTGACGTGGATGGTCGTCGAGGATCAGATCTGTATGTCCAAGTCTTCAAGTCTTCAAAACTCTGAGTTTACTCTTCAATCCGGCAGAGTTTCGGCTCTTGAAAATTCCACCTCCGAAAATGAACATCTTCTAGCCATTTAATAGCTCTTCAGGACAGTGCCCGCAAACAGAGAAACGTCGGCCACCGTCGGCCACTGTCGGCCACCTCTGGTGGCCGGCACTGAGGCCGAAGCCACCTATGGTGCTCGGCTTAAGCGAGCCCCCTTAGTGTGGGTTTTCCGAGTTTTTGAGTTTGTCCGTTTTTCCGGTTATTGTCCGTGATTCGGTTGATTGAGACTCTGATTGGTTGATCTGATTTGGCAGTAAGTCGATCTCCTGATTTGGCAGTAAATCCGCTTCTGAGTTCCGAGTCCGAAACTGATCTAGATTCGATCGTGATTCGTCCGAGTCTGTTCTCAGAGTGGATGACTCGTTGATTCCTAACATCTATGGCTTAGATTCCGAACGCAAATATGATGCAATTACCGTCGCTTCCGCTGCGATCGTCGATCCTCGTCGCCTCGTTGGTTCGTCGGTTTGTACCGAGCTATGCTAGGGGACCTATAAGCAATTTTATATGCCTACAACGGTCCCACCGGAGGCCTTGCTGGACCTTCCGCCATAGGAGGGTAGTTCTTGAAAAAGTCCTTCCCTACCCTGGTGATCAGTGCATCCTCCTCATTGTCAAAATTGTTAAGAGTCGCTATCTCTGCTCCATCATTGTCTGGAATAGCCGAGACGGTGTTGCATAGCTTAGCCTTGCCTTTGGACTTCTCGAAAGTCCACTGATCGTCGTCGAGGAGATCGGGGTGAACCCACATCACCTGCACTGATGGAAAATTCTATGACACTAAACCTTTTCTCACTGATTGTGAGGATCAGCATTGGTAATCCTCAGCACCGCTTTGGGGATGGGTATGACACCTGCCAATGCGTGAACCTCAGGGAGGCCTGCCCTAAATTTGAGAGTGATCATGTTTGACGTTACCTTATTTTGGACCTTCTCCTTTGTCAGGACTCCGGACTCGTAGAGGGCTTTTAGTTTGTCTTTGAGGATATAGCACTTGGAGGTATGATGACCGACAAATCTATGGAAGGCACAGTAGTTGGGGTCATCTGTCTTGTTCACATCCTCAGGCTTCATGATCTCTTGAAGCTTGATTCTTTTGCTCTGGAGGAGAGTGTCGAATGTAGGCACTACTAAGTCTTCATCAAAGTCGTAGTGCCTCGGAGGGCGTTGCTCATACGGCTTGGTCTTTTAGAACGGAGCTGTCTTCGAGACTGGATTAGAATCTACAGCCATGATCTCTTCCCCCTTTGATCGAGGGTTCCGAGAGGTGTTTGCTTCCGAAGCTCTGTTCTTGGACTGGGGCTCTTCGGCTTCTACTCGCTTGATCATGTTTTCAACTTGCTCGCCCTAGCGAACAAGTTCTTTCCAGGTCCGGGTTTTCACCATGCTGACTCTGGATAGAATGTCGATTGAGAGGTTGTTGCGACACATCTCAACCAGGGTGCTTTGAGAGACCTGGTCTTGGTATTAAAGCGACTGATTCCTGAATCTTTTCATGAAATCGTTGACCGACTCCGTCTTCTTTT
>NC_033802.1:48576193-48578428 GCF_001876935.1 Asparagus officinalis | reverse complement strand
AGACTCCGTTGAGGTGTATTTGACTGTTTTCTCCGTAGATTCTTCGTCCGAACTCGGATTTGAGTGATTGCGGGTGCGTTGGATGCTTGACGAAGAGTTCGGTCCGCTCTGGTGGTTGGATTATCTGTAGAGTGGTCGAGGCACGAAGGGCGTTGTCCTTTTTGTGAACACTGCCGGGTTCCCGATTGGTCCGGGTCTTGGTTGTTCCGAAATCCTATAAGCTCACATAGCTCGTCGATTCACTTCAGTCGTTCGTCGACGTCAATTGGACTCCTGTGGCTCGTATAGTGACGTTCATCATTGCCCTTTAACACTGAACCGTTCATGGAGACCTATAGGCAATTTTCGATGCCTACAGATACCCCCTCCAAAGCGTTCCGGACTTGTTTCTTTTATTTGACGAATAGCTGAAGTTCTTCCGGCACTGCGTTTATCGCTTGGCCGTCGTCGGAGTCTCGAGTTTGTAGCTGGTAAACTGAGTTTGGCTCGTGTCATTGAGTTAACTTTGAACTACCTCCATCACATTGTGTTGACTTAGGGTTTCGGATCACCATGTGTTGACTTTTTGTCGCAACGCGTTGACCGGCGTTGACCTAGGGTTACGCGTTGACCGACGTTGACCCTAGGGTTTTGAATCGTCTAACGTTGATTGGTGCGGATTTTGGATCCTCGAACGTTGACTTTCGTTGCAACGCGTTGACTGGCGTTGACCTAGGGTTACACGTTGACCATCGTTGACCCTTAGGGTTTTGAATCGTCGAACGTTGACTTTTGTTGCAACGCGTTGACTGGCGTTGACCTAGGGTTACGCTTTGACTGGCGTTGGCCCTTAGGGTTTTGAATCGTCGAACGTTGACTTGTGTTGTAACGCGTTGACTGGCGTTGACCTAGGGTTACGCGTTGACCGACATTGACCCTTAGGGTTTCGAATCGTCAAACGTTGACTTTTGTTGCAACGCGTTGACTGGCGTTAACCTAGGGTTACGCGTTGACCGGCGTTGACCCTTAGTGGCTTTCGAATCGTGTTGTCGAACGTTGACTTGTGTTGCAACGCCCGTGTTGACTGGCGTTGGACCTAGCGGTTACGCGTGACCTGGAGGTTGACCCTTAGTGGTTTCGACATCGTCGAACGTGACTTGTGGTTGCAACGCGTTGACGGGCCGTTGACCTTAGGGTTACGCGGATTGTTACCGGCGTTGACCATTTTAGTGGCTTTCGGAATCATCAAACGTTTGACTTTTTGTTGCCAACGCTTTGACTTGGCTGTTGACCCTTGGGGCTACGCGCCTTGCACCGCGCGTTTGACCTTAGGGTTTCGAATCGTTCAAACGTTTGACTTTTGGTTTGCAACGCGCTTGACTTGGCTCGTTGACTAGGTTACGCGTGACCGGCGTGACCCTTAGGCGTTCGAATCATCGACGTTGACTTCGTGTTTGCCATAACGCTGTTGTTGACTGCGTTGACCTGGGTTACGCGTGAACGGCGTGTTGCCCTTCCAGGGTTTCGAATCGGCCCGAACGTTGACTTGTGTTCTTGCCAACGCGTTGACTGGCGTGATAGGGTTATCGCCGTTGACCCGGCTGTTGACCCTTAGGGCTGAATCGCTCAACTTGACTTTTGTTTGCAACGCGTTGACTTGGCGTTGACCTAGGGTTACGCTGTTGACCGTGTCTGTTGACCCTTTCAGGGTTTCGAATCGTCGAACGTTGACTTATTGTTGCAACGCGTCTGACTGTGGCGTTGACTAGGGCTTAGCGCGTTGAACCCTTAGAGTCTAATTGCTCATTCCTTCTACGGCTGTTTCGAATCGTCGAACGTTGACTTTTGTTGCAACGCGTTGACTGGCGTTGACCTAGGGTTACGCGTTGACCGGTGTTGACCCTTAGGGTCTCGAATCGTCGAATGTTGACTTGTGTTGCAACGCGTTGACTGGCGTTGACCTAGGGTTACGCGTTGACCGGCGTTAACCCTTATGGTTTCGAATCGTCAAACGTTGACTTTTGTCGCAACGCGCTGAATGGCGTTGACCTAGGGTTACGCGTTGACCGACGTTGACCCTTAGGGTTTCGGATCGTCGAACATTGATTGGTGTCGATTTTCATCAAGACATCCAATAATCGACGGAAACGGGCGAATTCGGGCCTAAAACAGGCGTACGGGGACAAAACAGGACCCACAACACCCGGGGGTGTCTCGCCCTTGGCCGAGACACCTTGGGGTGTCTCGGCCAAGGCC
>NC_033802.1:48566355-48575946 GCF_001876935.1 Asparagus officinalis | reverse complement strand
GGGGGTTTTGTGCAAAAAGAGGTAATGGCCGAAACTTTGGGGGGTTTATTTGCAAAATTCGTGGGGGTTTATTTGCAAAATGGGACTGAAATTCGTGGGGGCTTTTATGCAAAGATGGAACTGCAATTTTGAGGCTTGGATTCATGTTTATTTGATCAAGAAAAGTGAAGGGTGCTTTATGCAAGAGTTGTTGAGGGGTTAATTTGCAAAACAGCCCATAAATGTCTTAGAGGGGCTTATTTGCAAAAAGGCAGCGAATTTATGGCTGAAATCCAAGGAGTTTAGACCACAAATTCATGATCAAAATTTTGATAACGGCATGTGGAGATCAAACCAAAATCAGTGGAGGGGTTTTTATGCAAAATTGGCCAAATTCGGCGAAAGGGTTTGTTTGCAAAATTTAACCAAAATTGTGGGGTATCGGGGGGTGCTATATGATCAGATATGATGATCATGACCCAACCTGAGCATGTCCTTGACCCGAATTTTGGCCTTGAACACGAAGGGTATTTTGGGTATTTTCACCGAAATTCCCAGCGAAAGATGACAATCATTGTTTCGCATGCACGAAATTTGTAGGTTTAACTAGACTTCAATTATGAAATCCTATTTATGTATAGGATTTTAATTAAAGTTCTTAATTTCCCTTTTAAATTTCGTGTATTCATATTTTAGATTGTACCTGACTTGCTGCTTTTTGTTGCAGATTTCAATGTCTCCACGCCGATCTCGACCTTGTAGGAGTCGTTCTCATTCACAGCATAGTGAGGAAGAGGTTCCCGCGACGTCTTCCCCCGTGGCCTCATTCTTCGGGGGTGAGAATTTATACAGATCTTTCTTCTTGCATCCCTGATTGACCTCTTTGCGGGTCATGAAGGAAGAACCGACACCCTCCTTTGCGGGGGTTAAGGTTTCAGACTTGTCTTGCTTAGCCAATTCAAGTCTTCCGGTATATTGGGGCGATTTTGTGCCGTCCTATACTTTATAGTTCGGTGTATGTTACCACGTTCTTCACGTGATGATGCCTACCGTTCTTTCAGTGTAGGATACTCAAAATCATCTTTCCAATTATTCCGTGAATGAGCTTATCATTCTTATGAGTTTTCTGATCCCATTCTTGTGCTTTATTGCAGTGGAGTTTCCCGCAGACAGCCTTCCTCCTCACGCCAATACTGGTTGTAGCCGGGAGGTCTTCTCTTCAGCTTCCCTTAGGCAGGCTGTTAGCCCACTTCCTCAGTTCGACAGAGATCGCTCAGACGAATCTTGCCGCTTGATACGGGAAGGAGGGCGCCATTGCATGCGCCAGCTTATTACCGATGCCTCCTTTACCGCAGATTCTACCTCCACTCAGGCTTTAAAGAAGCCGAGCTTCTTGTTCGGAGATCACGTCGAGGATCCTGCTACGCTGACCCTTGCCAAGGAACATTGGCTGACTCTCGACGGGGGAGCTTGTTTGTACATCCCCTCGATTCCACGACAATATTCTTTCAGTCACTTGAAGGGACAGGCCGTGGAGCGGCAGATGTCTTGGCGTCTTACTGAAGATGCTGAGCGGGTTCAGTGTGGATATGCCACTCACCATAAGACCCCCGGCTCTAACGGGTATCATGACGTTCGTGGTCTTCGACCCGGGATTATGGGCCTTGACACTTCACCCCCAAGCGAGGTGTCAGCAGCTGCTCCTATCGTGAGTAATCGTCTAGCTCTTCTGGGGAGACGGTTACCTATACCAGAATACAGATGCTATGGTTGGGCTTCCTCACTAGCCAAGGGGTGGTGGGCACGCATGACCAGTTTTGTCTTAGCGCGTTGGGAGAGGGAACTGAAGAGCAGTGGGTTGTATGCACCTATACGAGCCACCATGCACGGAATTCCCAGTCAGCTGTCGTCATTTCTTGGCGTTGCTGGAGACCTACATGCCTGACAGCAACACCTTCCTGACCAGCGGTGGTGAGTTAGGGTTGGCCTTGCACGAGATGCATCATGTTTCTGGTCTTCCGATGGGGGATTGCCCGTATCAGGAGTATTTTCCCTCGAACCAGCAGTTGGAGTGTATGAAGAAAGATACTCCCGACATGTACAACACTCTCTGGGATCTTACTTGCCACTATTATACTTCCTTGATCCAGACTTCTCCTCAAGCGAGAAGGAAGAGGCAAGTCAGCTTGAAGCAGTTTGCCAGCTACTTGTTCCAGAACTTGGAGGGTGATTCCAGTGCGTCCATTCGTGAATTAGACGTGTTGACCCCTTCCGCCGTTAATGAGTTGTTGGAGAAGGCTGAGGCTCGTTCCTACACCATCGGCAGTGCTGAGGGAGCTTTTCCCGCGGGAACCAAGTTTCGTTCTTTTCTCTGCCGTGCACAGAAGTCCATTGGGCCCCGGACTCTATTAGCAGGCTACCTTGCCCTTTGGTTGAAGAAATGTGTTGTCCCGCACCAGCCTTCAGACGCTCTACCCATCGAGGTGCTCTTCCCTGCAGTTCAGCTAGCTTACGGGAGAGAGCTTTCCCTGCTCCCAGCGATGGTTGCTGGCATCCATTGCGGGCTCAGGTGTCTAGTCAGCAGTTTCACACAGATGGGTTCTGAACCATCGACTGAGCTTATTTGTCCGAAGATCGAGCTTCCTTACGCATATCTGATGGCGTGGCTCGTTCTCCACCGTCCCGACTTGATGTCGGCGCCCAGCATTGTTGACATCCCCATCCCTTTCATGCAGCTGTTGGAGAAGAGCAAATGGCTCGGGAATAAGTTTAGCGATGTTCAACGAGAGCTTCGAGTCCGCAAGAGCTGGGAGTTCTTTAAGTGTTTCCCTCACTTTTCAGGTCGCTATGGCGACGTGCTGATTGATGAGGAGAAACCTAGAAGTGATCGGACCGTTCTCGACGCTGGTTGCTTCCGGTGGCTAGTGAACATCCGCATTGGGTATCTTGTCCTCCGGGTGAAGAACCAATGCCACATAGAGCCTTATCTTCCTTGCCGCTTTGCTCGCCAGTTCGGCTATGACCAACTGTATGTCGGGAATCCGAGCCGCAGCCTGCGGGTTGAGGGAGGATTGATTGATGGCGTTCGAGCGTGGCTATGGACGATGGTGGGCTGTACTGGAGCTCGCTTTGCTCTTCCTTCGTATAGGCGTAAGCCACTGATCACTTTCCTCAGCTGCAAGTGGTTCCTTCGATTTTCTTTCTCCATTCTTGTTGGTATAAACGACAGCTCTTGTTCGTTTAATGGCTATTGTCACTTTAGGTAGGACAGTTGACGATCATGAGCCGCCAGCTTCTACACACGCTGAAACGTGTGACAGGTATGTGCATGATCGACCCGTTGGTCCTAGGAGGGTTGGCGCTCCGAAGCGGAAGAAGACCGCACATAAGCCCCACGACGGTCAGCGCCCTTACGGAGTGGACTTAGGAAGCACCGCCGATGGAGGGGAAGGTAACATTTTATTGCCATTGCTTTAAGGTGATTTACCTTTTGGGATTTGTGACCATGTTTTATGCTCCAGGGTTCTTCGAAGAGGGCGAACTCCCACCGGGTTCGGAATCTCCTGGTGTTGATAACATGGATTGCTTCATGCAGCAAATGTGCGACGCCCTTCATGACGGGTCTTTGGGCATCGACCTAAACATCGATCTTGAGCAGATGAATAATGTCGAGCCCACAGTCCCATATTCAGGTATATCTACATTCAATGTTACCTTCCTCAAGCACGGGGAAGGAAGATCTTCCGTTCTTGCTGCAAATATTTTTGAGCTTTCCTCATCTTCCAACATTCAGATTACCCTGCAGATGTCGCGATGGAAAGGCCAAGCTTCTCGAAACCCGATGCTGGCTTATTAGCCGACATGTTGGCTGAGCAGACTACCAGAGGAACCGAGAGACCATTCTTTGGGAATGATTCACCCATCGGTATATATCTGGTTCCCTTCATCTTGCCTGATCTTTTATCTGACTAACGAAGGATTAATATTGCAGCACCAACCATTGGGATTAGCCCAATATCGATTCCTGGCATATCTAGCTTGCCTCGGAATGAAGGATTTGCAGGTACGTATACGACTTAGGGATATCGTACTTCTCTATGTTTATCTGACTTTTGACTAACATATGAATACGACTTAGGGATATCGTACTTCTCTATGTTTATCTGACTTTTGACTAACATATGAGTGTAATCATAGGACCAGCCACCGGGACTGATTCTCTTATGACTCCTGGCATTCCTCAAATGCCTACGGATGATGGACCTATAGGTATGTAGATGACCCTATCATCCCACTCCTCCTTATTCATCTCAATTTTTATTTTGACTAATAAAGAGGTACAATCATAGGACCAACCGCTTGGGCTGATACTCTTATGACTCTTGGCATTCCCGCTGCATCTGAGGACGGTGGGATCGCAGGTATGCATACGATCTTCTTGTCCCGATTCTCCTTATTTGTCCAAATTTCCATTTGACTAATACAGGAGTGTAACTATAGGACCAGCCGTTGGGCCTGATACTACTACAGTTCCCGGAGCTGAAAATCTGCATAGAAGTGACGTCTCCCCGTCCTTACCGAGTGATGTAAGCAATCCGCCTGCAGGGGTTGATATACCCTCTTCTGCTGCTGTCTCAGAGCCCGTCGGACCTCAGCCTGAGGGGATGTCCGTTGGCGTTGGTATGCTCAGAACTTGCCTTTTGAATTTCCTTATCGTATTCGATAATCCGCTGAACTTCTATGTTGTTGCTTGTAGGATCTCGATCTTCCCTATACGAGCGTGTCCGCGTCCTTTTGGTTGATACTGATCCTGACAGAGAGGCTTTTCGTACGGACCTCGGCTTCTTCACTGCCTTTTATAACGGCCTGATCGAGAAACTTCTTCATAGAGGATGCGGCTTCGATCAGTTCAGGCGTTCCTTTTCTCGCCACATGATGATGATGAGGGAAGAAGGATACCCGGAATTGGCCGACTCCTTTACTACTGATTTCGCTGCCCTGGAGTCAGAGATACGAGAGTTGAAGGAGTTGGAGGTTAACGGGGCTTCTTCTTTCGTGTCCTCTCAGTTGGAGCATAGGATGGCACAGTGGCGTGAGCTGAGATCTTCCATCGGATGCGAGCTTCAGTCACATGAGAGTTCCGTTGCGCAGCTGATGGCTACCGTAGCGAGGAAAGACACGGATAGAGCTGAGCTACTCCACTCCTTGGACTCGAGTCGCGAGGAGGTGACTAGGTTGAAGGAGGCCTTGAAGCGCGCCGAGGAATCCGCCGTTCTTATTGCCGATGACCTGATTGGATTGGAGCGTTCTCGTGACCAGGTACTCGAGGAGCTCGGATCCACCCAGGAGAGACTGATGAAGCTGAAGAGTGAAGCCGCGGAGATTTTAAGCAGTTCTGAGGAATCTGCCCGAGCTGATCTGCAGGCGGGACTTGAGCGGAGTTATGTAGATAGACTTTTTAGCTTAAAGTCTCATATTCTTAGCCTTCAGTTGCCTTCGGGCTAACGAGCTTTTTGTTGTATGCTTTTGACTTGAAATAGAAACTCTGCATTTGCTTCTTTTGTGATTTTTCTGCATTTATTCTGAATGACACGTTTGTGGGATTTTTGGCAAACCCCCAGCCCTCAACGGGTTTGATATGTCTTTACCGATTACCGTTTGAAATCGGACTAGCATGTGAATTATTAAACCCGTCTCACATGTAACGTTGTGCTAAGAGAGTAAACTCTCTGAGGCTTTGTGCTATGATTTTGAATACATAGGCTTCGTCTTTCTCACGGGAATAGACTACCCGGCAACGCGTGTTAGGCGTTGACTTATCCCTACTTAGGCTTCGGAATGAAATTCCCCGTGCATCGAATGCCCGGATTGAGAATCGTGTCTTTTCTAAAAGCAGAGACAGATTGAGAAACGGGAGAGGAAGAATTTTATATTCTATCTCCCGGTGCTGAAGAGGAAGAATTTTATATTCTATCTCCAACTGGAAAGGAAACAGGAGAGGAAGATTTTTATATTCTATCTCCTGGTGCCAAAGAGGAAGAATTTTATATTCTATCTTTAGCTGGAAAGGACACGGGAGAGGAAGAATTTTATATTCTATCTCCCGGTGCTGAAGAGGAAGAATTTTATATTCTATCTTCAGGCGGAAAGGAAACTCGAGGTGGGATCTCCACCCCCAGAATCCTGCAGGATGAAACTAAGAGTGGGATCTCCACTCCGAGAATCGGAAAAGTTCGAACGACACTACCTTTTATAGGTTTGGTTATTTGAACCCAAAGAACCCCTCATTCATTGAGGAGAAGACCCAATTTCAACCCTAACTTTTATAGGTTTGGTGGAAAAGGGGACAAAGGTGGATTTTCGTTTATCGAAAAGGAGTGACTCGACCTTAGTCTTGACTATGTGTAGGCTTGACTAAGCGAGATCGGAAACAATCCTAACTTTTATAGGTTTGACTGTTCCAAGTGGACCTCTCGTTCATGGAAGGAATCGAGAGAGGAATTTTGGCTTTGGCCCTAACTTTTATAGGTTTGACCAAGCAGGAGTTTGAGATGACCCTAACTATAGGAAGGTTTGATCACTCGATTTGACAGTGGACCTCTTGTTCATTGAAGGAATCGAGAGGGGATTTTGGCTTTGGCCCTAACTTTTATAGGTTTGACCAAGCAGGAAAGAAAGTGGAATACGGGTAGCAAAGAAAGTGCCAACTCGTATTATCACTCCACGGGAGACTTTAATGTTAGGTGATTCTGACCTAACATGTTGAGTCTGAGAAATGCCAATGACTGGCAGATGGAAATGTTGGTGGATCCACTGTCGTTTAATTTGATCAGTGGATGGTTTGGTGAGTTTGTCGAAGGCTCGGGAGATTCTAGCTTGGTAAAATTCAATGTGTTGTTGAGCTTCCAGGCGCTCTTCATCAAGCCTCTCGAGTTCTTCGAGGCGTTTCTGATGTTGTTCTTCGGTCGACATCTGGGTTGAAAGAGCGATCCGAAGAGATGGTATTTGGATCTCCAATGGAAGAACAGCTTCACATCCGTATACCAGTGAATACGGGGTCGCTCCCGTTGGTGTGCGCACCGTGGTCCGATAGGCCCATAGAGCTGCGCCAAGCTTGTCATTCCAGTCTCGTTTGTTAGTTTTCACGATCTTTGACAAGAGTTTGATGATAGTCTTGTTGAAGGCTTCAGCTAATCCATTCGCTGTAGGATTATAAGCCGTCGACGAGATGTCCTGAATTTTAAACTTTTCGCAGAACCTTATGAAGGCGTTGCTGACAAACTGAGGACCGTTGTCATGTATGATTCGTCTTGGAACACCATACCTATAGATGATGTGGTGCTTGATGAATCCAATGACGTTGCTCGTCTTAACTTCTCTGAGTGGAATTGCTTCGGCCCATTTGGAGAAGTAATCGGTAATTGCCAAGATGAACCGGTCGCCTTTGACTGACGGAGGATTTATAGGACCAACAATGTCCATTCCCCAAGTCTCGAACGGCCATGACGTAACCGACGGATGCAGGTGCTCCGGAGGTTGGTGTACATAATTCCCGTGTATTTGACATGCATCACACTTTCGGGCATATGCAATCGCATCACTCATCATGGAAGGCCAGAAATACCCCATTCTTCTGATGCGGTCATAAAGCTTAGGACCAGGTTGGTGTGCGCCACACTCTCCTTCGTGCGCCTCCCTAAGGACCTCTTCAGCTTCTTTGGTTGATAGGCAACGCAATAGCAACCCATCGTACCCCCTGCGGTATAGCGTTCGATTCTCCGTATTGTAGTAGAATCTTGGTGCTCTTCGCCGGATTGACTCTCTTTCCTTTACATCTTCTGGCAAGATTCCGTGCAAGACGTAGTCGATGATGGGGAAACGCCAATCTCGTGGTTCAAACTCGACTTGGGTAGCGTGTACCTCTTGAACCTCTTCCTCCTTGGCATCTTCATTGTAAAGCGGCACTAGGAGTTGGTGAGTTCTTACTGTAACAAACTGCTCTGTTTCGGGAGGCTGTGCCAGTGATACGGCCAATGCGGCCAACGCATCTGCATAGGTATTCTGTAGCCGTGGAATATGTTCGATGAAGAATCCTTCAAATGATTCCGCTATCTCCACTGCCATCTTATGGTATGGAATTAGATCTTGGCTTCGAACCTCATATTCTCCTTGGACTTGCTTGACTATTAGTTGAGAATCGCCGAAGGCCTCGAGATACTCCACCCCCCGCTCCTTAGCGAAGTTGAGTCCTATAATCAATGCGTTATACTCTGCTACATTATTCGAGCATGGCTCGGTTAACGAGTAGGCCCGAGGCATCACATGTTTTCCTGGGGAAACTAAGACAACTCCCACTCCGGAAGAAATCTTAGAACTTCCAGGAGCACTTGCTACATTAGTTGCTCGTGAAGCGCCATCGAAGTACAAACGCCATACTTGTTGGTGCGAAGTTGCGTTGACTTCGTGGGCTTCGTCGGGTAGATCGTCATATATCTCGGCGGTGTCCGTAGTTGGATTAGCTGCCAGGAGATCACAGATGGCCTGCCCTTTTACTGACTTCTGTTGTTTAAAATGTAAGTCGTATTGGGACAAGAGTAAAGCCCATTTTGCTAATCGCCAGCTCATGGAAGCTGGTTGAGTCATGAATACTCGGACCGGATTAACTTTAGAGATGACATAAATAGTCTGCCCGACCAGATAATGCCGCATCTTCTGAATAGC
This sequence comes from Asparagus officinalis, assembly GCF_001876935.1. Taxonomy (NCBI): domain Eukaryota; kingdom Viridiplantae; phylum Streptophyta; class Magnoliopsida; order Asparagales; family Asparagaceae; genus Asparagus; species Asparagus officinalis. Next base: position 48,567,246 of record NC_033802.1, on the reverse strand, counting down.
GAACACCAAGGCGAGGCATTCTCTCTCAATCATAGGATATCGAGATTCGGCGCCTACCATGGTTCGGCTCAAATAATATACTGCCTGCTCATGACCGTTATCGTCATCTTGTGCAAGTAATGCACTTAATGAGTGGCTCGTCGCCTTGACATAAATCAAGAACGGTTTGCCCGATTTCGGTGCAACGAGTACGGGAGGTTTTGAGAGATATTCTTTAATACTCTCGAATGCCTTTTGACAAGCGTCATCCCATACAAAAGACACGCCCTTCTTTGCGAGCTTGGAGAATGGTTGGCATTTTCCTGAGAGGTTCGAGATGAACCGACGAATATAAGCTAATCGCCCTTGCAATCCTCTGAGCTCCCTGAGGTTCCTCGGAGGTTGTAATTCATTGATCGCCTTTACCTTATCAGGATCGATGTGGATACCTTTGGTGGTGACGACGAATCCCAGGAATTTACCACTAGACATTCCGAGGAAAGACTTGGTAGGATTCATCTTCAATTGATGGGCTCGCATCAAGTCGAACATGGTCTTCAAGTCCTTAATGTGATCTTTTTTATCACGACTTTTCACGACCAAATCATCTACGTAGCATTCGACAGTCTTTCGGAGATGCTCCTGAAAGATCTTTGACATGGCTCGCTGATATGTAGCACCTGCATTCTTTAAGCCGAAGGGCATAACTGTGTAGCAGAAGACGCCGAGAGGCGTTCTAAATGCGGTATGCTTTTCATCATCTGGATGCATCTTTATTTGGTTATAACCAGAGAAACCATCCATAAAAGACATTCTCTCGAATCCGCACGTATTGTCAATGATAACATCCGTGATGGGAAGGGGAAAATCATCTTTTGGGCAAGCAGCGTTGAGGTCTCGAAAGTCGATGCA
>NC_033802.1:48440294-48565355 GCF_001876935.1 Asparagus officinalis | reverse complement strand
ATAAGCGCCATATTTGTTGGTGAGAAGTTGCGTTGACTTCGTGGGCCTCATCGGGTAGGTCGTCATATATTTCGGCGGTATCCGTTGTTGGATTGTCTGCCAGGAGATCACAGATGGCCTGTCCTTTCACTGATTTCTGTTGTTTAAAGTGTAAGTCATATTGGGACAAGAGTAAGGCCCATTTTGCTAATCGCCAGCTCATGGAAGCGGGTTGAGTCATGAATACTCGAACCGGATTAACTTTAGAGATGACGTAAATGGTCTGCCCGACCAGATAATGTCGCATCTTCTGAATGGCGAACACCAAGGCGAGGCATTCTCTCTCAATCATAGGATATCGAGACTCGGCGCCCACCATGGTTCGGCTCAAGTAATACACTGCCTGCTCGTGACCGTTATCGTCATCTTGTGCAAGTAATGCACTTAATGAGTGGCTCGTCGCCTTGACATAAATCAAGAACGGTTTGCCCGATTTCGGTGCAACGAGTACAGGAGGTTTCGAGAGATATTCTTTAATACTCTCGAATGCCTTTTGACAAGCGTCATCCCATACAAAGGACACGCCCTTCTTTGCAAGCCTGGAGAATGGTTGGCATTTTCCTGAGAGGTTCGAAATGAACCGACGGATATAAGCCAATCGCCCCTGCAATCCTCTGAGCTCCCTGAGGTTTCTCGGAGGTTGTAATTCATTGATCACTTTTACCTTATCAGGATCGATGTGGATACCTTTGGTGGTGACGACGAATCCCAGGAACTTGCCACTCGACATTCCGAGGAAAGACTTGGTAGGATTCATCTTCAATTGATGAGCTCGCATCAAGTCGAACATGGTCTTCAAGTCTTTAATGTGATCCTTTTTATCACGACTTTTCACGACCAAATCATCTACGTAGCATTCAACAGTCTTTCGGAGATGCTCCTGAAAGATCTTTGACATGGCTCGCTGATATGTAGCACCTGCATTCTTTAAGCCGAAGGGCATAACCGTGTAGCAGAAGACACCGAGAGGCGTTCTGAATGCGGTATGCTTTTCATCGTCTGGATGCATCTTTATCTGGTTATAACCAGAGAAACCATCCATGAAAGACATCCTCTCGAACCCACACGTATTGTCGATGATGACATCCGTGATGGGGAGGGGAAAATCATCTTTTGGGCAAGCAGTGTTGAGATCCCGAAAGTCGATACAAATCCTGACTTTCCCGTTCTTCTTAAGGACTGGGACAATATTGGCGAGCCATTCTGGATGTTGCTCCTCCCGAACGAAGCCCGAGTCAATAAGCTTCTTGACCTCGGATTCGATCGCCTCCATCATTTGCGGACGAAACCGTCTTTGTTGTTGTTTGACTGGTTTGGCATCCATCTTGATATTGAGACGATGTACTGCTACGTTCGGGTCGAGTCCTGGCATGTCTTCATAATTCCAGGCGAACACGTCAATGTACTCCTTGATAAGAGAGATTAACTCTTCTTTCTCATCGGGTAGAAGACTATCGCTAATGAATATCGGTTTAGGATTTTCCTCAGTTCCCATATTCACCTGGAGTACTTGATCTTCGGTAGGAGGCTCTCTTTGCTCGAACCTATCACCATACTGCATGTTTAGGTGGTGAACCCAAGGATCTTCCCATGTTGGCATCTGGTCGTCTTCCTCTATTGCGGTAGGATCGACCGTGACCATATTTGACATCAACCTTTTGAACGTCTCGCCAAGGCTAGTGTCGGAACCCCCAGCCGAAGAGTCGGAAGAGTACCCGTTTCTAGCCTTGTTAGCGATCTGATCAATGATTTGCCAGCAACATTCGTCGTCGGACGAGGAGACGTAGCCGAGACCTCTTTTATAGCGATAATAATCGTCGGGTTTTCCCTTCGGTACATAGGCCATTCGAGGTGGAACTCGTGGGCCTCGACCAAAGAAAAGACCTTCTCCGAGTGTGAAGTCATACCCATACTTTTCCATCATATCGCGCGCTTTTGCGTCATATCTGAATAGATGAGGAGCAGGTTTATCTTCGTCTTCTTCTTCCTCTAAGAAGTGATCGGGTGTCGGATCTTCTTTTCCTTTGCCGTAGACGACTTCTTTTCCACTCCATTTTCCCGCGGGGATGACAAGCGTCGCTCCGCATGGATCTTGTACCTGCTTTTTCGTCAGACAAAATGACTGAAGAGGCATATGTAGGTCAGGATTATCACAAAGCTCTTTAGTGACGTCATCCAGACACATCAAATACTCTAAATCATCGTTTATTGATAGTTCTTCGGCAAGTTGCCAGTTACAACTATTCTCCGATGATTCATCATCGTCAAGATTGATTACAATGGGTACAATGTCATTAAGAACAAAACCACCATCATAATCAAGCCCTGGTTCGGTATCAGCTTCATCTCCGCTGTCCGTTCCTTGGGCCGATGGTTCAGTATCGGATTCAGCGCCGTATAAAAGGGAATCGGTGAAGTAATTCTCCAATCCCTTAAACGGTTGCTTATCCGCGACCACCGTCTTGACTTCATTGTTTGTGTCTACATATTTGAGACACTGATGTAGAGTTGACGGGACTATAAGGTTACCGTGGATCCAAGGTCGACCCAACAGTAAGTTATAGGATGTTTCCGCGTCAATCACATAACAAGTGACCTCCGACCTCAAATCCCCAATCTGGCACTTGACTCGGATCTTCCCCAAGGGCCTAGACCCGCTGGTGTTGAATCCATAAATCGTAGTGCCAGTGGATGCTAATTTGCTAGTCGGGATTCCGAGATGATGCATCAATCGGAATGGCATGATGCTAACAGCGGAACCCGGATCGACTTGGATCCGGTTGACAACGCTGGAGCCAATGTGACCGGTAAAGTACAACGGTCGGTCATGCTTTGAATTCTTCGTCTGCATATCTTCTTTAGTGAAGGAGATGCAGGGAAAGTGTTGCGCCGCCAGGTTGCATTGTTGAACTGACGGCTCTGGTCCTTCTGGAGATGGCTTGATCCGAGTCAGAAAAGCTTCAGAGTCACTTAAGGCTTCTTGCAGCGCTTTCCTTGTGTCCTTTGAAAGGCGCAACAGCTCGTATAGAGTTATGCGAGCTGGGATGTTGGCCAACTGCGCCATGATGTCGAAATGAGGCGGTGAGCTCGTATTTCCCGGTTTGTCTCTACCAATCGGATGATTGAATCGAGACTGCCTCGGGTTCTGGGCTTCTTGCCGCGGAGGCTCTTTCCCCTTCTCCTTTTGCTGGACTTTCTCCGCAGATGCGGGTGTTGGGGGAATTGCTGAGATTCCTAATTCTGCCAACGTTTTGGAAGGAGGGGTTTTGGTGCCCAATTGCTCGGAAGCGTCTGGGTACTTGTAGTGATACTCGTTCCCGCTTCGGGTTGCAAAGACCTCCTGTTCGTCTTCAGACAGTGGAAAGGTTGGGATTTTGTCGTCCTCTTCTCCTGGAATGGCAGAAGCTCCATAACAAGATTTCCCTTTTCCTTTTGACTTTCTTTTTGATGATGATCCGGTCCATTGCTCATCTGTGATCAAGTCCGGATGAACCCACAGAATCTCACCATTTGGGGTTGTGTGTGGCACGAGCCCTTTCTGGCGCTGTTGGTGAGGATCATCATTCACCGTCTTCACTGCTGCATTGATCACCGGCTCGTGTTGGAACCAACTCGAGGGAACAGTCCCGAAACTAATGGATACCATGTTTGCACCCACTTTCTTCTCTTTGGGCTGCTTCATGGTGATAACCCCAACATCGATTAGGGCCTGAATCTTATCTTTGAGAGCGTAGCATACCTTGGTGGGATGGTGCACCGCTCGGTGGAATGCACAGTATTTCGGATCGTTGACCCTCTTGGCATCTTCTTGATCCTGAATCGGTGGCAACTTGATCTTGTTGTTCTGAACGAGGTATTTGAAGATACCCGGGATTTCATCCTCCTTGAACGAGTAGGTCTTTGGGAACCTCGGCTCCGCGGCCTTTTGCCTTTGGGGCTGTTGTTGCCATCTCGATTGTTGAGGCGCCCTCTGTTGCTGCTGTGGCTGTTGCGGCTGTGCTTGCACCTCAAACACTTGATTCGCATCTACAGCATTTGCTTGTGTTTTCCCCTTACCCCTAGGGGTAAAGTTCTTCTGTTGTGGGACACTGTTTGGTATTTGGCCCCTTTCAGCCTTCTTCCTTTTGAGGAGTCGCTCGGCTCTTTCCCCTCTCACCTTCAAGTCTTTCCAGGTCGTTGGCGGTGCCGTTCCCATGGCTTCAAGGATGTCCAATGTTAAATTGTTGTGGCAAGTTTCGAGGATGAATTCCTCGCTGACCGGGTCCCTGCAATTCATAGCTTTGTTCCGGAATCTCTTCACGAAGTTTTCAACCGTCTCGCCATTCTTCTGTTTTTCATCGAACAGCGTGCCGATCGAAACCTCGGTGTCATCATCAAAGAAATTGGTCAAGAACATGTCCTCCATGTCATCCCAGCCGTTGATACTTCCGGGCTTGAGACGGCGGTACCAGTCGAAGGCAGCTCCGCGAAGAGTGCCGACGAATGACCGCACCATGAGGGGCTCATTTCCGGAAATAATTCCTAAATGAGACTTGAAGTAGATTAAATGTTGGGTAGGGGAACCCTTTCCATCAAACGGCGTAAAGTTAATGAGATTAAACTTTGCCGGATATGGAATGGATTCCCACTCCCTCGGATATGGACACGGTATACCTGACCTTTTTACCTCTTGAGCATTCATCAATGCATTGATTTTGCTCTCCAAGTCTTTCATCTTTTTGTCTTCACTCGTTTCTATTTTCGAGTGGTTTTGGGGAGAGGTAATGTGGTCTTCTTTGGCATTATCATCTACCGGACCACTTCCGTTGTCGTTGTTGACAGGAGGAATAATGACATTATTCCCTTCCCGTTCATTCTCTTCTTGGTTCTGATGATTGGGTCGAGTGGGCTCCTCTTAAGTTGTAATGAATGCAGCAATGAATACAGCAACTTTTTCCGCAAACAGTGCTTTTTGCTGCTGCTGCTGCTGCGGTTGCGCTTGCACCTCGAACGTTTGATTTGCGTTCACGGCGTTCGCATGCGCTTTTCCTTTACCCCTAGGGGTGAAGTTCGGTTGCGGAGCGTTATTTGCTATTTGGCCCCTTTCCGCCTTCTTCCTTTTGATGAATCGTTCGGCTCTTTCCCCTCGCACCTTCAGGTCCTTCCAGGTCTTTGATGGCGCCGTTCCCATAGATTCAAGGATATCCAAGGTGAGATTGTTGTGACAGGTCTCGAGGATGAAATCTTCGCTGACCGGGTCCCTGCAATTCATCGCTTTATTTCGAAACCTTTTCACAAAGTTTTCGACTGTCTCACCATTTTTCTGTTTCTCCTCAAACAGAGTGCTGATCGAGACCTCAGTGTCATCATCAAAGAAGTTCGTCAAGAACATGTCCTCCATGTCGTCCCAACTGCTGATGCTCCCCGGCTTGAGGCGACGATACCAATCGAAGGCCGCTCCGCGAAGAGTGCCAACGAATGACCGTACCATCAAGGGTTCGTTGCCGGAGATTGTTCCTAAGTGAGACTTGAAATATATTAAATGTTGGGTAGGGGAACCCTTTCCATCAAACGGCATAAAGTTAATGAGATTGAACTTTGCCGGATATGGAATTGATTCCCACTCCCTTGGATATGGACACGGTATACCTGACCTTTTTACCTCTTGAGCATTCATCAATGCATTGATTTTGCTCTCCAAGTCTTTCATCTTTTTGTCTTCACTCGTTTCTATTTTCGAGTGGTTTTGGGGAGAGGTAATGTGGTCTTCTTTGGCATTATCATCTACCGGACCACTTCCGTTGTCGTTGTTGACAGGGGGAATAATTATGTTGACATTATTCCCCTCCCGCTCATGCTCCTCTTGATTCTGATGATTGGGTCGAGTGGGCTCTTCTTGACGATTTGTCAGAGTTGCGATTTGCTGGTCATGCATTTCCCTCATCTGCTGCATGGCCATCTCCATCTCGAACTTGAAAGCTTCTTTCTGCCGCGTTAGGGCGTCTTCAAGCATCTTGTTCATTTGTTCGGCGCTGATCATGAGTACCTCGCGAGGTTGTCCCTCGCTGGATACCGTGTTGTCCGAAGCAATCGCGGAGCCGGCATCTGATGCTTCATCTTCTGATGGTAATCTCGTCCGAATCCTACCATAAGTCCCTCGGGTAAGCTTCGTCTTCTGATGGTAATCTCGTCCGAACCCTACCATAAGTCCCTCGTGTAATGGTTCCGGACTGTAGGTGAGTTAGATACCAGGGTACCAACGGGATTGACTCGGGATTGTCCCCTGTCGATGCTCCTTTGCTGGCCATGTTGATGGTGACCTTCGGGAATTCTCTGTCTTTGACTATCCTTCTTCTTCGCTGGAAACGCCTAGGTTTAGCTTCAGACGTTCCGGTGGAAATTCTATCAAACACTGAAATTCTCCTTGGGGTTTGAGCGCAGGAGCATTCTGATAGCACTGCCTTGATTATGTTGGCGCACGGGCAGCGAGACTCCATGTCCTGCACATACTTCTTTCGAGATTTCCCCATACCACCAGCTCTATAGTACAGCTCATCAGCTTGGTAACTGGAGCAACCTATAGAGTGTTGGCATGTGCTCCTTGGTAAAACACCATCATCCTCAGATGAGTGTGTTTCCCTTTGGGCATGCGATGCTTTGTTAGCTTTTTCCAAAGTGGCCCGTTCAAGTTTACGTTTTTGTGAACATAAAAATTGAACGGGCTCTTGTATTTCGACTCGCAATCCGATGCGGTCGGTGATAGGGGCTTTCCCTTTCTCATCTTTCTTGGGGGGATTAATTCGACCCCCAGTTTGATTTGTAACTTGGGGACCTTTCAAAGGTCCCAGTCTTTCCTTGATAGGTACTTTACCTCGATTCTCCGGTAGAGGACCGAGGCGACCTTTCAAAGGAACCCTGAGTTTTGAATGATCCCCATTCATACCTGGCTCCGTTGAAGGTGCCGGATCTGGTTTTGAAGGAACTCGGGCAGCAACTCCACCCACTGGTGTTTGAGGTGCTGGTTTTAGCTTTGGCAACCAAACCCACTTGCTTGTAGATGGGCTCTTGACCACCTCTTCTCTCTGCATTCCCTCCGCCTTTTGTAACAGAGCTCGGGCATGCGCAAGCAAGGCGCGGCGCTTCTTGATTCGCTCCTCGAGCGTGGAGCGGTTCCTCTTGATGTGGATCCACTCACTCGCTCCTGTTTTGGAGGGGAGGTTGGTTGTTTGCCGTTGCTCTCGGCAGTACCTGGATTTTAGATCCTCATTGTAGCGGATCCCATCCAATGATTCAGCAGCTTTGGCTTGTTGTAGGGCGAGGCGTTGGCGCCGTCTTTGGCGAGCCCTCTTCGATGGAGCTGGAGTTGCATCATCAATCGCCTTTGTGGCGGTTGGATCTATAGCCTTGACCACACTGAACGACGCAAGGGCGTTGTGTGGTGCAAGTGTAGCGGCAGCAACGGCGGGATCTTGGATTGAGGAGTTGGAGTTCCCGCGAGCCCTTTTGGGAGATGGGTTCTTCCCACGCCTATTCGGAGAGGCGGATCTGGAGGAGGAGGAAGAGAGGTACTCTTCGAATTTTTGCTGGTCGAACTCGTACTCGACCTCTTCATTCACCCGGATCTTGAGTGCCGGTTGCGTCACGACGGCGTCGGTTGCGATGCCGTTGGCTCCCACTGTGGTCGCCAGCTTGTTTTCGGTGAAAGTCGCTGTTTTTATTGCTTTTGAATCTGTTACAACTTTAAACGTTACAACAAGAATGCAACAAAACAAAGATTACAACTTTATCGAAAATAAACACGAGATCCCGTTTTGGTGCGGTCTCGCTTGCGTGGGTCTTTGGCCTGTGACGGGGATGTTGATATCCGTGGACCACCGGGGCAATCAGATCCGGTCCGGATAAATCGGACAGAGTTTCGTCGATCCGCGTGAGATCTAGAAACTTCTAATCCAGAAATATCGGACAGAACTTCGTCGATCCGCGTGAGATCTAGAAGTTCTAAGCGTATACCTCGGCTAAAGCGAGGTAATAGCTCTTCTTAGTATTAACGCTAAAGGCTAATACTAAGGAAGGATGAGAACGGGTGATGAAGGCTGATTTAGACCTCTCCTCCTCGGTTGAAGTGCTCGATCAGTGTTTGCTGCAGCAGGGCTTCGCCGAGGCTCTCCAAAAATCCAGATCATTCCAAATGAGGTAAGGGGGTCCTATTTATAGGAAAACGGATTTTCCGAGACACCCTAGGGTGTCTCGGAAATTCCGAGACACCCCTGGGGTGTCTCGGAATTTCTGAGACACCCCTGGGGGTGTTTCGGAACTCCGAGACGTCCGTAGGTGTATTTTGATCGTTTTCTCCGTAGATTCTTCGTACGAACTCGGATTTGAGTGATTCCGGGTGCGTTGGATGCGTGACGAAGAGTTCGATCCGTTCTGATGGTTGGATTGTCTTTAGAGTGGTCGAGGCACGGAGGGTATTGTCCTTTTTGTGAGCAGTGCCGGGCTTCCGATTGGCACGGGTTTTCGTTATTCCGAAGTCTTATCCGCTCATGTAGCTCGTCGATTCACTTCAGTCGTTCGTCGACGTCGATTAGGCTCATGTGGGTCAGATGGTGATGTTCATTGTCGCCCATTAACACTGAACCGTTTGTGGAGACCTATAGGCAATTTTCGATGCCTACAATTGATAGGGATGTGTTCAAACAACGTAGCCGAATACAACGCGCTGCTCATTAGACTAAGTTTCGCCAAAGAGCTGGGGGTCGAATACCTTGAAGCTTTTGGCGATTCCTAACTAGTAGTCAACCAAATGCATAGAGAATATGAAGTCAGAAACTAGAGCTTGATTCTATACCATAAAGCAGCCATTGAGATGGCAGACTCGTTTGAAGGATTCTACATCGAGTACGTCCCGCGTATCCAAAATACGTATGCAAATGCACTGGCAACAATAGCAGTGTCTCTGGCACAACCTCTCGACACTGAACAATTGGCTACTCTAAGGACTCACCAACTACCAGACTATGCCTTGGATGCAAAAGAAGCGCACGTGATCGGAACTGTACTCGAGCCTCGAGATTGGCGATTCCCCATTATCGACTACGTCGTGCATGGTATTTTGTCATAAGGTATAAAAGAAAGAGACTCGGTCCGACGAAGAGCACCGAGATTTTATTATAATACGACGACCCAAACACTGTATCATCACACATATGACGGTTTTCTACTCTGATGCCTTTCAACCAGGGAAGCAGAAGAGGCTCTCAAAGAAGTGCACGATGGAACCTGTGGTGCACATCAGCCCTGTCCCAAGCTCTACGATCGTCTCAGAAGAATAGGATATTATTGGCCAACCATGTTCAAGGACGCAGTTGATTACGCCCGACGGTGTCATGCGTGCCAAATACATGCAAACTACATGCACCAACCCCCGGAGCATTTATACCCTTTGGCCACTTCATGGCCATTTGAGACATGGGGGATGGACATCGTTGGCCCTATTTTCCCACCATCGGCTAAAGGCGACCATTTCATCTTGGCAATTACAGATTATTTCTCCAAGTGGGCCAAAGCTATTCCACTTAGAGAAGTAAAGATGGGCAATGTCATCGCATTTATTAAACACCATATTATTTATCGATATGGTGTGCCGAGGTTAATCGTGCATGATAATGGCCCTCTCAGTAATGCCTTCATTAGATTTTGCAGGAAGTTCAGGATTGAAGACATTTTATCAAAGACATACAATCCTACTACAAACGAATTGGCTGAGGCCTTTAACAAAACAATCATAAAGATTTTATCAAAACTTGTGAGAACTAACAAGCGAGACTGGGATGACAAACTTGGCGAAGCTCTCTAGGCCTATCACACCATAGTCCGCATGCCTACTTGTGCAATCCCGTATTCTCTGGTGTATGAGTGTGAAATCGTCCTCCCGTTAGAGATTCAAATTCCATCCCTACGTATTGCTCTTGCAACGGGGATGATGACTAATGAACAACATCATAAACGTCTTGAAGAACTCGAGGCGTTAGATGAAAAGCGTCTAGAAGTTTAGTAGCAGATTCAGTTCTACCAAGTCGGAATCTCCAGGGCTTTTGATAAGAAAGTCCGACAACAAAGTTTTAAAGAAGGAGAATTGGTCCTTGCTGTTCGACGACCGATGATCCTCAATTCTAAGAAGAAAGAAAAATTCCAACCCAAATGAGAAGGACCATTCGTGGTAGAGACGGTTTATTCAAATGGCGGATATTGCCTGGTCACTCAAAATGGTGACAAGCTTATAGTGCTAATAAATGGGAAGTTCCTGAAAAAGTATTATCCGTAGTATGTTCGGGATAACCTATTTAATGAGAAGTTCCTAGAGAGCGCTATTCACGGTGTTCCTAAGGATAACCCAAGATCGGCTAACTATCCAAGATCAAAACTAATTGTCTGGATAAGTCATTCTTAATCACAATAAAAGGATGATTAAGAACCTTCCGCTATATTTTGGAGCCTTCTTTTGTTGAGATGAGATTTGATTACCCCATTCGATAAAATCCCTCATCGATCAAACCAAATGACGAAGGGCCCACCAAATTCTTCGTGGTTAAATCCACCCAAACTCCCACTGTATCCAAGCCTTTGACACTCCCACAGTTGAGGTCTGACGTGACATCGAAAACCCCCACTGAGTGATTTGTACAGGTCAACATTCCCATTGTTATCTGTATCTTCACTCACACTGTTTTTTTGGTCAAATCTTCCTATAGTTAGGACAAAAACCAAAATCCTCTCTCGATTCCTTCAATGAATGAGAAGTCCACTTTTAAAACCGGAATTCTCTTTCGATAAATGAAAAGGCCTCCCCCCAAGTTGAACGATCAAAAGCTATAAAAATTAGGATCGTCCCAAACCCCTACTTGGTTAAACCTCCCCATGGTCTACACCAAAGTTGGGATTTCATCTCGATAAACGAGAAAGTCATTTTCTGATTGGATAACCAACCCTATAAAAGTTAGGGTTTCCAGATCTCTTCGATTCTCGGAGTGGAGATCACACTCTAAGTTTCACCTTTCTAGATTCTCGAGGTGGAGATCCCACTTTTAGTTTCTTCTGGATCATGGAGATAGAGTATAAAATTCTTCCTCTTCAGATTTGGGAAATAGAATATAAAATTCTTTCTCTCCCGCATCGGGTTCGTCTTTACCCTAAAAGAAGACCTGGAGATAGAATATAAAATTCTTCCTCTCTAGATTTGGGAGATAGAATATAAAATTCTTTCTCTTCAGATTTGGGAGACAGAATATAAAATTCTTCCTCTCCCGCATCAGGTTTGTCTTTACCCTAAAATAAGACCTAGAAATAAAATATAAAATTCTTCCTCTCCAAATTTGGGATATAGAACATAAAATTCTTCCTCTCCCGCATCAGGTTCGTCTTTACCCCAAAAGAAGACCTGGAGATAGAATATAAAATTCTTCCTTTCCAGTATTGGGTTCGTCTTTGCCCCCAAGAGAAGACACGATCTTTCCACACAACCAAAATCCATGCCTTTTAGGCATGGGGGATTTTATCTCGAACCCTGAGTAGAGATAAGTCTATGCCAAACACGCGTTGCCATTTAGTCTTTTCTGTGAAAAAGACATCAGGATTCGTGCCTGGAGGAATTTATCTCAATCCTCAAACCGAGATAAGTCTGCGCCTAATACATACTGTCGGGTGGTACGTTCCCGTAAAAATGACCAAGTCTACGTATTCAACATCGTAGCAACCAAAATCCATGTCTTTTATGCATGGGGGATTTTATCTTGAACCCTGAGTAGAGATAAGTCTACGCCTAACACGCGTTGTCATTTAGTCTATTCTATGAAAAAGACACCAGGATTCGTGCCTGAATGAATTTATCTCAATCCTCAAACTGAGATAAGTCTACGCCAAATACACGCTGCCGGGTGGTACGTTCTCGTGAAAATGACCAAGTCTACGTATTCAACATCGTAGCAACCAAAATCCATATCTTTTATGCATGGGGGATTTTGTCTCGAACACTGAGTAGAGATAAGTCTGCACCTAACACACGCTACCGGATAGTCCATTCTCGTGAAAACGACGAAGTCTATGTATTAAAAATCATAGCACTAAGTCTAAAAGAATTTATTCTTTTAGCACAACATTACATGTGAAACGGGTTTTAACAATTCACATGCTAGCCCGATTCAAACGATAATCGATAAAGGCACATCAAATCCATTGATGGCTGAGAGTTTGCCAAAAATCCTATGTGCACCACGCAAGGGATGATTAAGTTTATATATTCAAAATCATAACGCTAAGTATAAAAGAATTCATTCTTTTGGCACAACATTACATGTGAAATGGGTTTCAATAATTCACATGCTAGCCCGATTCAAACGGTAATCGGTAAAGACACACAAAATCCGTTGAGGGCTGAGGATTTACAAAAATCCTATAAGTGTTGTGGTTATTCATCCTATATTGGATAATGATCATAATAAAGAGAAGAGCGCATTAAGTAAAAGACTTTGTTTCATTAATAAAGTCAAAATGAAAATATAAAAGTGGAAACTATCACTCCGAGTACAATCCGTGACTGATGATCCAAAGTTCCAACATAGAGAGATCATCGACAAAGCTCCGTTCGAGTTTAGCCTGCAACTCAGCCCGAATAAATCTTCAGATGTAACTAGTGCCTTCACAGCTGCGCTCCTCAGCTTAGCCAACTTCTCTTCTGCAGGCCCTAGCTTCTCCAATGTCTGTCTTTGAGAGTCTTCAGCATTGGCTAAGTCATCCTCAAGAATAGCGCGAGATTCTTCGGTGTACTTCAAGGCCTTTTTGAGTTTAGCTATCTCCTCGTCGGCCGAAGCTAAAGAGCTAAGTAATTCAGCCTTGGCCTTGTCCTTCCTCAAGAGATTAACCTTAATCTGCATAACAGAGCTCTCCTATGACTGAAGATCATGTCCAATGGATGCTCTGGAGTCATGCCACTGCTTCAACTCAGATTCCAACTGAGTAGCAACAAAAGAGGAAGCACCTCTAGTCCTCAGTTCCCCTAACTCTTGGGATTCATGTCCAGTACGGCAAGATCTGCAACAAGGAAATCAATTAGCTCTGGGTACCCCTCTTCTCTAATCATCGTCATATGGCGGTCAAGAGATCATATGTACTGATCAAAACGGAATCCATGATGAACGATCCTCTTGACCATCTTGCCCAAGAAGGTAAGGAAACTCTCAAGATCTATCCGGAACATGTCTGTGCCCGGATCGGTGTAAGATAGTAAGGCCATAATGCACTCATATGGAGACGGTGAAAACCCTACAAATAATCAAGCAGAAGAATAAGAGAACCAATTAGAGACTACATAGTGGTGAGGGATTACCTTCTCCGCCAATGGGTACGTGGCCAAGTAACTCTGCCTGGCGAGCGTGCGGGTTGACATACGGGTTACTCACCGTCTTATTCAGCTTAGAGAAGCGAGCCTCCATCTGGGTACTAAGTCTCTCATGCTTGGATTTGGCACGTACTTCAACCTGTGTGGCAGACTCAATGGAAGACTGCAATCTCGCACGACGGAGGATAAGAGGCTCGTCTTCTTCTTCAATCATCCCACCTAGGGTAACAAGTGTCATCTTGTTAGGATAAGTAAACAAAACCTCTTGCCTCGGCTTTAATGAAGCCGGTGGAGGTTTAGGGAAAATAGAGCGCTGAGCCGGACGAGCAAACGCTAGACTCAACAATTCAGAGAAGAAAGAGTCTGACAGACCTACCTCAATTTCTTCCTTATCACCTCTAGGTCTGATATCCATATCTCGAATGTCTTCTTCGGAAGTCTCCTCATCGTTATCGGTAGGAAGGAGCCCTCCTCATCCTCTACCCTATCTCTGCCTCTGCAGGAAAGTCTGACAGACTTCTTTCCCTGCTTCTTCAAAAACTCAGCATCTTGAGCGGCTTTAACAGTAGCTCGGACTAAATACTCAGCCTCCAACTCTGTGATGCCTCTCACATTTAGGAGCTTATTCGTGGAAATAAGCCACTTACAGCTGAGGAATGTAAGTTGCGGCTTGTGCTTGGATGCGGGGAGAGTGAAGGTGGCACCCGTGCAACCTGTCATAGTCCAAATCCATGTTCAAACATCGTATATAAGATCTCCCTCGGTACTCAGGCCTCGATTCGGATTCCCAACATATAGTTGGTCATAACTGAACTGATGAGCGAACTGACAGGGCAAATATGGCTCTATATGGCAACGACCTTTCACCCGAAGGACAAAGGTATCCGAGGCGGATGTTCACCAACCACCGGAAGCTTACCCAAATCAAGAGCTTGAAAACCCAACTCAAAAACCCTAAGTCTTGAACCCAAAAATCCTCAAGCCCTAACTCTTGAGAGAAGGTGATTTTTGGCCCAAATAGAGGAGATGATGGCTGAATTTTTGAGGGGTTATAGGTTTTTAAATGAGAAAAGTTTGAGGGAGTAAGAGTTCTTGAAGAATATGAGTTATGAGTTATGAAGAGTTTGAAAGAGAAGAGAGTTTGAAGAAGAAAAAAGGAGGGAGGAGATGAAATTCAGATTTAGAGGGGGACCACAAAAAACCCTTGTACAAAACCCTTATCTCTCTCTTCTCTCTCTCATAGGGTCGGCCCTATTCTCTCTCTATTTTCTCTCTCCTCTCTCTCATGAACCCTCTCTCTCTTGTTTGGCTGAGATTGTCTCGGCTAAACCGAGATTGTCCCGAGTTTAAAATTCTGTCCCGAGTTGAATTTTGTCCCGAGCTCGAAATTATGTCTCAAGTTCAGAATTCTGTCCCGAGCTCAGAATTCTGTCCCGAGTTCAAAACTCTATCCCGAGCTCAAAATTTTGTCCCGAGTTCAGAATTCTATCCCGAGTTTAGAATTCTATCCTGAGCTCAGAACTCTGTCCCGATATAAAAATTCTGTCCCGAGATCAAAATTCTGTCCCAAGCCCAAAATGGGTCCCACACATTTAAATACTATATTTAGTCCGTATTCGCTCGTTATGCGTCCGTTGCGGTGTATTCGAAGCCTATATTCACACTTCGATTAGTATATGAGTATAAACTACATCTCCTTGAACCTCCGACGGGTACATGAGGTTAACCTGATTCCCGATACTCCTAGGAGTATACGAGTATAAACTGGTCCTCCTCGCTCCAACGCCTTATGAGCCTAAACTGTGTAGACTCCGGTTCACGTATGAGTATAAACTGTGTTTATTCTGGCCAACGCATAGCCGAAGGTCAACGCCAGTCATAGAGTAGCCTTGGGTCAACGTCGGTCAACGTGTAGCCAACAGTCAACACGTAGCCGTAAGCCAATGCTAGTGAAAACGTAGCCTTGGGTCAACGCCAGTCAACGCGTTACGATGAAAGTCAACACCGTCGAAGCGTAGCCAACGGTCAACACCGGTCAATGCGTAGCCGTAAATCAATGCCGGTCAACACGTTGCAATGAAAGTCAATGCCGGTCAACGCGTTGCGATGAGAGTCAACCCCGGTCAATGTGTTGCGATGAAAGTCAATGCCTGGCAACACATAGTCATAAATCAACGTCGGCCAATGCGTTGCAATGAAAGTCAACGCCGGTCAATGCGTTGTGATGAAGGTCAACGCTGGTCAAAACGTTGCGATGAATGTCAACGCTGATCAATGCATTACGAGGAAGGTCAATGCGTTGACAAATTTTAGCCAAAACAAGGCTCAAATCAATTCTAGAACAAAGGATAATCCTAGGGAGTTAATCGTAATTCAGATACGAACCTCCGATGAATATAATCAGTTCAACGTCGACTCAATGACACGAGCTAAAATCAAAGATCAATATACATGTTTTAATTCGAGACTTCAAATATGGTCAGACGATAAATGCAGTGCTGGGAGAATTTCAGCTATTCGACAAAATACTGAATAGACTGAAAATCGTAGAAGTCAAGAACTAAAGGTAATTACAGGTTCTTTTACACCGACTGAAGGTTGGGCCTATCACATCCAAAGTATTCCAAGATCTTTTATAAAAGAAATGAGATTGAAACACTTTGGAGGGTGTATCTGTAGACGTCAAAAATTACCTATGGGTTCCCACACGCAGCTCAAGACGGAGAGAAGATGATGAATGAAATTATCTAAGTTGAAGAGGATTATCTGATATTGACAAGCGAATGAAGTGAGTCGACGAATCGTACGAGTCAACGGGACGGCTGAATAGCTAAGAAACGATCCAATCGGGAATTACGTTTCACTCACAAAAGGTGAAGTGCCACTCATGTCTCATCTGTTCCATATATAATTTTCCCATGTAAGGTTGTAGATCTCTTCTTTGGCTTTCTGACGCATCTTGAATCGCGTCATTCCGAGATCGGACCAAGGAATTACGGCGAAAATAGTCAAAACGGGGAAAACGACGTCGGCCAAGGCCAAGACATGTTTATGTCTCTCGGCCTGGCCGAGACAGTCCAGGCCTGACCCGGACTGTCCCGACCTACTCTGAACTATCCTGACCTACCCTGGACTATCCCGACTGACCTCGGACTATCCCGACCTGTTCAGGACTGTCCCGACCTCGAAAAAGTTATTTGATGCCATTTTTTCACTATTAACTGCCCCGATTGTGATCCACAACCTCCCTAACTGATTTGAGGTTATCTATAAACATGGTTAAGTGGTTATAACTAAGGATAAGATCAAATCGTTTGTTCTTATCCAAAAATAGGGCTTCTGAAGCCTATAAATACAGCCCTAGGGCCTTGATTCGCACAGATCCGAAATTCTTAAGCCTCAGTGAAGCTCTGCTAGATTGAAGAGTGAGGAGCCACGAATTTCAGAGAGGAGGAAGAGATCTTGGTGAGTTCTTTAGCATAAAGAAGGAGAGTTTTATAGATCTGCAGTCCGATTCATCCCATTTCCTTGAAATCGTACCTAGCTGCGATTCTCGAGAAGAGTGATTATCTCGCTTTGCCAATATATTTACTTTAGTTTCTTGTCTCCTTTGCAAGGCAACAAAATTTATATTAGATCTGGTCAGTCGGTGGTCCACGGATAAATCCTGGCACAGGTCAAGACCCCACGCAAACAACGGGTGATAAACATCCGTGGTGTATGCTTTCAGAAAGTTGTATTTTTTATTTTATTTGTGTAAGAGAAGTCTTATAAAAAGGCTCACTCTTTCGAACTTGTTGTAAGTCAATAAACGATTATAATGAGTTCCCAAATGAAACCAACTTTCGCCTGAAACAGCTCAGTCAACTAATGGCAATCTCTCAGCCTTATTTGAGTTTTTCAAAAGAGAGATGACCAGTTATCGAATTCTCCCTAGAAGAGGAACAAATGCATCAAGGAGATGTAGGGTCTGATCATTTAGGATAAAAAACATTGGCGTCTCCAAAGCCAAGTCAGGAGGCAAAGGTCCTCAAGGACCTTCAAAAACAGCTCAACGCTCTTTCTCAGTGAACTGAGCTTAAGAAGGTTAGAATCATCCGATCTTACCCCATCGAATTCCCTATCTGATGAAGTTTAATCCACCGACATTGCATACGTTGATGGCAAAGGTTCTCTAAACCAGCATATCTAGTACTTCCACCAACAAACTGGGAAGGTGGTGGGCAATGATGTGACGTGACTTTTCATTGGCACCCTTCAGGCCGTAGCCTTTGATTGGTTTCGGAATCTTTCTAAGGGATCAATCAAATCCTCGACTAATCTGAAATCAAAGTTCCCCTCATAATTCTATGAGGAACAATTAGATGTTACCATGGCCAAACTCCTCTCTGAAAAGCAAAGGGAAATGAGACGATCAGAGAGTTCATTGATCGATTTCGCAATCTGACATTACGATGTCGAGATATGCCTTTGCTGATGCTACTCCAAACTTGTTGACATAATTTTATGGGTCATAGAAGCTCATATGGGCACGCCTATATATGTAAGGACTTGATGGAGCAAGCTGAAATAGTAAAGAAATTATCAGAATGTTTCAACAAGTTCGATGCCTATACCAATTTTAAGGGTAGCAAAGGCAAACAAGGGCATTCCTCCTAACTGAAAGCCAAAGAGACTTTCACGGTTGAGGTCAAGATGCCTGACAGTTAGAAGAGGGAACCAAGGAAGAACGTTTAGCGTAACTATTCCTTCAAAGAGGAGCATATGGTGGTTATCTTCCATGTCCTCAACAAGGGTAATTGACTAAAGCTTTTTGAAGCTCGGCACCCAAAAAAAATCGAAATGACAGATGATCCTAACTACTATCTTTACGACAAAATGTTGGGACACCCGACAAAGAACTATTACATCTTTTAAAGATAAGATACAGACCTTCGTCAAGTCAGGAATCCTCAAGCACAAGCCTAAGTAAAAGAAAATTGTTGCTAATATAATGACTATTCAATTCGGCTCCATGCTAGAAATATAGGCCCAAGACAGAGTTGTCCCATTGCCCACTACAAGGATGGAGGGGTCATTCATGACCAACAAGCTCTCAAGGACTACCACCAGCATTTTCGACTTCAATTCTAACAATAGCCCATCTCTTGGGAAGATCTGACTTAAATGTCAAATTGGCAATTTAAAGATGGAAGTGACTTGTTATGTCATTAATGTTGAAACACCCTACAATCTTCTCCTTGGATGACCGTGGATCTATTCCAACATGATTGTCACATCAACACTTCATCAATGCTAGTACATCGATAAGCAGGAGGTTCAACAAATGCTAAAAAGCATCCCTTCAAGGGGGTGGAGAAGTACTTCACCGACTCTCTCTTGTATGATGATAATCGTACAATCGAGATTGCACTTCCTAATGATGAAAATAGTGGTAATGAAGTGGATAATGAGCCAGATCCAAATGATGATCCAATCTAGGAAATGGAACCACTTGTAATTGCCCTTAAAGAACCATGTACCGACCAATCAACCAAAGATCAGGGCGACTGAATCTTTAATGAAGTCGAGTTAGCTTATGACTACTATTTAGACTCTGAGAATGAAAGCCCAAGAGTCAAAGCTTTGATGTTTAAGCTAGCTTTAGAACCAACTTTGTACGCATTCATAAATGAGTCTTAATTGGCTCATCACCAGCTAGGTGACTCAGAGGATGCTACCTTCATAGTCCAAGCTCAAGAAGGCACCCAAGATCCTCTTCTCTTTCGAGAAGTTGAGCCACGATGACACTTATCAAGCTCAGATGAGGAAGCCAGAGGAGTTCTGGAGTTCTCTCATTACAGCTAGCAATCTCAACATATAATGGCAAAAATAGGGTACAACTTCGCTCTAAAACAAGGATTAATTTTCAATCAAGGACCAAGAATCCCTCTAATCCCCTTCGTACCAGAAGGAGAGGCCTTCGATTATTATAAATGAACTAAACATAGACTCGGGTACATTTTCCCTGAAGCCAATTCGTAGATAGGACCAGCATTGATGATTTCCTAAATAGCTCTTCAGACAAGTTTAGCTGGGATTCTAACGTTAGCATTGTAGCGATGTTCGGGTGAATTCACGGTTAACATGGTTTCATATAGCTTAACCATGGATCTTGATGAATCCGAAGTGTTTGTAGATCCTGAAGATGATTCCTTGGTGAAACATCTTGGAAAACAATGGGAGTCGTATTTCAAAATTAGCGAACCACCCACCAAAGATAAAGTGATCCAAGCCAACATAGGCGATGAAGCCAATCTCAAACCTTTCTTCATCAGTGAGAGTTTATCACTCACTGAGAAAGAAGAACTCATATAAGTCTCCTTCAAGAGTACATTAATGTCTTCGCCTGGAGTTACAAAGACATGCCTAGGTTAGATCCTAATGTGGTCATACACCTTAACATTGAGCCCAACATTAAGCCAGTCAAGTAACAACAACGACGCTTCAGTCCCAAGTTGATACAACAAATCAAAAAAGAAATCCACAAGCTCATTGAATGTGGATTTATCCATGAAGAATAACATCCGGATTGGTTAACCAATATCGTTGTGGTGATGAAAAAGAATGGCAAAAATCTGGATTTGTATTGACTTTAGGGATCTTAATCTTGCTTGCCCAAAGGACAAATTTCCTCTCCCTATCATGGATGTTATGGTTAACAATACGTGTGGGTTTGAGATGATGTCATTCATGGATGGGTTTTCTGGATACAACCAAATCGAGATGCATCCAAATGATTAGAAGTACACAGCTTTCAGGACACCCATGGGGTATTCTGTTATACAATAATACTCTTTGGTCTAAAAAATGTTAGAGCAACTTAACAACGCGCGATGAATGTGACTTTTTGTGAGTTGTGCAAGAAGGTGGAGTGTTAGTCGATGACATTGCAATCAAGTGTTGTCGTAAACAAGATCATGTTAATGACTTGAGAATAGTGTTTGAAATAATGAGAAAATATCAACTCAAGATGAATCTGACCAAGTCTTTCCTAGGGGTATCATCAGGCAAATTCCAGGGATTTATTATAACATCCAAAGGAATACATGTTGACCCCAAGAAAGTGAAAGTCATTCAGAAGATGTCACCTCTGAGGAATCTCAAAGAACTCAAAGACTTAAAAGACGATTAGCATACATCCGTAGGTTTATATCCAACCTGTCTGGAAAATGCCAACGGTTTCAAAGGCTAATGAAGAAGGGTGTTTTATTTGTTTGGGATGACACTTTTAAAAAGGTATTTGAGGAGATTAAGAATTATCTCATGAAGCCACTTGTCCTAGTCGCATCGGTTTCAAGTAAACCTTTCTTAATCTACGTCAGGGTGATGGATCACTCCCTAGGAGCACTTCTTGCTTAGAATAATAACAATGGCCATGTGCAAGCCATTTATGACCTCAATCAGACTATGATTGGTGCCGAGCATCACTACAATTCGATCGAAAAAGAATGTCTAGCATTAGTTTTTGTGGTTCAGAAGATAGGACACTACCTGACTGGTCAATCCATCCACATTATTTCAAGAGACAATCCTTTACAGATACTTAGGACGAAGCCAGGGTCACTAAACTCTAGGTTAGCCAAATGGGAAATTCCACCTTCACAGTACGACATGATTTTGTGCCGTAGAAAGCCGTCATAGACCAAGCAATAGCTGATTTCTTTGTAGACCATTGTAGGCGTATAAAATTGCTTATAGGTCCCTTAACACAGCTCAGCACGGTGATTCGACAAATCAACGAACCATCGGGTGACGTATCTAAACGCGAGCGTTAGTCCGCAATACCGAAGCCAAGTGACACGACCCACCCATGGGTGGCCGACCCACCCATGGGTGGCCGACCCACCCATGGGTGGCCGACCCACCCATGGGTGGCCGACCCACCCATGGGTGGCCGACCCACCCATGGGTGGCCGACCCAGATCTGTGCCAAAGCACAGATCTGAGTGCCTATAAATAGAGGAGCATGGCTCATTTGTGAAGGGTTGGAATTTTTGGAGGCGAAGCTCTGCTGAATTGAAGGCTCAAAACTTAAAAAGATTAAAGCTTTGGAACTTTGAGGACTTGGACATATCAGATCTGGTTCTTAGCGATCATCCACACCAAATAAGGCAGGAGTTCGAGAGAGATCAGATCTGAGATCTACGCGGTTTCCCTCCGGATCAAAGCTTGGCCTTTGATCCCGAGAACTAAAAGGCTATTATTTCCTTGGCGAAATTTGGCCTTTGATCCCGAGAACTAAAAGGCTATTATTTCCTTGGCGAAATAGTACCCTCGGCTGTTATTTCTTTTGTGAAATAACACCCACCATACTGCGTAGATCCAACCAAATGTAGATCGCGCGGTGGTCCACGGATAAACCCCGACGCAGGCAAAGAACCCACCAAAGCGAGTGACCGCAAAACAGAAGCTCGTGATTCGTTCAAGGAAAGTTGTAATTTTCTTTTGCTTTTGATCTCGTTGTAACCGGATCTTATAAAAAGACCGGATTTTTATAATCGATAGACTATTACAAGAGTGTGCAATGGAATCAATGAAAGCTACGATTTTTCCCGCGAACAATCATCCCATCCCCCAACTTCTAAACTCAACAAAGATATTCTAGATGAGGTCTTCAAGTTGAGTGTTTCCTTGGATCACCAGATGTGGCAACTTTATTTCGATAGTGCATCAAGAAGAAAACACAAAGGAGCAATTGTCGCAAGAGTGTGGGTAGTGCTTATTGATCCCCACGGACACGTCCTCCCTCAGGCTTATTCACTTACAAAGCCATGCTCCAACAACGTCGTTGAGTAGAACACCTTCATAATGGTCTCCAGCTTGTTCAAGATATTGGGTGTCAAATACCTTGAAGCTTATGCTAATTCCAAGTTGATCATTAACCAGATCAAAGGAGACTATGAGATCTGCTACAACGACCTTATACCCTACCATGAAGCGACAATGAAGCTTGCTCAGTCATTCAAAATCTTCTACATCAATTATGTAGCCAGCCTCAAAAACACTCATGCAGATGCTTTCGCGTCTCTCACAACCTTTACCCATTCCGAAGTGGAAGTAGGTAGATATTTCCATGGATTTTATTGTAGGACTGCCGAGGTCGAAGAAGGGGAAATATTTTGTTTGGGTGATAATTTATCGATTGACGAAGTCAGCTCATTTCATATCAGTGAAGACGACATACACGGCGGAGACTTATGTGAGGATATTCATCCAGGAAATCACGAGACTACATGGAGTTCCAGAGACGATTGTATCAGAACAAGGCTCGGTTTTCACTTCACATTTCTGGAGGAGCTTCCAGAAATTGTTCGGTAGCTAATTATCACATTCTAGTGTGTTCCACCGGCAAACAGATGGCAAACAGAAAGAGTTAACCAAGTGTTAGAAAACATGTTGCAGGCATGTATTATTGATTTCCAGGGCGGCTGGGAGGATCACATCCCATTGATTGAGTTTTCTTATAACAACAGTTATCAAGCGACGATAGGTTTGGCACCTTATGAGGCGTTATACGGGAGGTCTTATAGATCCCCTATTTGTCGGGCAGAGCCGGAGGACAGTTTGTTACTCGGACCGGAGCTCGTGAGACAGACTACAGAGAAGGTAGCAATAATTCGGGAGCGTATTCTTGCAGCGCAAAGTCAGCAAAAGAGCTAGAGTTTCCAGGTTGGGGACTATGTTTTGTTGAAAGTATCGTCGATGAAGGGAGTTTAGCGATTTGACAGACGGGGAAAGCTTGTCCCGAGATATATTGGTTCGTTCCAGATTATGGAACATGTTGGACCCATTTTGTATCAGCTAGATCTTCCAGCATCGATATCAAGTATACACGAGGTTTTCCATGTTTCGATGCTCAAGGAGCATTTACGGGACGAGGAGCAGCAGAGGGTATTGGACGCACCAGAGATTGAGCTTCATGATGATTTGACCACTATTGAGATTCCATTTCATATTCTTGCTAGAGAGGACAAGAGACTTATAAATAAGGTGATTCCCTTAGTAAAAGTTTAATGGAACCGGAAAGGAGCTGATGAGGCTTCTTGGAAACGCGAAAAGGATATACGTCGTGACTACCCACACCTGTTTGAGCAGGTAAATTGTTAGTATTAAGTTGCTTGTGTTTATGATTATCTGTATAGTCGTATTTATATTTAGGGCTGTTAATCGGTTTGAATGGTGCGGTTAATAGGTGACACCGAACACCAAACCGATCTATTTTTTCGGTTCGGTTCGGTTTGGTTTTTCACTTAATTTTTCATAAACCAATTGTGTTTGGTTTAGTTCGGTTTGGTTTTTCTCTGGTTTATATCGGTTTTTTTCGGTTATTCTATAAAGAAAACAAGTCTAGAAAAGTAGAAAGTAGAAATGTCTCATATTACATAACCATTTCCGAAAAGAAAAGAAAAGAAAAAAAAATGAAAAAGGGCAGGCCACAATGCCACATAACAGTTTTCGAAAAGAAAAAAAAAGCGATGAAAAACTAGAATAGCAGAAACATGTAGATGATAGATCAGCACTTCAAGTTCAGCAGCAAGCTCCTCCATGACCAACATTTGGGGAAAGGGAAAGCTACAGTACCACGTGACAGAAGTTTCTTCGCCGGTGACGAGAGAACCCAAGATTTGGGGCCGATGGACAGGAGAACCCTAGATTTGGGGGCGATGGACGAGAGGGGACGAGACGGAGCACGAAGGACCAAAAGCTCGTTGGGTTTGGGACTTTGGGGGCGATGGACGAGAACTCAGATTCTCAGAAGCCCTAGAAATATAATTAAAGTCTAATGTAGACTATGTAGTAATGTTGGAACGCAGGCCCAAGGCCATCCTTTTTTTGGGCTTCATTTAAGCCCAAATTTGAAGTTTCTACATAAAATTTTATGTATATTAATAATATATATCTATAAATAATATAATTTCCTTACAATATATATAATCGGTTTTTTGGTTCGGTTTCGGTTTCCAGACATCCGAAACCAAAACCACACTAAACCTTTCGGTTTTCGGTTATTTTTTTGCGGTTTGGTGTGGGTTTTTTCTTTCCTCGGTTTTTTCGGTTATGGTTCGACTTTGGTGTGGTTGTTTTTTCGGTTATCGGTTTTCAAGTTACAGCCCTATTATTTATCGCTGGAATGAGGGTATTAACACTTAGCTCCTAATCATTCGGAACACATGATATATATATCGGGGGTTCCTTGTTCAGATTTTTCACACGACATACTAGTTCCGTTTAGTTGGGGGTTAAGTAGGAGTATTTGTATTCTAGATTGTTAAATATAAATATCACTTATATTTTATATCTAGAGATTAATGGTACAATATGTGTATGTGAGGGTTTCCTTGTCTGGATTATCCTCTCAACGTGCTTTTCTAGTATTAATCTCTAAAATACGATTGCGGAATTTCGAGGACAAAATTCTCTTTTAAGGAGAGGTGGATGTAAAACCCTAAAAATTTGTGAAATAATTTTAAATAAGATTTATTATGATTGGTGATCGTTCTGGGATGAATGGATTAGTTTGGAATCGATTTGAGATCGATTCGCAGCTTCAGCCTCGGTATCGCGAGTCTACTAAAAACTATTATTATTTTATTTTTAGTAATTTTTTTGTTGATCAGATGGGCACAATATTTTCTCCATTGATCTTAGAATGTCAAGACTATATGGTTAAAGTTTTGTTGCGTTCTGACAATAGAGACTGAAACACTATTTTTTTAATATTTGCGCCATTGATCAGATATGCACGATATTTGCGCCATTGATCACAAGTATTGTTTCGATCACGTATGTGTAATAATTAATTGAAACCGCATAGATATACATGTATGTATATCGTTGATGAGCACCGCTCAGTACTACTTGGGATAGTACGTCGATATACCATTAGTACAGGCAATTGAGTCGGGTTTTTGGATGCTTGATCTAGTAGTCCATCCCGCACGTAAATGCGATGAGGCTTGTGAGCCGTATACCTAGGATACCTTGATTTGGTAGTCCGTCCTGCACGTTGATATGCTGAGACTAATGAGCCGTGTACACTATTAGGATGTCGATTTGGTAGTCCGTCCCGCAAGATAATGCTATGAATTATAAACTTTGTAAGGATTTGCATTGTGATAATTATCTGATAGCCTGAGTCTTGGTGGACGCCATTATGAACATGACTCATCATTGAGTTATATATGACTGAGGTACTTTACTCTAGAGTGTACGCAGGATTATATACTGTTGTTTATATTATCTTCCAAAGGATAGTAGAAGATATATTTGGTCTGATATTTGTAATGACTTTACTTCCTTTTTTATTTATTCCTAGTTTAGAATTGATAATTAGCAATTTACAATTTGAGGCATATGGTATATACATTAGGGTTTCCTTATTTGGATTATTTCGCTTGACGTACCAGTTTAGTGTTGTGAGTTTCTAATTATTAATTCTATTTAGATTGTTTATTCTTAGTTCGGAATTGATATTTAGTTATCTACAATTTAAGACATATGGTATATACATGAGGGTTTCCTTGTTTGGATTATTTCGCTCGACGTACTACATCTCGTGTTGTAGGTTTCTAAATAATTCCATTTAGATACAGGGTAAATAATCTAGGTAGACTATACTTAATAGATAGAGCCTCCATCACATCTAGTAGCCCTTCCCCTGGGGGCAGATCGAGATGATCTTGCTATAGCTCTTTGACGCTCTTATTGTTTCTCTTTTTAATTTTCAATTCTTTTCAGGCAGCAGCTCAGAGTATCGGAGAGCCGCAGGACGATGGACTTCTAGCATAATCGCTGTCACATGTTTTTAGTAGATGAGACTCCATCATAGTTGATATTTCTTTTCGGACATTTAAAGTTTTGTATTTCATCTTGTAAAGGTTGTGTGTCTTAGTTTATTTTCAGTTGACTCATATTGAGATAGTTCAAATTTACTTCAGACTTCAGTTGTATTCAGTTTATTCAGTTGAGACATGATTATATTTATTAGATATCTCTTTCTACATCATATCTAATACATTTATTTTCCTTATTTTGCCTGTTTTGTACCTACACTTGTTGTTGATTCCACTAGAGAGATATTACTGTGATGGTGAAACGTGTTGTTACACAGTGTGGGTGCATGGCAGGTTTGACATCTCTAGGTTCACATTGGACTGTAGCCATGTGTGAAAACAGGGGCGTCACAGGCTCCTAAAGAAACAACAACCAAAATTTTATACCTCAACCACGAATCTTGGGTTTGATGAAATTTTCAAAGAAGAATTGGCTGTATTCGGACAAACTTTCATTAATAAGGAACCTAAAGCTTTCAAAATGCATAACACCATTAATACATACCTTAAATTATTGCATAAATTATTTAAACCTTCAGAATATACATAGTTTAAGCACATTTTTGAGTTTATCGTTCTAGATTTTTTCAAAAACCGAGAAAGAATATTCATCAATAAGGTGAGATTTGATACAGAATATGAATTTTTTATGTTTAATTTGTCATTCTACATCTCCACTTTTTGTCTCATAATAATACAAATAATAAAAATAATTTATTCTTCTCTCATTTGAGAATTTCTTGTTTTTTTGAAAAAAAGAAGGAAAAAAAGAAAAAAAGAAATAAAAAGAGATGTAAAAAATAATGAAAAAAAGAGAGAAGAAAAATTTGACTTCATCATCTTCATACCAAAGATATTTGCAAATTTTTATCATTTTATCATTGTTCTAGATCGATCGAACAAATGTAAGTGCTTTATTTCTTATCGGCTTTACTTTGTGTATTATAGAGTTTGCATTGAGGACAATGCAAAATTTAGGTGTGGGGGTGGCGACTAGTTATTTTTTTCCACTTTATTTTAATTTTTTATTCCTTTTTTGCTATGTCATTTTTTGCTATGCCATTTTTTCTTCTTGAAAAAACATAAAAATATTGTCACTTACCAAATTAATCGAGTTAATGCATAATTAACATATTTGATAAACTTTAATTTTCTAAGTCTTAGTTAGTTTTAGACTCAAGTTTACCTTTCATGATAACTCTAAATAAATTTCTTAAGAAATAATTTTTAAATAGTATATAAAATTTTTACATGCTTAACTTAGAGTAGAAAATATTTTTTCAACATTCCTTGATGTAAATATTTTTTAAGATACACACACACACACACACACACACACACACACACACACATAAAAACTAACTTTGCAAAAGAAGAGTGCGAAAAATAGGCATCAATAAAAACTCTTTTGAAACTCAAGGTGGTTCTATCTTATAAGCTTAAGTTGACTGAGTGATTAAGCTTAAGGAGTATTTTTATGCTCAATGACCTAAGCCCAATTGGGTTGGGATTTATTGGCCCAAAACGCGTTAAATGGTCACTTAGAAAGCCCGATGAAGTAGAACAAAATCACCAAGGGGTAAACAGTGAAAACAAAAACATACTAATATTGTTTTTACATACATAGTTATATTTGTATATACATTTTTGAAAAAAAAATCTTGATTAAGAGTATTAAAAATGTATAAAATAAAGAGTTAGCATGTTTCTTTCAAAATCTTTAAATTAAATTTCTAAGTTAGACTTGGTTTGTATAACTATAATGAAAAGATTTTCTAAGAGATTTGCCTTAGAGTTATACATAATAATATTTTCTTGAGTAAAAAACTAGCTTTAATTAGAATGTTTAAATATATCAATTAAATTAATTATTCACTAGCTTCTTTAAATTGGCAAGTTAATCCAATTTTGTGGGTATATTCACTACAAACCCTCATGAGACTACAACTCGTCCTCTAGGGTAACTTAGGGGTTTGAAGGCTTGTTGTATGCAATAACTACAACCACGATTCCTACAAAAGTAAGCTAGGATTTTTTTCCTTCTTTTCATTCTCTCTTTGCTAAAAGACTAGCAAAAGTTTAGGTGTGGGGGTATTTAGTAATCACATTTTTATTTCATCTTTATACCCCCATTATCTATTTTATTTAAATAAAAATATCACTAATAAACATGTTTTATCTTAATTTACATGTTAATGAAGAATTAATGAATAAAAAGTCAAAAAGAACTCAAATTTTCTTATTTTTTAACTTTTTATTGAAGCCCGAGATCAAGCCAAGCAATCTACATAAGCCTAAGAAATAAGGATCCAATATGAAAAGAAATCAAATCAAAATCATGTTCAAGATGATTAGCCATAAAGAAACGGTGATATCTCTCAATCTAGAAGTAGAATTTAACATATAATATATGAAAATCGCCTATCTTGACTAGATGGAGCTAACTATATTTTTAAAATTTTTGAATTCCAGTCAATTGGTTAACCGATTGGCCAATCGTTTGATCAACCAATTGGTTCGCTTGTTTTATGGCTGAGATTTAATGCTTGGAGCCTAAGTAAAATCTAATGGTTCTTGTTACTTGCTGTAGGCTATAAACAAGGGTAGAAGGTGGGGGTTTGAGTGTGATTTTTTTTAAAAAACTCCATTTAGAGTGGAGGGTTACTCTTAATTGATAAAACCTTTAAAAAATTATAACTTTATTGCTATTAATAAAATAATTTTTTCACCTCTTCGTATTTTCCTTTTCTTCTCTTTGTTTGATGATGAAGATGAAAATGAGATGAAGATGAAGATCAAGATGAAGATTTGTTTTCATCAAGAGGCTAGAACCCTCTTCGAATATAAATTTTCTCTTTTATCTTTTTATTTTCTTGTAATATTTTTTTCTTGCTTTAGATATTTAAGGGGGTAGAACCCACTTGAAGTAGATTTATTTTCATATCTTGTAGAGTAGATTTACTTAGCGAACCTTGATAATCATATTTTATTATAATTTTATACCCTCATTATCTATTTTATATAAATAAATATGCCATTAATAATTGTTTTTATTTTTAATTGCAGATTAATGAAGAATAAAGCCCAATATCTCTTCTCTCAACAAAAACCCATGAATTAAATGAAGAACACAAGCAAGAGCCAAAAAGCCCAAGCCCAGAATCAAGCTGAGTAGCCTGTAGAAGCCGGAGAGAATAAAAAAATCAAATATGAAAAAAAATATTCAAGATAGTTGGCCACAAAGAAACGACGATATCTCTCAATCCAGAAGGCGGAATTTAACATATAATATATAAAAATTGCCTATCTCGATGAGACGAAGCCATCCATAAAGGCAGAAATTTGATAAGACATCGATGCCAGCATCGATGCTGGCATCGATACTAACGAATCGTTACAGATCAATGGCTAATTTTTAATGGTTTTGGATAAGAATTCAATCTAAGGGCTCTCATTGATTGATGTTTATAGGAGTAGAGAGTGAGGGGTTAGGGGTGTGAAAATTTTTATAACTCCATTTGGACAGGAGAGCCACTCTTAATTGAGAAGGCCTTCCAAATGTGTAACTTTTGTTACAATTAATAAAATAATTTTTTTACCACTTTAAATATTTCTTCTCTTTGTTGGATGATGAAGATGGAGATGAAGAATTATTTGGAGGTTTGCATTTCTTTTATTTTTCTCTTTTATTTTTTTTAGTAATTTTCTTTATTATTGCTTATTAGTTAGATTTCCATTCATGCTTGTAGTGTAGATTTATTTTCTTATCTTTTTATGTCTGTTTTGCACTTTAATTTGTAGAGTAGATTTATTTTCTTGTTCATAGTTTAGATTTTTATTTTCTTTTTACTTTTGTAATTAGTTCTTTTTCTTCTTGTTTTTATTGCTTAAGATGTGAAATTAATTCTTGTAGGAATCTTAGAATTGTATGAAACTAGTCTAATTTCCTTTATGTTATACAAATTATTCTCTTACACTTAAAATGATCATGTTTAGGATAATCAACTATTGAACTAATTGATAGAAGAAGAATTTGATAATCTATGCTTATCTTAAATGGTTTGATAGGTTATACTTATGAATTCAGGATTACTATCTTGTTGTTGTTCTTATCATGATTTTTATTTTGATTAGATGATAATTTGATAGGTTATACTTTCCTTAAATGGTTTGATAGTCTATACTAAATAAATCTAAATTAAAATATGACAAAAAGAGAATAGTTTGTATTTAATAATTGAGATTAGCTAGTGGATTCAATTCTAGATTTCTCATATCTTTAATTGAACCCTTCATCTTTTGTTTTCTTAATTTTTCTTTCTTGCTTTTTGTTTTATTCTTTGATTCTTTCTTCTCTCCTCTAAAATTCAATTTATTGTCTCTTGCATATATTCACAACAATCATTCCTCATATCTCTCCATAACCATAATTTTCATCACTCCTAAGTGTCACGCACACAACATAAGAACCGATTCTAATTTTCTCCTACAAAACACCTTCCTCGTGGGATCGATAACTTTTTATACTATAACTTGACACGGTTGTGCACTTGCAACATTTTTGGTACATGTTTATGCTGCATCAAACCCCAAAGGGGCTGTGGACTTAAAGTCCATATTTGAGAGATGTTTGGACATCCTGGCCTTCGCTCAGGGCGAGGGTCGCTAAGACCTCACTTAGGGCAAATCTCATTTTTCCTCTAATGATATTGGGGCTGCTTTTGGTGAGTCTTGCTTCACATTGGGTGAAGCTAGCTTTGTCTTCACTCTGGATGAAGTTCTCTCTACCTCCAACGAAGTTAAGCTTATCTTTAGTGAGTCTCGCCTTGCTATGGGCAAAGCTCTGGTCGAAACTGGGTCTTGAACTTCGATAGCTTTTGGTCAGGTCTTGAACTTCGATAGCTTTTGATCATGGCTATGGATGACCTGTCAGAGGACATGAATTCATCAAGCTTTGTTTGATCGGATTCAATGACCATTGATTCAGTGAAAGACCCTAAGGCTTTAGTGTTGGAGTGCGACACAATGTTCTCTTCAGTTAAGAACGAAGTCCCCAGCAGAGCCTCCATCTTGTTTTGGGTCTTAAGATTATAACGGACTCAAGATTATAATTTTAAAAAGAAAAATAAAAATTTATTCAAAGATGGGTTCTTTCTTGTGTGTCGATGGAGCATCATTATTACACTCCATTGATGGTCCGAACAATAGATATGAAACTTTTCATGATTGGCAATCTATGGGTAAATACATGACTATTTATCTCAAAAAACCACTAACAAATCCTTTCTCACAAGGGCTATTGATTAAGTTAGATGACTCGCTATGGATGGTTAAAATATGTTTTGACAATAATTAACCTAAGTGTTAATCTTTCTCTTAAAATGGACAAGTATCCCATATTAGCATTTATCAATCATATCATATCACACCGGCTAGGGGCAACTTGGGTGACCTGAGAACTCGATCCTTCCCGAGCTAGGCCGGGTCGAGCCAAGCTCTCATCCGACCTCATCAGTCGAGTTGACCACCCTCTTTACTCAGAGGCAGATCGACAACTTACGAGGCTGACAAAAAAGATGGTTCGCTAGCCTCGGATTTCGAATTGAAGTCCAAGAGCAGTTGAGACCTCGTGCTCACGAAGGCGTGGTTCCAAACGAGCGACTCTTGAAAACACCAACGAAGCGTTATATCCCCAAAGAGAAGCGTGTTCGTCAGAAGATGATGGCGTTAGACTTGGAAAATCATGCCAGCACACGATAGGTTGCTCCGGTAATCATGCCGATGAGTTGTACTATCAGGCTGGGGGTACGAATAAATCTCAAAAGAGAAGTACCTGGAAAACAGATTCCCACTGTCTGTGTACCAAGCTTATCAAGGTAGTATTATCAGAGTGTAGCTGCCCCAAGACCGCTCCACATAGGGTCTCGGTATTTGAAAGACTTTCTACCAAAACGTCAAAAGCCCAAGCTAAGGTGTTTTCGTAAAAGGAAGCCGACCGTTCAAGATGATGAATTCTCAGAAGTCACAATCAACATGGCTAACAAGGGAAAGTCCACACGACATTTCAGTCCCGAAGCTTTCCCAAAAATATCACAAACGAATGACTCGGCTGCGAACCGGGGCTATCAGGCCTAGGGATTATAGAAGAGTTCAGAGAGGGCATTCCTCAGATAATGAAGCATCAGATACAAACTCTGCAATCACTTCAGATGTCACTGTGTCCAGCACGGGACGGACTCAAGAGGCATTCATGATCACTACTGAGTAGATGGCTCAGCTCCTTCAAGAAGCCTTAGCTGAGAAGAAGGAGGATTTCAAAATTGAGATGGAGATGGCCGTACAACGGGTCAAAGATTTACATGCCCAACAGCTCCAAGAGTTGTCAAATTAGCACGATGAATCTAGTCGTCGTCACACTACCAATCAGGTAGATAGCGACTCAGAAGTAGAGGACAATATCAATGCCGATACTCCACCTTATGATAAAAATGTTGAGAATGTCCTCAACGCTGGGGGTGGCCCCATCATTCCTTTTCAAAATCGTCCAAAGAAAGATACAGGCGAAGATCTCAAGATGAAAGACCTCGAAAGAAAGATCAATGCTTTGATGTCTGCTCAAGAGGTAAAGACCGGCATTCCATGTCCTTATCTGAGGGAGTGGGAATAATTTCTGTACCCAGCAAAGTTCAACCTGATTAACTTCACACTGTTCGACGGATGCGGTTTGCCCACTCAACACTTGATTTACTTCAAGTCCCACGTAGGGATCATTTCTGGCAATGAACCTCTGATGGTACGATCGTTCGTGGGAACCGTTCATGCAGCTGCCTTCGACTGGTACCGCCGTCTCAAGCCGGGGAGTATCAATAGCTGGGACGACATGGAGAGCATGTTTCTCACCAATTTCTTCGATGATGACACTAAAGTGTCAACTGGAACACTCTTTGAAGAGAAACAGAAAGACGGAGAATTGGTTGAGAACTTCGTCAAGCGCTTCCGAAATAAGGCAATGAACTGTTGAGATCCGATCATGGAGGAATTCATTCTCCAAACATGCTACAACAACCTTTCCTTGGACGTGTTAGAAGCTATGGGCACGCCACCATCCAAAACATGGAAAGAGTTGAAAGTGTGAGGGGAGCAGGCTGAACGCTTCCTCAAAAGGAAGAAAGTTGAAAGGAGTCAGCCGGCAACTAACGCCCAAAAATAGAACTTCACCCCCCCGTGGTAATGGAAAGGCGCAGGCAAATGCGGTGGATGCAAATCAGACATTCCAATTGCAACCCCAATAGCAGCTGCAACAACAAGCGCCAAAGAAGCAACGGCCTCCAAGGCAGCAGAAGACTTCTGAGCCAAAATTTCCGAAGGAATACTCTTTCAAAGAAGATGAGGTTTCTGGTATCTTCAAGTACTTGTTGGAGAACGATAAAATTAAGCTACCCCTAATCACTGATCAAGAGGGAGTTAAAAAGACTACAGATCCGCGATATTACGCATTCCATAGAGTAGTCCATCATCCTACAAAGGCGTGCTACGCTCTCAAGGATAAAATTCAAGCCTTGATCGACGTTGGTATCATCACTCCAAAGAAACCTAATGAAAAGAAGGTCGGAGCGAATGCGGTTTCTATTAGCTTTGGCTCGGTCCCTCTGTCATGGTTTTAGCCAGAGCCCGTATCAAAAGTGAAGGTGAAGACTATTAACGACGATCTTCACGGACAATGCCAAAATGTGCTTGTACAACACACGGTTCCTAATGACGAAATCCTTTGCGTCCATCCAGATCTTCTCAAAGATGAGCAATGGACAGGATCCTCGTCTAAGAAGAAGTCCAAGAGTAGAGGCAAATCCCGGTATCCCGCCTCAGTAATTCCTGAGAAAGATGACGAAGGCATCCCTACTTTATCACTTTCTGAACACGAACAAGAAGTTTTTGCTACCAGGGTCGGCAACGAATACCACTACAAGTATCCTAAAGCCTCTAATCTAGATGCTAAAAAGTTGGTTGAGCTGGGGGTGGATATAAACTCCCCTGCAACTGCAGAGAAATCCCAATAACAACCAACTAATAAGCAGAAAGAGAAAGAACCCCAACATCAAGAGGTTCAGAACCCAAAGCAGTAACGATTCAATCGCCTGATTAGGAGAGATAAACTAGGAAGTTCAAGCACACCTTATCACTTTGATGTTATGACTCAGCTAGCTAACATTCCAGCGAGAATAACTGTATACGAGTTATTGCGCCTTTCCAAAGACACTAGAGAGGCCTTACAGGAGCTTGCGTTTTGTTTTTATTTTATCCCTGATAGGGCAACAGAGCACCGGCTTCAGCATTGCAAAGATTCTTGGCGGCCAAGCAGCTCCCTTGTATCACATTCACCAAAGATGACAAGCAAGTGAGGAACTCAAAGCATGATGGACCTCTGTACTTCACCGGATACATTGGCTCCAGCGTTGTCAACCGGATCCAACTTGATCCGGGTTCCGCTGTCAGCATCATGTCACTTCGATTGATGTACAATCTCGGAATCCCAGCCAGAAAGTTAGCTTTGACGGGCACTGTTATCTACGGGTTCAATATTAGTGGGTCCAGACCATTGGGTAAAATCCGGCTGAAGTGCCAACTTGGGGATTCAAGGTCCGAAGTCACGTGCTATGTGATCGATGCGGAAACCTCCTATAACTTACTATTGGGTCTACCCTTGATCCATAGTAATCTTATAGTCTCCTTCACTCTCCATCTGTGTCTAAAATATGTAGACGCTAATAATGAGGTTACGACAGTGGTCGCGGGTAAGCAACCGTTCAAAGGGCTAGAAAACTATTTTACTGACTCCCTTCTTTACGATGCTGAATCCGATACTGAATCATCGGCCCAAGGCACGGACGGCAGAGAAGAAACTGGTATCAAAGCTGGGCTTGATTACAATGGCGGTTTTGTGCTAAATGATATTGTACCCTTTGTAATCAGTCTTGACGATGGTGAATCGTCAGACGGTAGTTGTAATTAGCAACTAGCCAAAGAAGTAATAAATGACGATTTAGAGTATTTGCCGTGTCTTGATAATGTAATGCAGGGACTATATGCTAACTTCGACATACACATGCCGCTTCAGTCGTCTTGCTTGACAAAGAAGCATGTCCAAGACTCATTTGGAGCAACCCTCATCATTCCAGCTAAAGCAAGGGTGGAAAGGAGTTAGTTTTTGGCAAAGGGGAGACATCTCCACGATCATATCTATTTTCAAAGGAAAATAGTGACGATGAGAGATTCGGTCCTCATTTATCTAGATACAATCAACAATCACATAACTTCATGAAGAAATAGGGATACAACTTTTCACTCGGAGAAGGTCTCTGTTTTGGTCGAGGCCCACGGGTTCCACCTCGTCTAGCCTATGGTACCGAAAGGAAAACCCGACAATTATTACGACCATAAAAGGCGCCTAGGCTACACCTCTTCATCCAATGATGAATGTAGCTGGCAAGTCATCGACCAATTAGCAAATAAGGACGAATACTCATCCGACTCTTCCAATTGGGATTCCGATGTCAGTCTTGGAGAAATATTCAAAAGCCTGATATCAAATATGGCCACGATTTATCCTGACACAATGGAAGAAGATGATCTTCCAACCTGGGAAGACCCGTGGATTCATCACCTGAATATTCAGTATGGGGACCGGTTCGAGCAAAGGGAACCTCCCACCGAAGACAAAGTGGTCCAGGTGAACATGGGTGACGAAGCGAATTCGAAACCAATATTCGTGAGTGGTAGTCTTCCACCAAATGAGAAAGAAGAGTTGATTGCTCTTATTAGAGAATATATTAATTTTTTCACCTGGAATTACGAAGACATGCTAGGACTTGACCCGGACGTGGCAATGCATCGCCTCAATATCAAATTAGATGCTAAACCAGTCAAGCAACAGCAAAGACGGTTTCATCCACAGATTATGGAAGCAATTGAGGCTAAAGTTAAGAAGTTGATTGATTTAGGCTTCGTCCAAGAAGAACAACATCCCGATTGGCTTGTGAACATTGTTCCAGTTCTGAAGAAGAATGGAAAGAGCATGATCTGCATTAATTTTAGAGATCTGAACACCGCGTGCCCGAAAGACGACTTTCGTCTCCTTATCATAGATGTCATCATCGACAACACGTGTGGATTCGAGAGAATGTCATTTTTGGACGGATTCTCAGGATACAATCAATCAAGATTTATCCAGATGATGAAAAACATACCGCCTCCAGAACACCACTTGGCATCTTTTGTTACACATTCATGCACTTTGGTTTGAAGAACGCAGGCGTTACGTACCAACGAGCGATGATGAAGATTTTACAGGAACATCTCCAGAAGACCGTCGAATGCTACGTTGATGATTTTGGAAAGCCATAATAAAGATGACCACATTAAAGACTTGAGGATAATGTTCGACCTCATGCAAAGTCATCAATTAAAGATGAACCCTACCAAGTCTTTCCTCGGAATGTCCAGCGGCAAATTTCTTGGATTAGTTGTCATCACGAAGGGCATTCATATTGACCCCGACAAAGTAAAGGTAATAAATGAATTGCAACCCCCGAGAAACCTCAAGGAACTCAGGGGACTATAACAAGGTAGATTAGTTTATATCCGTCGGTTCATCTCGAACCTATCCGAGAAATGCCAACCATTTTCTAAGCTCACAAAGAAGGGCGTGTCATTCATCTGGGATGATGCTTGTCAAAAGGCATTCGAAAATATCAAAACATATCTGGCGAATCCTCCTGTTCTCGTAGCATCGAAGTCGGGTAAACCGTTCTTGATTTACATCAAGGCGATGAACCACGTGTTAAGTGCTTTGCTTGCACAAGACGATGACAACGGTCACGAACAGGCCGTCTATTACTTAAGTTGAACTTTGATTGGTGCTGAGTCTCAGTATCCAATGATCGAGAAATAATGCCTCGCTTTGGTGTTCACCATCAAAAGATGCGGCACTATCTCGTTGGACAGACAATCTACGTCATTTCTAACGTTAACCCAGTCCGGGCATTCATGACGCATCCAGCCTCTATGAATTGGAGACTAGCAAAATAGGCCATACTTCTGTCCCAATACGATCTGCACTTCAAACAACAGAAGTTGGTCAAAGGACATGCGATTTGTGATCTTCTAGCGGCTAACCCTACAACGGATTCAGCTGAGTTATATAAAGATTTGCCATATGAAACTCACAAAGTCAATACTACTTTGCATTAACAGGTGTGACAATTATACTTAGACGGCGATTCCCGGGCAACCAATACGGCAAGCGCTCCCGGTAATTCTAGAATCTCCGCAGGAGTTGGAGTTGTCCTAGTTTCTTCGGAGAAACATGTGATACCCCGAGCCTACTTGTTGATAGGAAAATGTTCCAACAATGTAGCCGAATACAACGCGCCGCTTATTGGGCTCAGTTTTGCCAAGGAGTTGGGGGTTGAATATCTCAAAGCTTTTGGTGATTCTCAACAGATAGTTAACCAGATTTGAGGAGTGTACGACGTCTGGAATCAAGACATGATATCGTATCACAGGACGGCCACCGAGATGGCAGATTCGTTTGAAGAATTCTTCATCAAATACATTCCACGTCTCAAGAACGCATATGTAGATGCGTTGGCGGCATTAGTGGTATCTCTGGCACCACCTCACGACACAGAACAATGGGTCACTGTCAGAACTCACCAACTATTCGTGCCGATTTGCGCCTTAGACATTAAGAAAGCACATACGGCCAGGATCGATCTCGAGCCTCGAGATTGGAGTTTTCCCATAATTGACTACGTTGTGCATGGTATTTTGCCACAAGACATAAAAGAAAGAGACTTGGTTCGAAGAAGAGCATTGAGATTCTATTACAACTCAACAACCCATACGTTATATCATCGCGCATATGATGGCTTACTACTCCGATGCCTCTCAACCAAAGAGGTGGAAGAGGCTCTCAAAGAAGCTCATGACGGAACCTGTGATGCACATCAACCCGATCCCAAACTCTGTGATTGATTCAGAAGAATGGGGTATTATTGGCCGACTATGGTCAAGAACGCAGTCGACTATGCCCGATGGTGCCACACATGTTAAATACACGCAAATTACATGCATCAACCCCCAGAGCACCTACACCCTTCGACTACTTCATGGCCATTTGAGACTTGGAGAATGGATATCGTTGGTCCTATCTTCCCACCATTAGTCAAAGGTGACCATTTTATGTTGGCAATCACCGATTATTTCTCAAAGTGGGCTGAAGCGGTTCCACTCAAAGAAGTGAAGACAAGCATTGTCGTCAAGTTTATCAAACACCATATCATCTACCGATATGGAGTTTGAAGACGAATCGTACACGACAATGGCCCTCAGTTTGTGAGCAACGCCTTCATCAAATTTTGTGGGAAGTTCAGAATTGAAGAGGTCTCTTCGATGGCATATAATCCTATGGCAAATGGATTAGCTAAGGCGTTAAACAAGACAATCATAAAGATTTTGTCAAAGCTCATGAGAACCAACAAGCGAGACTGCGATAACAAACTCGGCAAAGCCCTTTGGGCCTATCGTACCACAATCCGCACACCTACCGGGGTGACTCCGTACTCATTAGTGTATGGATGCGAAGCTGTTCTTCCCTTGGAAATTCAAATTCCATCCCTTCGTATCACTCTCATAACAGGGATAAAAACAGAGGAACAACATCAGAAATGCTTCGAAGAACTTGAGATGTTGGAGGAAAGGCGTTTGGAAGCTCAGCATCAAATCGAGTTTTACCAAGCCAGAATTTCTCGTGCTTTTGACAAAAAAAGTCAAGCAACGAAGCTTCAAGGAAGGAGACTTGGTTCTCGCCATCCGGCGGCTAATGATACTCAACTCAAAGAAGAAAAATAAGTTTTAACCCAAATGGGAAGGACCATTTGTGATAGAGACGGTCTACTCCAATGGTGCATACCGTTTGGTCACCCAAGATGGTGGTAAGCTCATGATACCGATAAACGAAAAGTTTCTGAAAAAGTACTATCCTTAGTACACTCAGAACAACCTTGTTTGCGGAGAAAGTTGTTGTATTCATTGCTGTATTCATTACAACTTCAGTCGTTACAATGAAACAAAAAAAGATTGTCTTTTTATAAGACTCTTACACAATGAAAACAAAAATTACAACTCTCTTCAAAACAAACGCAAGATCCGTTTATCGTCTCTTGCTTGCGTGGGTCTTTGGCCTGTGACGGGGACGTCAATATCCGTGGACTACCTGGCACTCAAATCTGTTCCGAAAAATCGGACAGAGCTTCGTCGATCCGCATGAGATCTAGAAGCATGAAGCGTCTATCTCGGCTAAAACGAGATATCTGCTCTTCTTAGTGATTACCGGCGAAGGGTAATACTAAGGAAAAGGGGGGACGGGTGATGAAGACTCTGATGAAGACCTCTCCTCTCCTTGTTGAAGCACTCGACCACTCTTCACTGCAGCAGGGCTTCGCCAATCTTCTCCAAAAATCCAGATCAACAAAAATGAAGCCCAAGGGGGCTATTTATAGGCAATAGGAGCACCTAGGGGGCCTAGACACCCCTGGGTGTCTCAGAAAAATCCGAGACACCCCTAGGGTGTCTCGGAATTTTCGAGACACCCTTGGGGTGTCTCGAAAATTTCCAAGACACCCTGGGGTGTCTCGGAATTTCTGAGACACCCCTTGGGTGTTTTGGAATTCCCGAGACTCCGTTGAGGTGTATTCGACTGTTTTCGCCGTAAATTCTTCGTCCGAACTCGGATTTGAGTGATTCCGAGTGCGTTGGAAGCTTGACGAAGAGTTCGATCCGCTCTGGTGGTTGGATTATCTGTAGAGTGAACGAGACTCGAAGGGCGTTATCCTTTTTGTGAACATTGCCGGGTTCCCGATTGGTCCGGGTCTTCGTTGTTCCGAAATCCTATCAGCTCACGTAGTTCGTCGATTCACTTCAATCGTTCATTGACGTCAATTGGACTCCTATGGATCGGATAGTGATGTTCATCGTCGCTCTTTAACACTGAATTGTTCGTGGAGACCTATAGGTAATTTTCGATGCCTACAGATACCCCCTCCAAAGCGTTCCGGACTCGTTTCTTTTATAGAAGAGGCTGGAATACTTTGGATGTAATTGGTCTAGCCTTCAGTCGGCATAAAGACCTGTAGTTAGCTTCAACTCTTGGCTCCTTCGATTTTTGGTCTATTCGATGCTTTGACGAATAGCCGAAGTTCTTCTGGCGCTGCGTTTATCGCTTGGCCGTCGTCGGAGTCTCGAGTCTACGGCTGATGAATTGAGTTTGGCTCGTGTCATTGAGTTGACTTTGAACTACCTCCGTCACATTGTGTTGACGTTGACTTTGGTTGCAACGCGTTGACTGGCGTTGACCTAGGGTTACGCGTTGACCGGCGTTGACCCTTAGGGTTTCGAATCGTCAAACGTTGACTTTTGTTGCAACGCGTTGACTGGCGTTGACCTAGGGTTACGCGTTGACCGGCGTTGACCCTGGGGTTTTGAATCATCAAACGTTGACTTTGGTTGCAACGCGTTGACTGGCATTGACCTAGGGTTACGCGTTGACCGGCGTCGACCCTGGGGTTTCGAATCGTCGAACGTTGACTTTGGTCGCAACGCGTTGACCGGCGTTGACCTAGGGTTACGCGTTGACAGGCGTTGACCCTTAGGGTTTCGAATCGTCAAACGTTGACTTTGGTTGCAACGCGTTGACTGGCGTTGACCTAGGGTTACGCGTTGGCCGGCGTTGACCCTGGGGTTTTGAATCATCAAACGTTGACTTTGGTTGCAACGCGTTGACTGGCGATGACCTAGGGTTACGCGTTGACCGGCGTTGACCCTGGGGTTTTGAATCGTCAAACGTTGACTTTGGTTGCAACGCGTTGACTGACGTTGACTTAGGGTTACGCGTTGACCGGCGTTGACACTTAGGGTTTTGAATCGTCAAACGTTGACTTTGGTTGCAACGCGTTGACTGGCATTGACCTAGGGTTACGCGTTGACCGGCGTTGACCTAAGGGTTTTGAATCGTCAAACGTTGACTTTGGTTGCAACGCGTTGACTGGCGTTGACCTAGGGTTACGCGTTGACCGGCGTTGACCCTAGGGTTTTGGATGTCGTTGGATGCTCAAGTCACGAGACCAACTAATGAAGCTGATGCGTCAGTGACTCTCGCATTTTTTAGGATTTTTGGCAAACCCCCAGCCTTCAACGGGTTTGATGAGCCTTTACCGACTACCGTTTGAGTCGGGCTAGCATGCAGATTATATAAATCCGTTTTGCATGTGACGTTGTGCTAAGAGAGTTAACGCTCTTAGTGCTACGATATTGAATACGTAGACTTCGTCTTTCTCACGGGAATAGACTACCCGGCGACGCGTGTTAGGCGCTGACTTATCCTTACTTAGGATTCAGGATAAAATCCCAGACGCGTGTGAGGCACGGATTATGGTGTTATTAATAACAACCTGCCACAATGTTGAATATGTGGTCTTTTGTCCTTTTTACGGTCAAGGACTAACCGGCAATGCGTGTTAGACATAGGCTTTGGGATTTTTGGCAAACCCCCAGCCCTACAACTTCGAATATGTAGACTTCACCATTGTTATGGGAATAGGTTACCCAGCAACGTGTTTTAGATGCTGACTTATCCCTACTTAAGCTTCAGGATAAAATTCCCAAAGTTTAGACCTTGGTGTCTTTTTCAATCGGTGAAAGACTAAACCGGCAACGCGTATTAGGCGCTGACTCATCCCTCCTTAGGCTTCGGGATGAAATTCCCCAGACTGGAATTCTGGTGTCTTCTTCAATCGGTGAAAGACTAAACCGGCAACGCGTGTTAGGCGTCGACTTATCCCTACTTAGGATTTCGGATAAAATTCCCCATACCTGTGTGGTACGGATTTTAGGAGTTGAAAAAGTGGTATCTTTTCTTGGGGCAAAGACGAACCCAAGATGGGAGAGGAAGAATTTTATATTCTATCTCCCAACACTGAAGAGGAAGAATTTTATATTCTATCTCCAGTTAGAAAGGAGACTCGAGGTGGGATCTCCACCCCCAGAATCCGAAAAGGTGAAACTAGGAGTGGGATCTCCACTCCGAGAATCGAAAAGATTCGGATAACCCTAACTGTCGGAAGGTTTGATTACCGAACTAAAGATAAATTTTTCGTTTATCGAGAGTGAATTGTGGTTTTGGTCCTAACTGTAGGAAGGTTTGACCAAACGGGAGTTTGAGATGACCCTAACTGTAGGAAGGTTTGATCACTCGATTTGAAAGTGGACCTCTCGTTCATGGAAGGAATCGAGAGAGGAATTTGACTGTGGTCCTAACTGTAAGAAGGTTTGACCAATTGGGAGGTTTGAGACGATCCTAACTGTAGGAAGGTTTGATCGCTCGATCTGTGGACCTCTCGTTCATTGGGGGAATCGAGAGGGGGTTTTGGTTGTGGTCCTAACTGTAAGAAGGTTTGACCAATCGGGAGATTTGAGACGATCCTAACTGTAGGAAGGTTTGATCGCTCAATTTGTGGACCTCTCGTTCATTGGGGGAATCGAGAGGGGGTTTTGGTTGTGGTCCTAACTGTAAGAAGGTTTGACCAATTCTGAGTATTATGTCCAGACTCTAGTAATGAGAGTGGTGAGAATTTGAATGAAAGTTTCTTATTCATTACCTTGCTGTAGTGACCGGGTTATCCCTAAGAATACACTATATGGATTTCTTTTGGGAACTTCCCGTTACATGAATCACCCACCCCCAGCTTCCCCTGCAAAACTGGGTATGGTATTGTACTCATTTGGGTGCTAGGGTTATCCTTAAGGATATACGATTCTCTAAGAACTTCCCGTTACAGAAATCGTCCACCCCCGGTCTCCTCTGCTGAACTGGTTCGGACATTATTCTCAGCTACCTGACCGGGTTATCCTTAAGAATATTAACGTAATATTCTCCAGGAACTTCCCGTTAAAAGTGGGAAACAGTTTAGACTCATATACCTATTGGAGTATGTAAGGAAGGTTTAACCTCTTATACCCTTGTTGGAGGATTGAGAAACAGTTTATACTCGTATACTCTTTGGAGTCTTGAGAAGCAGTTTATACTCGTATACTCTTCGGAGTGTTGTTTTGACTTAATTGAGCGATATAACGCCGGCTTCAACCAAGGTCTGAATGCTATTCTTGAGAGCAAAGCAATCCTTGGTGGGATGAACGACCCTCCTGTGGTATGCACAGTACTTTGGGTCCGTAGTATTGTCAGCTTCCTCCTGATTTGTGATAGGTGGTAGCCTGATCTTGTTGCTTCCAAGGAGGCATTCGAAGATGGCTGGGATGTCTTCGTCCTTGAAGGAATACTCTCTTTGGAGTTTTGGTTCCGAAGTCTTTTGCTGCCTTCGGGATTGCTGTTGTGACCTTGATTGTTGAGGCGCCTTTTGTTGCCGCTGTTGTGGTTGCGCTTGCACCTCGAATGTTTGATTCGCGTCCGCAGCATTCGCATGTGCTTTTCCCTTAGGGACAAAGTTCTGTTGCGGAGCGTTATTTGCTATTTGGCCCCTTTCTGCCTTCTTCCTCTTAAGGAATCGTTCGGCTCGTTCCCCACGCACCTTCAGATCCTTCCAGGTCTTTGGCGGTGCCATTCCCATGGCTTCCAGGATGTCCAATGAAAGATTGTTATGACAGGTCTCGAGGATGAAATCTTCGCTAACCGGATCCCTGCAATTCATTGCTTTATTTCGGAA
The DNA here is from genome assembly GCF_001876935.1 of Asparagus officinalis. Taxonomy (NCBI): domain Eukaryota; kingdom Viridiplantae; phylum Streptophyta; class Magnoliopsida; order Asparagales; family Asparagaceae; genus Asparagus; species Asparagus officinalis. Next base: position 48,521,295 of record NC_033802.1, on the reverse strand, counting down.
CCTCTTCACGAAGTTTTCGACTGTCTCCCCATTCTTCTGTTTCTCATCAAACAGAGTGCCGATTGAGACCTCAGTGTCGTCGTCGAAGAAGTTCGTCAGAAACATATCCTCTATGTCGTCCCAACTGCTGATACTCCCTGGCTTGAGGCGACGATACCAATCGAAGGCCGCTCCGCGAAGAGTGCCAACGAATGACCGCACCATCAGAGGCTCATTGCCGGAAATAATACCCAGGTGCGATTTGAAATAAATCAACTTCGTAAGGTGTGTAATCGGTGCCGAAATCTTCGAGAAGTCCTGAATGAATTTCCTATAATAACTCCCTTGGGTATGGACATGGTTGTAGGCATATAAAATTGCTTATAGGTCCCCTAGCATAGCTCGGCACAAACCGACGAACCAACGAGGCGACGAGATCGACGAATCGCACGGAAGTGACGGAATGCATCCATACGCGTTCGGAATTAAGCCAAGTGTTAAGGAATCAACGAGTCATCCAACCGAGAACAGACTCGGACGAATCACGATCGAATCAAGATCAGTTTCGGACTCGAACTCAGAAGCGGATTTACTGCCAAATCAGGAATCCGACTTACTGCCAAATCAGATCAACCAATCAGAGTCTCAATCAACCGAATCACGGACAAAACCGGAAAACGGACACAACTCAAAAACTCGGAAAACCCACACCCATAGGTGGCTCGGCACAGTGTCGGCCACCCAGAGGTGGCCGACAGTGGCCGACGGTGGCCGACATTTCTCTTTTTGCGGGCACTGTCCTGAGAGCCTATAAATAGGCCTAGAGATGTTCATTTTCAGTACTCCCAAATCAGGAATCCGACTTACTGCCAAATCAGATCAACCAATCAGAGTCTCAATCAACCGAATCACGGACAAAACCGGAAAACGGACACAACTCGAAAAAATCGGAAAACATCGCCCGTGGGGGCTCGGCCATGAGCCGAGCCACCTTCTAAGCTTGGTCTTAGATCCCGAGACTTGGACGATTGTTTCCTTGGTGAAACAATCCTCCCCGGCTATTATTTCCTTGGTGAAATAATACCCGTTGTACTGCGTAGATCCGACCGGATCTAGATCGCGCGGTAGTCCACGGCAAACAACCCCGGCGCAGGCAAAGAACCCACAAAGCGAGCGACCGCAAAACAGGAGCTCGTGATTTGTTCGACAAACAAGGAAACAAAGTTGTAATTTTCATTTCTTTTCAATTTGATTTAGTTGTAACCGGATCTTATAAAAAGACCGGATCTTTGTAATCGATAAACTATTACAAGAGTGTACAATGGAATCATTAATGAAGAAAGCAACGAATTTCCACGCGAACAATCTGGCGACCACAGTGGGAGCCAACGATCTCGCTGCCGAGATCGTTGCGTCGCAGCCGCGGATCTCGATTCATCCTCGTCTAGATCAACCTCCCCCCGCAAGTCCAAGAAGTCCAAGTTCTCTTCCAACAGAAAGGTGCGTTGGTACGAAGAAGTTGAAGCTACCAACGACGACCTCATCTCGATTGACGCCAAAGTTGCGTCAGATGAGGCTCCACCAATCTCCAACCGGATCAAGCTGGTTCCAACCAATTCCTCCGTCACCAAAGGAGCGGTGACTCTCTCAAAGAGAGCCCGCCAAAGGCAACGCCAACGCTTGGCCAAACAATTCGCCAAAGCGATGGAGTCCACCGACGGAGTCCGCTACAACGCGGGTCTGAAGAACAAGAGAGGCAAACAGCCTCAACAACAGATGAATCGAGAGGGGATTTTGACTGTGGTCCTAACTGTAAGAAGGTTTGACCAAGTGGGTGTTTTGAGACAATCCTAACTGTAGGAAGGTTTGATCGCTCAATTTGTGGACCTCTCGTTCATTGGGGGAATCGAGAGGGGATTTTGACTGTGGTCCTAACTGTAAGAAGGTTTGACCAAGTGGGTGTTTTGAGACAATCCTAACTGTAGGAAGGTTTGATCGCTCAATTTGTGGACCTCTCGTTCATTGGGGGAATCGAGAGGGGATTTTGACTGTGGTCCTAACTGTAAGAAGGTTTGACCAAGTGGGTGTTTTGAGACAATCCTAACTGTAGGAAGGTTTGATCGCTCAATTTGTGGACCTCTCGTTCATTGGGGGAATCGAGAGGGGATTTTGACTGTGGTCCTAACTGTAAGAAGGTTTGACCAAGTGGGTGTTTTGAGACAATCCTAACTGTAGGAAGGTTTGATCGCTCAATTTGTGGACCTCTCGTTCATTGGGGGAATCGAGAGGGGATTTTGACTGTGGTCCTAACTGTAAGAAGGTTTGACCAAGTGGGTGTTTTGAGACAATCCTAACTGTAGGAAGGTTTGATCGCTCAATTTGTGGACCTCTCGTTCATTGGGGGAATCGAGAGGGGATTTTGACTGTGGTCCTAACTGTAAGAAGGTTTGACCAAGTGGGTGTTTTGAGACAATCCTAACTGTAGGAAGGTTTGATCGCTCAATTTGTGGACCTCTCGTTCATTGGGGGAATCGAGAGGGGATTTTGACTGTGGTCCTAACTGTAAGAAGGTTTGACCAAGTGGGTGTTTTGAGACAATCCTAACTGTAGGAAGGTTTGATCGCTCAATTTGTGGACCTCTCGTTCATTGGGGGAATCGAGAGGGGATTTTGACTGTGGTCCTAACTGTAAGAAGGTTTGACCAAGTGGGTGTTTTGAGACAATCCTAACTGTAGGAAGGTTTGATCGCTCAATTTGTGGACCTCTCGTTCATTGGGGGAATCGAGAGGGGATTTTGACTGTGGTCCTAACTGTAAGAAGGTTTGACCAAGTGGGTGTTTTGAGACAATCCTAACTGTAGGAAGGTTTGATCGCTCAATTTGTGGACCTCTCGTTCATTGGGGGAATCGAGAGGGGATTTTGACTGTGGTCCTAACTGTAAGAAGGTTTGACCAAGTGGGTGTTTTGAGACAATCCTAACTGTAGGAAGGTTTGATCGCTCAATTTGTGGACCTCTCGTTCATTGGGGGAATCGAGAGGGGATTTTGACTGTGGTCCTAACTGTAAGAAGGTTTGACCAAGTGGGTGTTTTGAGACAATCCTAACTGTAGGAAGGTTTGATCGCTCAATTTGTGGACCTCTCGTTCATTGGGGGAATCGAGAGGGGATTTTGACTGTGGTCCTAACTGTAAGAAGGTTTGACCAAGTGGGTGTTTTGAGACAATCCTAACTGTAGGAAGGTTTGATCGCTCAATTTGTGGACCTCTCGTTCATTGGGGGAATCGAGAGGGGATTTTGACTGTGGTCCTAACTGTAAGAAGGTTTGACCAAGTGGGTGTTTTGAGACAATCCTAACTGTAGGAAGGTTTGATCGCTCAATTTGTGGACCTCTCGTTCATTGGGGGAATCGAGAGGGGATTTTGACTGTGGTCCTAACTGTAAGAAGGTTTGACCAAGTGGGTGTTTTGAGACAATCCTAACTGTAGGAAGGTTTGATCGCTCAATTTGTGGACCTCTCGTTCATTGGGGGAATCGAGAGGGGATTTTGACTGTGGTCCTAACTGTAAGAAGGTTTGACCAAGTGGGTGTTTTGAGACAATCCTAACTGTAGGAAGGTTTGATCGCTCAATTTGTGGACCTCTCGTTCATTGGGGGAATCGAGAGGGGATTTTGACTGTGGTCCTAACTGTAAGAAGGTTTGACCAAGTGGGTGTTTTGAGACAATCCTAACTGTAGGAAGGTTTGATCGCTCAATTTGTGGACCTCTCGTTCATTGGGGGAATCGAGAGGGGATTTTGACTGTGGTCCTAACTGTAAGAAGGTTTGACCAAGTGGGTGTTTTGAGACAATCCTAACTGTAGGAAGGTTTGATCGCTCAATTTGTGGACCTCTCGTTCATTGGGGGAATCGAGAGGGGATTTTGACTGTGGTCCTAACTGTAAGAAGGTTTGACCAAGTGGGTGTTTTGAGACAATCCTAACTGTAGGAAGGTTTGATCGCTCAATTTGTGGACCTCTCGTTCATTGGGGGAATCGAGAGGGGATTTTGACTGTGGTCCTAACTGTAAGAAGGTTTGACCAAGTGGGTGTTTTGAGACAATCCTAACTGTAGGAAGGTTTGATCGCTCAATTTGTGGACCTCTCGTTCATTGGGGGAATCGAGAGGGGATTTTGACTGTGGTCCTAACTGTAAGAAGGTTTGACCAAGTGGGTGTTTTGAGACAATCCTAACTGTAGGAAGGTTTGATCGCTCAATTTGTGGACCTCTCGTTCATTGGGGGAATCGAGAGGGGATTTTGACTGTGGTCCTAACTGTAAGAAGGTTTGACCAAGTGGGTGTTTTGAGACAATCCTAACTGTAGGAAGGTTTGATCGCTCAATTTGTGGACCTCTCGTTCATTGGGGGAATCGAGAGGGGATTTTGACTGTGGTCCTAACTGTAAGAAGGTTTGACCAAGTGGGTGTTTTGAGACAATCCTAACTGTAGGAAGGTTTGATCGCTCAATTTGTGGACCTCTCGTTCATTGGGGGAATCGAGAGGGGATTTTGACTGTGGTCCTAACTGTAAGAAGGTTTGACCAAGTGGGTGTTTTGAGACAATCCTAACTGTAGGAAGGTTTGATCGCTCAATTTGTGGACCTCTCGTTCATTGGGGGAATCGAGAGGGGATTTTGACTGTGGTCCTAACTGTAAGAAGGTTTGACCAAGTGGGTACTTTACGTCCAGACTCTAACAGAGAGAGTGTTGAGTGCATAGACATGGTGAGAATGGGAGTTCTTATTCATTACATTGCTGTGGTTTTGGGAACTTCCCGTTACATAAATCGTCCACCCCCAGTTTCCTCTGCGGAACTGGTTCGGACATTATTATCAGTTAACTAACCGGGTTATCCTTAAGAATATTAGCTTAATATTCTCCAGGAACTTCCCGTCAAAAGTGGGGAAACAGTTTAGACTCATATACCTATTGGAGTATCAGGGAGTAGTTTAACCTCTTATACCGGTCGGAGGATTGAGAAACAGTTTATACTCGTATACTCTTTGGAGTTTTGCCGTTCTCAATTGGCTTACCTTAGCGTTATGACGCCGGCTTCAACCAAGGTCTGAATGCTATTCTTGAGAGCAAAGCAATCCTTGGTGGGATGAACGACCCTCCTGTGGTATGCACAGTACTTTGGGTCCGTAGTGTTGTCAGCTTCCTCCTGATTTGTGATAGGTGGTAGCTTGATCTTGTTACCTTCAAGGAGGGATTCGAAGATGGCTGGAACGTCTTCGTCCTTGAAGGAATACTCTCTTTGGAGTCTCGGACCCGAAGTCTTTTGCTGCCTTCGGGATTGCTGTTGTGACGCTTGATTAGCACCACCAGTAGCTGCAGGTGTTTTGCCCTTACCACGAGAGGCGAAATTTGAGTCCAGCGGATTAACCGTCGGTTGGTTCCTCTCGGCCTTCTTCCTTCTAAGGAATCGCTCAGCCTGCTCCCCTCGGGCCTTCAGATCCTTCCAAGTGTCAGACGGTGCTGTTCCCATTGCTTCCAACACGTCCAACGCAAGGTTGTTGTGGCAAGTTTGGAGGATGAATTCCTCTGTGATCGGGTCCCGGCAATTCATCGCCTTGTTCCGGAATCTTTTGACGAAGGTATCGACTAACTCTCCGTCCTTCTGCTTCTCATCGAGCAACGATCCGATAGATATCTCGGTGTCGTCGTCGAAGAAGTTGGCCAGGAACTTGGTCTCCATGTCATCCCAGCTGTTTACGCTGCCTGGCTTGAGGCGGCGATACCAATCGAAGGCGGCTCCGCGAAGAGTGCCGACGAATGACCGCACCATCAGAGGCTCATTACCAGAGATCACCCCCAAGTGCGATTTGAAGTAAATCAAATGCTGGGTAGGTGAACCCATCCCATTAAACGGCGTGAAGTTAATTAGATTAAACTTCGCCGGATATGGGATCGATTCCCATTCTCTTGGGTATGGGCAAGGAATGCCTGTTTTCTTCGTCTCTTGAGCGGAGATCAATGTGTTGATTTTGCTCTCGAGGTTCTTGATCTTCAGACTTTCGCCTGTGTCTTCATTGGCATTCTCATTACCACCCCCTGCATTGACAGGATGATCATTGGTATTCTGAGCATTTGTATCCTCATCTTCCAGATTAACCGGGTTACGACGATTCTGCTCGCCTTGTTGGTTCGCCAATGCTTGGATCTGTTGGTCATGCATTTCTCTCATCTGCTGCATGGCCATCTCCATCTCAAACTTGAAACTTTCTTTCTGCTTAGCCAAAGCGTCTTCAAGCATCTTGGCCATCTGCTCCGCACTTATCATCAGGGCCTCGCGGGGTTGTCCCTCGCTGGATACTGTATTATCTGATGCGATTGCGGAGCCGGCATCAGATTCTTCATCTTCTGAAGGGCGTCTTGTCCGAACCCTACCATAGGTTGCTCGCTCGATGGTTCCGGACTGCAGACGGGTTCTAGGCCGGGAGGCTCTCAGAATCGATTCGAAATCATCCCGTACTGATTTCCCCTTGCTGGTCATGTTGGTGGTGACCCTCGGAAATTCTCCGTCTTCAATCATCCTTCTTCTTCGTTGAAAACGCCTAGGCCTGGGTTTTGGCGTCTCCGCACTGAGTCTTTCAAAAACTGAAACTCTTTCGGGGACCGCCTTGATGCAGTTGCATTCAGACAATACCGCCCGAATGAGTTTGGAACAGGGGCATTGAGTTTCCTGTTCTCGGGGACTCCTCTTCCTGGTTCTATTCGTACCCCCAGCACGATAGTACAACTCGTCATTTTGACAGTCGAAGTAACCTATCGTGTGCGGGCACGACTTCTCAGGTATAACACTATCACTATCAGATGATAATGTTTCCATCTGAGGTTGGATCGCCTTCTTTGGGCTTTCAAAAGTTACACGCCTCGAAACGTGCCTTTGTGGGCGCGAGTCTTCAGTGTGCTCTTGGACTTCGATGCACAAATTGGTGCGTGCAGTTGCCCTGAGCTCTTTGTTATGTTGGAGGTGATGGCGACCCCTATAATAAGCTCAAGTGGGTGTGTGTAAATAATGAGTGAAATCAAATCAACTAAACTCAATATGAACATTAGCCTTAATAAAATGATAATCAAATAAATAGATGTAAAGATAGAAATAGAGTTTAGAAAACTTCTCAATAGATCAAGAGGTGGAGGGAGAATAGTTGGATGCCCAAACACCAATAGATGATCTCCTCAAGCTCTTGTGAAATTGATTTTACAAACTCAAACTTCCAAATGCTTAAAAGCTTCTTAAACACACTCTCTTGGTTGTTGCTGAAAGAGGAGAGCAATGGGGTATTTATAGTCTCTAAAAACATCAGCAAAACCCAATAGAAAAGACCAAACAGCCATCAGAAAACAGCTGGAAAAAATAGTCGTTGGAACTGAAAAGACAGAGCGGCGGGGGGGCGTTTGACGCGGACCCATTCGTTTTTTGGCGGCTTGGAGGAGTCGCCGTTCATTGGTGGTTGAGGTTGTTTGCCTCTTCTGTTCTTCAGATCCGCGTTGTAGCGGAATCCGTCTGTAGACTCCATTGCCTTGGCGAGTTACTGCGCAAGGCGTTGACGACGCCTCTGGCGGGCTCTCTTTGAGAGAGTCACAACGCCTTCAACAGTGGAGGCGTTGGGGGGGGGTGGGTTGACCTGGTTGGAGGTCGGCAGAACTTCACCCGACGCGACTTTGGCGTCAGCTGGGGTGAGAGCTTCGTTGGCTTTCCGAGCTTCTTCGTACAATGACTGGTTTCCAAAAAGGACTTCCCAAATAAAAAATATCATCATTTTAAAAAATAGGCCAAAACATGAAAATGTAAACATGTGAATTTTGACATTTTGGCTAAACCATATTTTGAAACTTTGCATAATGATTATGTAGACTTAATAAAATATGTATATGATTATTGTTAAAATTACAACTTTCTCCTTGTGAACAAATCGCGAGCTCCTGTTTTGCGGTCACTCGCTTTTGTGGGTTCTTTGCCAACGCCGGGGTTAATCCGTGGACCACCGCGCGATCTAGATCCGGTCGGATCTACTAAAGAAAATAAAGAAAAATTACAACTTTCTCCTTGTGAACAAATCGCGAGCTCCTGTTTTGCGGTCACTCGCTTTTGTGGGTTCTTTGCCAACGCCGGGGTTAATCCGTGGACCACCGCGCGATCTAGATCCGGTCGGATCTACACGATTTGACGGGTATTATTTCACGAAGGGAATAATAGCCATGAGGGATTAGTTCACTAAGGAAATAATCGCTCGGATCTCGGGATCTAAGACCAAGCTTAGATCCGGAGTGTGATCTCGTGTAGATCTCAGATCTGTTCTTCCCCTCTCTCGAACTCCTACCTTTTGTGACGTGGATGCTCGCCGAGGATCAGATCTGGATGTCCAAGTCTTCAAGTCTTCAAAACTCTAAGCTCGATCTTCAATCCGGCAGAGTTTCGGCTCTCAAAAGTCCAACCTTTGAAAATGAACAACCCTTGGCCTATTTATAGGCTCTCTTTACTATGCCCGCGCATGGAATAGTGTCGGCCACCTATTGGTGGCCGGTGTAGGCGTATAAAATTGCCTATAGGTCCCGTTACACAGCTCGACGATGCCGATTCGACAGAACGAACCATCAGGCGACGTATCCAAACACAGACTTGACTTGTTGACCTGATTTGGTAGTAAGTCGGATTCCTGATTTGGCAGTAACTCCACTTCTGAGTTCGAGTCCGAAACCGATCTTGATTCGGTCGTGATTCATCCGAGTTCGCTCTTGTTTGGATGACTCGTTGACTCCCCGAACCGTTGGCTTGATTCCGCACACGAATGGATGCATTCCGTTGCTCACGTGCGATTCGTTGACCTTGTCGCCTCGTCACTCGATGGTTTGTCGAATCATTGCGCCGAGCTATGCCAAGAGACTTATAAGCAATTTTACATGCCTACAGTCGACAAGTACTTCTTCGATTGGGAAGAACAGTGAGCCATGATATAGAACTAGAACTAACATGCGGTGAGTTAGGACTAATAATAAGAGCCCAAGAGCCATGATATAGAACTAGAACTAACACGCGTGTGTTTGGGGAGAAAATTAGTTTCTTCATTGAGGTACTCATTACAACTTCAGTCGTTACAATGAAAATATAAAAAGATCCGACCAAGCCAAGACACTTCCAGGCCAAGCCAAGACACCACAGGGTGTCTTGGTTTGGCTTTTTCTGGTTTTGGCGCGTCGAGTTTGTTTCCACCGTAAATTCGTCATCCGGACTCGGAATTATGTAGTTCAATATACGTTGGAAAGCCGACGAAGAGATCTACAGGCTCCCATGATTGAATCATATGTGGAGTAAATAGGACACGAGGGGTGCTCCGCCTTTCGTAAACGATGTGGGGCTCCCGATCAGCTCTTGTTCCCGTTATTCCGAAGTTTCGTTGCTTTGTATGGCCCGTCGACTCACTTTATGCGTTTGTCATTGTCAAATGAACTTCTGCGATTCGAATGGCGACGTTCATTATCTTCTCTCTGTCTCGAGCCACATGCGAGAACCTATAGGCAATTTTTGACGCCTACAGCGTGTTAGTCCTAACTCACCGCGTGTTAGTTCTAGTTCTATATCATGGCTCTTGGGCTCTTATTATTAGTCCTAACTCACCGCATGTTAGTTCTAGTTCTATATCATGGCTCACTGTTCTTCCCAATCGAAGAAGTACTTGTCGACTGTAGGCATGTAAAATTGCTTATAAGTCTCTTGGCATAGCTCGGCGCAATGATTCGACAAACCATCGAGTGACGAGGCGACAAGGTCAACGAATCGCACGTGAGCAACGGAATGCATCCATTCGCGTGCGGAATCAAGCCAACGGTTCGGGGAGTCAACGAGTCATCCAAACAAGAGCGGACTCGGATGAATCACGACCGAATCAAGATCGGTTTCGGACTCGAACTCAGAAGTGGAGTTACTGCCAAATCAGGAATCCGACTTACTACCAAATCAGGTCAACAAGTCAAGTCTGGATAAATCAACCACAGAACCGAATCACGGATAGAACCAAAAACGGAAAACGACGGAACAACGCCTAAGGGGGCTCGGCTTAAGCCGAGCCACCCATGGGTGGCTCGACCTAGTGCCGGCCACCTATAGGTGGCCGACACTATTCCGTGCGCGGGCACAGTAAAGAGAGCCTATAAATAGGCCAAGGGTTGTTCATTTTCAAAGGTTGGACTTTTGAGAGCCGAAACTCTGCCGGATTGAAGATCGAGCTTAGAGTTTTGAAGACTTGAAGACTTGAAGATTCAGATCTGATTCTCGGCGAACGTCCACGTCACAAAAGGCAGGATTTCGAGACTCCAAAAAGTATACGAGTATAATGAAAGAACTAACACTCCGAAAAGTATACGAGTATAAACTGCTTCTTAATACTCCAATAAGGTATATGAGTATAAACTATTCCCTATTTTTGGTTTGAGAAGTTCCTGGAGAATATTGTTTATAAATATTCTTAAGGATAACTCAACGCGTTGTACATAAAGACTCGACGCCTTAATCGATGGTCAGCTAAAAATTAGAAATCAGGAATCGACTTCAAAGTTCAAAATTCCGACAAACGGTGAGACAATAAATGCAGCACCGGAACTCTTACAGACTTTCGACAAAGCACCGAAAAGCCTGGAGAATTGAAGGAGTCAAGAACGGGAATCATTCCAAGATCCCATTACACCGACTAAAGGTGGGGGCAATCATACCCCGCAAGTCCAAGAAGTTCTCCTCCAGGAGAAAAGTTCGTTGGTTTGAAGAAGCTCGGAAAGCCAACGAAGCTCTCACCCCAGCTGACGCCAAAGTCGCGTCGGGTGAAGTTCTGCCGACCTCCAACCAGGTCAACCCAACTCCCGCCAACGCCTCCACTGTTGAAGGCGTTGTGACTCTCTCAAAGAGAGCCCGCCAGAGGCGTCGTCAACGCCTTGCGCGGCAACTCGCCAAGGCGATGGAGTCTACAGACGGATTCCGCTACAACGCGGATCTGAAGAACAGAAGAGGCAAACAGCCTCAACCACCAATGAACGGCGACTCCTCCAAGCCGCCAAAGAACGAATGGGTCCGCGTCAAACGGAACCGTTCGACGCTTGAGGAGCGTATCCGCAAGCGCCGCGCGATGTCAGCACAGGCACGGGCTAAAGTCCAGGAAGCCCGTAGAAGACTGCAAAAGGAGGTGACGAAGAAGCCACCACCAACCCGCCAAGTCTGGAAGCCGAAGTCTGAAGTGGCGACTCAGGCCAAAAAGCAACCATCACAGCCTTCTAAGCAAGGTCAAACTCCGGCGAATCAACCAAAGTCGTCGTTAATTCCTATGGCTACTCCGGGAGATCATGCAGAATCATCCCGAAGGAGGAAGCCAGTTTTGGAGCGCCTCGGTCCAGTTCCCGACGAGAGAGGCAAAGTTCCAGTTCACGAGCGTTTGGGCCCAATGAAGAAGCCCAGAACGACTCAACACGTTGGGGGTCGCCGTCACCTCCTGTATGACAAAGATCTTAAGGCAACTGCGCGCACCAATTTGCGCATCAAAGTCCAAGAGCACACTAAAGACTCGCGCCCACAAAGGCACGTTTTGAGGCGTGTAACTTTTGAAAGCCCAAAGAAGGCGATCCAACCTCCCCGGCTATTATTTCCTTGGTGAAATAATACCCGTTGTACTGCGTAGATCCTACCGGATCTAGATCGTACGGTAGTCCACGGCAAACAACCCCGGCGCAGGCAAAGAACCCACAAAGCGAGCGACCGCAAAACAGGAGCTCGTGATTTGTTCGACAAACAAGGAAACAAAGTTGTAATTTTCATTTCTTTTCAATTTGATTTAGTTGTAACCGGATCTTATAAAAAGACCGGATCTTTGTAATCGATAAACTATTACAAGAGTGTACAATGGAATCATTAATGAAGAAAGCAACAATTTTTCCCGCGAACAATGGTATGCCGGACCTTTTCACTTCTTGAGCATTCATTAACGCATTGATTTTGCTCTCCAAGTCCTTCATCTTCTTGTCCTCACTCGTACCTGTCTTCGAGTGGCTTTGGGGAGAGGTAACGTGGTCCTCTTTTGCATTATCATCCACGGGACCACCTCCAATGCCGTTGTTGACAGGGGGAATAGTTATGTTGACATTATTCCCTTCCCGTTCATTCTCATCTTGATCTTGATGATTGGGTCGAGTGGGTTCTCCTTGATGAGTTGTTAGTGCCGTGATTTGCTGGTCATGCATCTCCCTCATTTGCTGCATGGCCATCTCCATCTCGAACTTGAAACTTTCTTTCTGCCTAGCCAGGGCATCTTCAAGCATCTTGCTTACTTGTTCGGCGCTTATCATGAGTACCTCGCGGGGTTGTCCCTCGCTGGATACCGTGTTGTCCGATACAATAGCGGAGCAGGCATCTGATCCTTCGTCTTCTGACGGTAATCTCGTCCGAACCCTACTATAAGTTCCTCGTGTAATGGTCCAGACTGCAGACGAGTTAAATACCAGGGTACTAGTAGAATTGACTCGGGATTATCCCATGTCGATGCCCTTTTGCTGGTCATATTAGTGGTGACCTTCGAAAATTCTCCGTCTTCGGCTATCCTTCTTCTTTGTCGGAAATGCCTAGGCTTGGTCTCAGACGTTCCGGTGGAAATTCTCTCGAACACCGAAACTCTCCTTGGGGCTTTAGAGCAACAGCATTCCGACAATACCGCCTTGATTATGGTGGCACACGGACAGTGAGACTCCGTGTCTCGAGCATCTCGCTTCCAAGACTTATTCGCACCCCCAGCTCTATAGTACAACTCATCAGTTTGATAACTGGAGCAACCTATAGAGTGTTGGCACGATTTCCCAGGTATAACACCATCATCATCAGACGAATATGTTTCCCTCTGGGGATATGACGCTTTATTAGCGTTTTCAGAAGTCACTCGTTCAAGTCTACGCTTTTGCGAGCGTAAAATCTTAACGGGCTCTTGAACTTCGACACGCAAACCAATGCGGTCGGCAATAGGGGTTTTCCCTTTGTTATCTATCTTGGGGGAATTAGCACGACCCCCAGTCGGGTTTATCAAATGGGGACCTTTCAACGGACCCAATCGCTCCTTGATAGGTGCTTTACCTCGATTCCCTGGTAAGGGACCGAGGTGACCTTTCAAAGGAACTCTGGATGTTGAAGGATCCGTGTTCTTACCTGACTCCGCCGGAGGTGCGGGGGCAAGGGGAACTGGATCTGGATTCGATGAAGGTTGGACAGCAACATCATCCGCTCTCGTCTTAGGCACCGGCTTTGCTTTTAGCACCCATACCTGCTTGAATTTTGACGGATTCTTGACCGCCTCTTCTTTCTGCATCTCCTCCGCTTTCTGCAGGAGAGAGGGTTGAGTGAGTCCTCGTGACACGAACCCAATCGTTCGTTTCTGCCTTGAAGGAGGAGTTGGTTATGTGCCGTTGTTGCTCTTGGCGCTGTCTGGACTTGAGATCTTCATTGTAGCGGATCCCATCCATCGATTCCGCGGCCTTGGCCAGTTGTCGTGCAAGGCGTTGGCGCCGTCTTTGGCGCGTCCTCTTTGACACAGCTGGAGCACCTTCAGTAGCCATCTCCTTGGCGGAGGAGAAATCCAGATCTGTGGTCTCGACCACGTTAGACAACGCGGGGATGTCACGTGGTGCGAGCGCAGCGGCGGCGACTGGATCTTGGCTCTTAGAGCCGGAGGTCCCGCGAGCATTTCTGGAAGATGAAGTCTTCCTACGCCTGCTTGGAGAGGCGGATCTGGAGGAGGAGGAAGAGAGGTACTCTTCAAACTTTTGCTGATCGAACTCGTATTCGATCTCTTCATTCACCCGGATCTTGAATGCCGGTTGCGTCTTCCGCATGTGACGTTGTGCTAAGAGAGTTAATGCTCTTAGTGCTACGATATTGAATACATAGATGTTTTCGTCGAAAGTTGCCTTCATCATTGATTTCATTAGAACTTTAATCGTTTACAAATGAATTCAAATGACAAAAAATAAAAATTACAACTTTCTTGAAAATAAACGCAAGATCCGTTTATCGTCTCTTGCTTGCGTGGGTCTTTGGCCTGTGACGGGGACGTCAATATCCGTGGACTACCTGGCACTCAGATCTGTTCCGGAAAAATCGGACAGAGCTTCGTCGATCCGCATGAGATCTAGAAGCCTGAAGCGTCTATCTCGGCTAAAACGAGATATCTGCTCTTCTTAGTGATTACCGGTGAAGGGTAATACTAAGGAAAAGGGGGGACGGGTGATGAAGACTCTGATGAAGACCTCTCCTCTCCTTGTTGAAGCACTCGACCACTCTTCACTGTAGCAGGGCTTCGCCAATCTTCTCCAAAAATCCAGATCTACAAAAATGAAGTCCAAGGGGGCTATTTATAGGCAATAGGAGCACCTAGGGGGCCTAGACACCCCAATTCCGAGACACCCTGGGGTGTCTCGGAAATTTCCGAGACACCCCTGGGGTGTCTCGGAATTTCTGAGACACCCCTTGGGGTGTTTTGGAATTCCCGAGACTCCGTTGAGGTGTATTCGACTGTTTTCGTCGTAAATTCTTCGTCCGAACTCGGATTTGAGTGATTCTGAGTGCGTTGGAAGCTTGACGAAGAGTTCGATCCGCTCTGGTGGTTGGATTATCTGTAGAGTGAACGAGCGAAGAGTTCGATCCGCTCTGGTGGTTGGATTATCTGTAGAGTGAACGAGACTCGAAGGGCGTTGTCCTTTTTGTGAACATTGCCGGGTTCCCGATTGGTCCGGGTCTTCGTTGTTCCGAAATCCTATCAGCTCACGTAGTTCGTCGATTCACTTCAATCGTTTATCGACGTTAATTGGACTCCGGTGGATCGGATAGTGACGTTCATCATCGATCTTTAACACTGAACCGTTCGTGGAGACCTATAGGCAATTTTCGATGCCTACAAACCTCCAACAGGAAGTTCCTGGAGAATAACCTACAAGGATAACTCTAGATTAGTGGATTATTCAAAATGAAGACCCGTCATTTGAACAACTCATCTTTAATCATAAATAAGAAGTGACTAAGAACCTCCTACAATAGCTATTTAATCATTATCATAATGATTAAAACCCCCTCGCTGTGATTTTCAAGACATTATTTCATCGAGACGACATTCAGTTCAGTCAATCTTTCCTCACGAAACTCCCTCTGTTCCTCATTGATCAAATCAATTGACGGTGAGCCCATCAGTGTTCTTTCGGTCAAATCCGTTCAAACTCCCATTGCATTTGCGCACTTAACACTCCCAAGGTTAAGTCCTAATGCAGTATTCTCAAAGTTTAGTTGCCAATTCATGGC
The DNA here is from genome assembly GCF_001876935.1 of Asparagus officinalis. NCBI lineage: Eukaryota > Viridiplantae > Streptophyta > Magnoliopsida > Asparagales > Asparagaceae > Asparagus > Asparagus officinalis. The sequence continues at coordinate 48,505,959 of NC_033802.1, read as the reverse complement.
AAAAGGCAGACCCCTTTCATGTTAAATTCTTATCACTTAACATTGGAAAACTTTGTTGAGTGACTTTTACAAATTAATACTCCCACATGATTTGCACTCTCACTCCCATTGATTCAGCTTGGTCAAACCTTCCTACAGTTTGGACCACAGCCAAAATCCCCTCTCGATTCCTCCAACGAACGAGAGGCCCACTTTCAAATCGGACTTCCCTTTCGATGAATGAAAGGCCTCCACCCCAATTGAATGACCAAACCTATAAAAGTTAGGATCGTCTCAATGCCCCCTCTCGGTCAAAACCATCGAACGGTTACGGCCAAAATCAGAATTCCTTTTCGATAAACGAAAAGCTCCCATCCTTTTTCCTTTAGTCAATTCTATAAAAGTTAGAGCTGTCTGAATCTTTTTGATTCTCGGAGTGGAGATCTCACTCTTAGTTTCACCTCGCTGATTCTCAAAGTGGAGATCCCACTTTGAGTTTCCTTTGCAACCGAAGATAGAATATAAAATTCTTCCTCCCTGATATCGGGTTTACTTCTACCCCAAAAGAAGGCCCGGAGATAGAATATAAAATTCTTTCTCTCCGGTGTCGGGTTCGTCTTTACCCCAAGAGAAGACAAAATCTTTTAACTCCATAATCCATGCCTTACAAGTATGGAGAATTTTATCCCAAGTCTAAGTATGGATAAGTCAACGCCTAACTTTTGCCGTAAAAAGGACAAAAGCCCACGTATTCAACATCATGGCAGGCCGTTGTTAATAACACACCATAATCAATGCCTTAAAAGTATGAGGAATTTTATCTCAAAGCCTAAGTAGGGATAAGTCAACGCCTAACACGCGTTGCCGGCTAGTCTTTTGTCATAAAAAGGACAAAAGCCCACGTATTTGACATCGTGGCAGACCGTTATTAATAACGCCATAATCCATGCCTTACACACATGGGGAATTTTGTCTTGATCCCTAAATAGAGATAAACTTGCATCTATTACATGCTGCCGGGTGATCTGTTCCCGTAAAAATGACCAAGTCTACGTATACAAACTCGTAGCACTAAGTCTAAAGGAGTTCATTCCGTTAGCGCAACATTACATGTGAAACGGACTTAGACAATTCACATGCTAGCCCGACTCAAACGGTAATCGGTAAAGGCACATCAAATCCGTTGATGACTGAGAATTTGCCAAAAATTCTATAAGTATTATGGCTAATTATTCTAAACAGAATGAGAAATCATAATAAGAATGAAAGTACACTGAACAAAAATTATATCTCATTAATGAAATCAAGTGTTTAGATACAATAGTTGTAGTCACTCTACATCAAGCTTATGACTAAGGATTTGTTGCTCTAATTTGGACAATTCTTCGGCATAAGTCCACTCAAGCTCACACTGGAGCTCCTCCTTGAAAGATTCTTCAGAGGCAGATAAGGTCCTCGCATCTTCCTCCTCCATTTTAGCTAACTTCTCCTTAGAGAGTGCCACCTTGCTAGATATCATAAGCCTGCCATGCTCCTCCCCAACCTTGGCCACCTCCAAAATAGCCCTTCGCCCCTCCGCCTCTGCAAGCTTTTGCTTAAGTTATGCTATCTCGTCATCGGTAGAAGCTAAGGAAGAATCGAGCTCGCGTAGGTTGGCCAATCTCTCGCAGAGAACCTCCTTCATCCAGTTGACCCGCTCTCTTTGTGCCTGAATCCTGAGCATAGCAGATGCTCGAGCTTCACGCCATGATTGTAGGCATGTCTCCATCTGAGCAGCAACATAAACAGGAGCACCAACGGATCGGAGCTCTTGCAGCCTATCAAACTCATGCAACATCTGTTTTAGGTCATCGGTCAAGGCATCTGCAATATTCGGTGAGCCAGCGTCCCTTATCAGGGCTATCTTGTGCTCAAGGAATGGTTAGAATTGATTGAAGTGGAGCCCCTTCTGCAAAAGTTTGTCGATCAGCGACCCCGCAAAATTAAAGAAGTAGCTAACCTCCAAACAAAGGATGAGCTTCTCCAGATCATCATCCGACAACAAAGCCTAACCGCATCACGGAGTTGAGGCGACAACCCTACAAAAAACAAAAAAAAAGAGAAAAAAAGAAAAAAAGGAAAAAAGTGATGAATATTCCAAGGACATGAAGTAATTCTAAGTAAAAAAAAAATAGTGCGAAACTTACCAATGCCTGTGGATCTTTTTTCACCCGAAAGCACCACACCCGATTCCGTTCGCCTAACTTCACGAGTCGCAAGAAGCACGACAGGTGTCTTGCCAATAGTTGTAGTAGTTACTGTAGCAATCATTTCCAAAGGAATCAGTAGTTGTGTCTCAGAAGCCGGTGACCGAGCCTCGATAACAATCCCTGCCAATAGCAAGAAATCGAGACCCTCAGATTCACCGGACTTTCCATAAGAGTAGTTGTATCAGTCTCAATGACTAGTCCTACGGTTGGAACTTTCCTATGGTTAAATGAAAACTGACAAATGAATGAGCGTAACATGGGAATAAGAATCATAATTGTAGGAGAGCCAGCTGTGCTTATTGGTTCAGCGACCTCACGTTGGGCATGTTCAGACAGCATGTCATCAAATAGCCGGTCGTCAGAGTACAGAGGGGCTAGTGTCGGATCAAGTGAGGGTGCGCCCGTCTCTCCGAGGGCCGCATCACAGAAAGTACCCTCTTCACCTAGATCCTCCATTGAAACACCTACAAAAAACCCGAGTGTTAAAACAGAAAGAGGAAAAGTCAAAAATGTACGATAAGTGAAAGTCTAATTCACCTCCAGCAACTGCGCTAGGTTCTGCAACCTTAGCACTCGTGCCCGCTCTTTGCAATTTTTCTAAGAGAGCAAGAAGTATAGAAATAATTAGTGGAGACACGAATTCTGAATCGTTCAATTCCCGCCATCTAAAGGACGTATTACTGATGTTAGATGTACCTGGATCCACGACCCTTTTAGTTGTATCAGGTCTAACACTGGAGCCCGCACCAGCTTCAATATTTATATCTTCTTCCACATCCGCGAGCTCCTTGGCCTTAACCTCATCCATCTGTTACGAGAAGCCAGGTCCTTCAAAATAATCAAAGCAGGGAGAAAGAGGGTCATATGCCTCTTCACCTTCTTCATGACCTCCTAAGATACAGTAGTTGCTAAGTCTAAGAACTGATAAGTGGAAGAATCAAAAGACCATAAAGAATTGAAGCGTTACCTTCTCCATCAGTAGGTACGTCACTCGCGAGTCTCGTTTCAAAAGCCAGAGGCCCACCTTGTCACTTGTAAGCTAGCTTCTTGCACTTAGCGGGACGAGCCTCCTCCAGATCGACGACTCGTTCATGAATGAATTTAGAACACGACTCTAGACCCGAAGCGACTTGAGTTGTAGGGTGAGATCTCGTCCGACATATGAGGCGGGGCCCTTCTTCTTCTCCCTCCTCCTCGGAGGCTACACCTGGGAGTTCAACCTACATCTTGTTAGGATAAGTGAATAAAACCTTCATCTTCGGCTTCCTCGGAGCCGGCAAAGGTTTAGCCAAATTAGATCGGCAAGCTCGATCAGCAATCGCTAATTCAAATAATTCTAAGGAGAGAGGATCCGACAGACCTGATCTCAGCTCCTCTTTGTTACCGCCGGCTCTAGTCTCTTGGCCACCCGTAATATTGGTTTTCGGGACTTCTTCACCAGAAGAAAAGATAGCCTCTTTTTGCTTCTCCTAGTCAGAAGGACCCACACGTTCTTTTCCCCTTTTCTTCTAAAACTCGGCCTCGTACACCATCCGAGTAGCGATCTGAGCAGCTTCTTCGGCCGCTAACTCTGCAATCGGTCGTACGGGCACAGACTCCTTTGCTGCCAAATGCCACTAACATTGTAGGAAAGAAAGCTCTAATTTGTGCTCAACACCGGGGAGATTGAACTTGGTGCTAGTGCAGCTGGTTATACTCCATAGCCATGCCTGAGCCCCATCTATCAAACCACCATGAGTCTAGAGCTGTTGATTCGGGTTCCTAATATAAATTTGATCGTACCCGAGCTGGTGGACGAATCGACACGGCAAATATGGCTCTATATAGTAGTGGTTCTGCACCCGGAAGATCATGTAGCCCGACCGAATATTGATCAGCCAATTGAAGCAACCAGAATCAAGGGAAGTCTGACCCAGACCCCGCTTCTCCATATCGACCAGCGAGTCGCCATACTGACCTGAAAATCGTGGTAAACAAGTAGGAAAGCCCCAACACTTCTGGTTCTGAAGCTGCCTCTTAATCTCTGGGAACCCTCGTCCTTTCCATTTGTAGTTTTCTATTAATTGGAGAAAAGGAACGGATGGGTTTGTAGAAGTTGGGGCCGACATCATACCTACGTGGTGGAGGATGAATCAAGCCATCAAATAAGTGTAGGGGGGCTCCACCTTTGTGAGAGGGATCTGAGCTGATGGCTTACCCTCCCATTGAGTGAACACACACACAATCTGACGAAGCCCTCTATGAATATCCGCAGTCATCATTGGAAGAAGAGACATATTTTTTCGATGAGCGAGTAGAACTGCAAGATAAAGAACTTCCAGAGGCAGCGCATCAGTAGACTGATACGGCACCACACACTTCTTTAACCAGATGGCGAGGTAGCCGGCAAACAACGTCATGGGCCGGATCGGCTTCATCGCTTGCCACAAAAATGTTTGGAACTTGGTTCCAGCAACAAAATCATCCTCAATGCCAGTTGGACTTTTTCATTAACTCGTTAACTTCTGAAGGGGTTAGCGGCGTCAACTCATATATCGCCTCGCCTGAGCTACTGTCTAAATTCCTAAATAAATAGTCCGCAAACCTCTTCAGACTTATCTGCAGTCGTGGCTTCTTTTACTGTCTAAATTCCTAAATAAATAGTCCGCAAACCTCTTCAGACTTATCTGCAGTCGTGGCTTCTTTGATAACGGATCATCACCTGCCAGGGCTATATAGTAGTGGTAGGTGAGATCCCAAAAAGTATTGTAGCGGTTGGGCGTCCGTGACTTCAACTGCTGTAGCTCCTGGTTTGAAGGGAAGTATTCCTGATAAATCATATTACCCATTGGGAGATCGGGAGACCTTATGCATCTCATGTAGCGCCAGTCCCAACTCACCATACTTGGTAAAAAATGTGTTGATGTCGGAGTTATAAAGCTCCAACAACGCCAAGAAGTGAGGGACGCTGATTGTCAGCCTATAAGTGGTGACGCAGATAGCTGCATACAAACCGTTAGCCTTCAACTCCTCATCAAACCGGTCCAAGATATAATTGCTCAAGCGAGCCCACCAAAGCTTATCCAATGAATGCACCCATCCATAACATCTGTGAACGGTTGCTGGCATCTCCCGACCCAAATTCACGAGCCGGTTCTTCACGGTGTTAGCAATAGTAAAGACCTCACCTCTGGGTGGGTCGCTTAATCCTAGGACCCCCGGATGTAGCCTTGTTATCCGATTCTGATCACTTGATCTAGGAATCGCCCCATGGGTGATATAGCCGCATTGAACACGGTCGTGCTCCTCTGTTAACCCCCATGACATTTCTCGTGGGATAGCCTGACACCATAGCTCGGTAACCGAACGGTGATGAGGAATCGGAGGGAGGTATAGGTGGCCATCGTCATCATGATGCAACCATTGTTTTGTTCTAAGAAACACAACAACTGGATCTTCTACAGAGTTGCTAAGTAAGTAGTCCGGCTTCCTCAATGGATGTGTAGAACTCGGGTCCTTCACTAAGGGCACATCTGTGATTAGTTGCCTTAAAGTGTGGTGCTCTCCCTTTCATATTAGCTGCGGGAGCTCTTCCGGTGCCCCGGAAGCAAATTGGGGAGCCGTTGATATAGGAATTGGATCATCAGTAGAGGCATAAGCCTCACTGCAGTGACCTTGCACCGCATGAGCATTAAACGCCTTCGAGGAAAACTCGACTGAGGTAAACAATATGCGATTATTAGATACAGCCATAAATACCTATGTGGAGGCAGTATAGGCATTGAACTCGCCTCACGAGCTGTGAGATAGAGTCACGACCTTATAAGTACTGAGACGATCTCAATCACATCACACACGTAGAGGACAAGGCATATTACCGCGCGAACGACGCGGTGATATACCCTAGCCCGCGTGATGTGACACAACATGAGATCGCCCCATATTGCCTTAAAACGTGTTTTGACCAAGCAAAACATGACTTTTGAAGCGTCCACCCCCACAAAGGAGGGTGGCGGCTCTTCCCAATTGCCTCACCAAGGAGAACAAAGTAGGGATTCAATATGCAGTATGATATATTAATATTGAGTTCATGAATAAAAGAGGCGATGAAGTTATACTTGTGCAACTGAATGACGCTAGCTCGGGCGACTGAGTCGCCGAACGGCCTCGAGCAATGCGGGATCTCTTAGGCGACATATCTACAAAGAGAGTTAACAATTCAATTACATCAGAAGTTGGGAAATATCAGGCTAATACAAAAAGAAAATTGCGCTATTCTACAAAATAGGAGTTGTCGGTTAAAAATCCGATTAAATCTACATAGTGGGCCTAATGCAGATTCAGTTTCAACCCACGACGACTCGTGCAACAAATCAAGCCAAATATCTCGGAGTTTCGATTCAAGACGTGAACGTAGTCAAACAAGAAAGCTCGACGTGCCTACAAATTCAATTCTCGTGCACGACTAAAAGCCCTAGGAGCGCAAGCCTAAATTTGGCCAAATTTTGGCCATATACAAAACTAAAAATTTGTGTGTAACTAAAAGGTCGAAGCACCCAAACTCAAACTAAATCTCCCTCAAAGGCTCGGCCATCATTCAAGACCCCAAAGAACCAAGCCAAAAACTTTGGTTTTTCCCCTAAATTTGAGAACTAGGGCTTCAAATTACCCCCCCCCCCCCCCCCACCCCCCCCCAAGAACAAAAAATCCAAAGAATTGAATGAGTTGAAGACATGGAGAATCGGACTTACCTGGAAACCGAGGTAGATGAAGGACGAACGGGTGAAGAAGAATCACAAAGAGGGGGGCTTCGAAGGTTCTTGTCAAATCCACCAACAATCAAGTTAAGGTTTCGGTTATACCCCCTAAACCCAAAATTGGAGAACTAAAACCAAAGCCATGAAAGAGTGAAACTATTACCTGAGTTCAAAGAAGGATCAAGGAGAATGAGGCTTTGCTAAGAGAATCCACAAGTGTTCGAGCCCAAAACTGAGATCAAACCGAAACCCTAGCTCTCAATTCGTGAGCTTGGTGGGATTTGGGGAAATTTTGAGAGATTTAAAGAGATCGAGGGGAGAAAGGATTTCAGAATTCTCTTATAGAAAGCTTGGAAGAGTTCGGGTAAGTTGAAAAGGAAAAGAAACGAAGAAGAAGAAGAAGAAGAGAGCGGATTTTGAAACCCTGAACCGAACCAAAATCGGACCAAAACAAAATGAACCAGATCAGGCCTGAACCAAACCCGACCCCTATAGCCAAACACACTCTGAACCACCCTAAACCAAACCAGACCAGCAGCAAATGCTGGCTCGCACGTATGCAAGCCACCAAATGCTAGCTCGCATGTGTGGCGAGCCTTGAGGGTATTTCGCGTACATTTTTGCCCATTTTTGAGTATTTTTGATGTATTCGGAATCCGTATTCATACTCCAATGGGTATATGAGTCTAAACTGTTTCCTACACCTCGACGGAAAGTTTCTGGAGAATATTACATAGAATATTCTTAAAAATAACCCAATGACCTCCGACGGGTATATGAGGTTAAAATAATTCCCAAAACTCCTTGGAGTATACGAGTATAAACTAGCTCTCCTCGCTCCAACACCTTAAGAGCTTAAACTGTGTAGACTCTAGTAAATATAAGAGTATTGTAATGGTCAGTCACCATACTAAAATAGAAATATCAACTTAGAGGCTCAAAAGCCCAGTCAAAGGCCAAGTCCCTCAACCAGACGAGCAGACAAGCCATATTTTGATCAACAGGTCATCATGACCGACTCGAAGTGCGGGATCAATCGCCCCCTCGTAATTAAGATGACTCATCGACCAGACGACTCGATTATACACCCGACCCGAAGTCCAGTCGACTATCGGGTTGCCAAATAATAATGATGGCTCGCAGATCAACCCGCTTCGACCAAAGCAAGTTTACTTCAAATGTCAATCGACACAACAATACCGATTAGTCCCATTAAGATCTCTATTCTGACAACCCTCGTGCCCCAGCCGCTTATTCGGCTTACAAGTCATTTCCCAGAAGATTGCCATAATGCTTTCCTGTGCACGAATGACTTCTCCTCCAATCGCCAGCCGCCACCTAGAGAGAGAAGGACGGCCACGCAGCCGACCTATCCTACACCTTGCCTCTTCTGACAAACCGAGGGTACCGAGAGGATAATCCTCTCCTGTATTCAAATGACTTCCCTTCCATTCGCCAGCCGACATCTAGAAGGAGAAGGATGACTCAGCAATCTATCTGCCCACCCTACAACCGACCTCCTGTGCAAGAGAAAAGCCAAAAGTTTCAGAGGCTATGGACTATATAAAGAAGGTAGGAAGGGTAAGTGTAGGAGGCTACTCTCTGCTTCTTCTTACACTTGAGCTTTACTCCCCTTGGGATCTTTTTTTTACATCAAGAGCATTTTAATAACTCTCAAGAGAAAACCCCATGCAAGGACGTCAATGGCCTAGGGGCCTCTCAAAAAACCTCCCCAAGTTCACCAACTGACTTGACCGTCGGAGGTACCACGGGGGAAACTAGCCCCGTATTCCTACGATTCTTGTATGTGCAGGCTATCAGTCCACCCCGTGCGCTCAGGATCGGGCATAAAGTCGGAAGAGGAGTCGGCCCTAACATTCATCCTCTCCTTCTTTCCCACCGTCGCCAGGATCGAAACTACATCCGACTGCGGGAAACCCCCATCGACTGTTTGTTCATGAGCATAAATAGTTTGGCGCCCACCGTGGGGCCTACTTTCTTCGCTGAGAAGAAATGCCCATTTTTAAGTCGGGGCCTGATATTGTTCATTCTTGAGGAGAACTGGAATTGCACTATTCAAGCTAAACAAAGCCTGGAATCGCATCATTCAAGCTAAGGAGGATTAGCCTATGGCTATGAGGAGCCAATGTAGGTGTAGCCCTTGAGGGCTCTAGCAGCTTTCCAGGGGGTATTTGCTAAGTAGAACCTCGAAAGCCCTCCTAAGAAAAGACACACCACTATGGTGCTTGCTGGCTTGAAAATTAAGCACATGCTTCTAATTGCCGCCACAGATGAAACCCTCTGGGGTTGGATCGCAAACAGGCCCCCAAGGGTTATGATCAGATCCAGTATCGCCCAAGCTCCCACCGGCAATGGCTCACCCGAGCAAGGAGTAGCGATCAAGTTTGTGGTAGGATCCTCGGACCACCACCACCTTCAAAAGAGAGTCCTTCCTCACCAAGAGAGGGGATTGAGGGAAAAACTTAAGGGCTCGCCATCTGGTCTTCTCAGGAAGATTAACAGCTCTGGCCCCCAGCCGCTGTTCGAACCACCTAAAGACAAATTAAGAACTGGTGGTCAAAACATACGACTTGCATCCCCCTAGCAAAAGAAGGCTTCCCTATTTATAGGATGGTCCGGCTGTCGCTATCCCTGGAAACCCATCAAGGGGAAATCATGATCCCATCAAATTTCAGGGAACAAAGCTTCGGTGCATGGGGCTCTCACCAACAAGAAGACCCCATCACAAAAGTTGCCTGGGCCACCTCCATCGAGCAACATCTTCCACCGTGTCCACCGTTTGACCTGCAAGATTTCAGCAAAAACTCTAAGCAGGTCCTTGGCTGATGAAATGGCAAATATGCCAACAACTCAACGTCTAAAAAGCCAAATAGCTCACCATCAAGAGAAAGAGCAACCCACGATTCCGGGCGTTCCTCGGTTTGCCAACAAAGATAGCCTATGAAGCAACAGCTCGCTCTCATCAAGGTAGGAATGTTCACAGGCAAAAAGAAACAGCCAAGGAAGCTCTGTCTCAGTGACCCTGTCTCCGACAAAAGCCATTTTCAAAATACATCCGGGCAAGAAATATGAGTCCGATGCGGCTCGATAGAATAATTGTGAATGAGTTGTACTCTCTCATGTATAAATTCCAATAATCAATGGAAATGTCAAAAATGAAAAGAAAGACATCAAAAGACCTAGTCAGCTGGGCACTCAGCTAAGTCAATAAAAGTTCTTGGTACCTCCTCAGGGTAAAACCAAGGCACAATCTTTTTTGTCGATTCTTACAGTCGACTCTCGACCCTAGGAGAAAATGCAAGTCCTTGGCTCCTAATCTGGGTAAGCCCGAGGCGCAACGACTCCTCCGTCGGTCACAAGACCCCGGTGCCGCCTCAGGACAGGCCCAAGGTGCCACGACTCCTTAGTCGGATACAAGGCCCTAGGGCCGCCTCAGGACAGGCCCAAGGCGCAACGACTCCTTAGTCGGCATAAAGTCCTCGGCCCCTAATCAGGGTAAGCCCGAGGCACAATGACTCCTTAGTCGGCATAAAGTCCTCGGCTCCTAATCTGGGTAAGCCCAAGGCACAATGACTCCTTAGTTGGCATAAAGTCCTCGGCCCCTAATCTGGGTAAGCCCGAGGCACAACGACTCCTTAGTCGACATAAAGCCCTCGGTACCTAATTTAGGTAAAACCAAGGCAAAACGACTTCTCAGTCGGCATCAAGACCTAGTCACCTATGCACAATGACTTCTCAGTCGGAACAAAGCCCTTGGCTCTTCTTAAAGGTAAGCCCAAGGTACAGCACAAGGTTCGATTCCTTCTGCTCTCATCGTCCATAGTGGTCAAAGCCCTTGGTACCTAATCTAGGTAAAACCAAGGCAAAACGACTTCTCAGTCGGCATCAAGACCTAGTCACCTAGGCACAGTGACTTCTCAGTCGAACCAAAGCCCTTGGTACTTCCTTAGGGTAAACCAAACCCTTGGCTCTTCCTAAAGAATAAGTCCAAGGCAAAACGACTTCTCAGTCGGAAAATAGCCCTTGGCTCTTCCTAAAGAATAAGTCCAAGGCAAAACGACTTCTCAGTCGGAAAAAAAAATCCTTGGCTCTTCCTAAAGAATAAGTCCAAGGAAAAACGACTTCTTAGTCGGAACAAAGCCCTTGGCTCCTAATCTGGGTAAAGTCCAAGGCAAAACGACTTCTCAGTCGGAAAAAAGCCCTTGGCTCTTTCTAAAGAATAAGTCTAAGGCAAAACGACTTCTCAGTCCGAACAAAGCCCTTGGCTCCTAATATGGGTAAAGTCCAAGGTAAAACGACTTCTCAATCGGAAAAAAGCCCCTGGCTCTTCCTAAAGAATAAGTCCAAGGCAAAACGACATCTCAGTCGAAACAAAGCCCTTGGCTCCTAATCTGGATAAAGTCCAAGGTAAAACGACTTCTCAGTCGGAAAAAAGCCCTTGGCTCTTCCTAAAGAATAAGTCCAAGGTAAAACGACTTCTCAATCGGAAAAAATCCCTTGGCTCTTCCTAAAGAATAAGTCTAAGGCAAAACAACTTCTCAGTCATAACAAAGCACTTGGGTCCCTATCAGGGGTAAACTAAAGTACAAAGGCTCCACAATTCAGTAATCAAGTCTATGATCCCCTACCTGGATAAACCAAAGACAAGCCCAGAGTCGACTCTTTGAGTTATCTTCCAACAAAACAAGAAAAACAAAGACGTTGCTACATATCCCGCGTAGGGTATCAAACCTACAAGGATCAACACTCTTCTCAAAAAGAAAGATGGAGCCACAACGTGGATCAGTTATTCTATCAAACATTTGTAGTTCTCAAAAGCAGAAGATATAAGAAATCGCTTCTCATTCAGAAAAGAATTTTTTTTACATTCTTTACCAAAAGGCTTATCCAGGCTTACACAAAAAAAGAGAGAGGAGGAAAAAAATTTCTAAGGCTTAGCACCGTTGTCCCCAGGGCCCTTCCTCATCTTCTTCGAAGGCCTCTTGGGAGAACTCGGTCCCTCCGAGTCAGCCCCTCTTTTACAGACCTCCATTGGTGGAGGAAGGGCTATCACTTCGGGATCTGAAATCATCAATGAAGAACACAAATTTTCCCGCGAACACACAAGGACATGAAGCCGAGAAGAAAGCCCTACACAAAAAGGAGAAATCCGTCAAAAGCCTTGACGAGGAAATAAATACCATTTCTCAGTTGCTTAATTTATACCTTCTTCCTCTTGAGTCACTGGGGGTAGTGGAGGTGTAACTGCTGTGGATGTATCAGCTGATGTAGTTGGTCTCGCAGCCGGCTCAACAGGATCAGTCTCGACAAAAGCTTCTGCCAAACACAAAACGAAATTCTCAGATGCATCACATTATAGCTGCATTAGTCAAAAAATGGCTAGTCCTATAATTAACTTGAGAAGAGGCACATGCCTTCAAAAGGACCATCCTCGGGATTCTTAGGGAGTGTAGACTGAGGAAACATATCTTCAGGCATTTGGTCATCAATCTGAGGAGAGCCATACATGAAGTGGAGCATAGGAGTGTCCACGAGCAAACCTTCCTCGTCGAAATCATCAGTCGAAAAATCTGACACAAGAAAATATAAATGTGAAAGAATAAAGAGACTATGACCAATGGAAATGAGTTACCTCTTATGGGTGTGTTAGCCTCTCTATTCCCAAGATCCATGTTTGCCTCCTGCAATTTATCTAAAAGAGCAAGAAGCATAGAGACAATTAGGGGAGGCACGAATTCTGAATCGTTCAACTCCTTTGTGTGCCATCTAAAGGGTACATTATCAATGGTAGATGTACCTGGATTCGCTGAATCGGGTCCTACATTAATGGTCTCCCTAACGTCGGCAGCTTCTGCAGGCTTTTCTACCTGGTGTGGTAAGTCAGGCTCACCAGAAAATACAAAATCATGAGGAGCAGGATCGGGACTCATCTCGCTTTCCCCACGCTCTCCTATATAGAGATGGAAAAGCATGAGTCTGAAGTTCTGAATGATCAAGAGGATGGTCTATAGGGTAGATATTACCTCCATCGCTAGCAGGATCATCACCAGCCAAATCCATCTCAGATGCTCGCAGATCTGCACACGGCTTGTGGGCTAGTCTCTTCCGCCTAGCACCTGGGATAACAATCGAAGGTCTCGCCTGAGCAAAAGGACGGAATTCTTCATCCTTGTCAGCCGCAGTCCCTGAAACATCAAACAATTGTCAAGATTAATAATTCTGGAAGACAGAAGGAAAGGATAGGTAGCTAACCTCGCTCGGAACAATCCTTGTAGTCTTCAAGATCTCCGCCTGAAGCCTCATCAGCAGAATTGAAGATCTTCTTTCCTTCTTCGTCAATCCGACGAGTCTTGCTCCGCGTCCTCTGTGACCGAGCATTTTCCCAAATCACACGAGAATCAGCCTGAGAAGCCTCCTCAGCCACTAACTCTGCAATCGGCTTCACGGGGACGGGTTTGTTAGCTGCTAACAACCACCTGCAGCTTAAGAAGGTGAGGCTTTAACTGACCTCCAGTACTCGGCGAGACTAAAACTTAGAATAAAAAACCACCATACAGCCCGTCACGGTAACCACAGCCATGCCCGGAGACCATTCACCAACCGCCATGAGTCTGAAGCTGCTGACAATCGGCAGGGTAGATATGGCTCTATAAAACACTGATTCCTCACCCGGAAAGTCAGATAACCCGGCCTAATGTTCACTAGCCAATTAAAGTAGCCGACATCTAAATGAGTTTGAGTCCCCCTCGGCCTCTCCTCATCAGTCAAACACTCGCCATATTGGATCGAGAACTGCGGAAAGCAAGTGGAAAATACCCAACACTTGTGGACCTGTAGCTGCTTCCTGACTTCAAGGAATCCTCGCCCCTCCCACCTGACTCGCCATATTGGCTCGAGAACTGCGGGAAGCAAGTGGAAAATACCCAACACTTGTGGACCTGTAGTTGTTTACTGACTTCAAGGAATTCTTTCCCCTCCCACCTGCCATTCTCGAACAACTGTAGTAGGGGAACAGAGCGATCTACGGTGCAAGGTACCGACATCATATCAGGACGATGAAGGACGAACCAAGCCATCAAATAAGTGTATGGGAGCTCCACGTGTGAAAGCACTAGAAATCTGTCGAAGCCCTCGATGAATGTTAGCTACCATCACCGGAAGAAGCGAAAGTTCCTTTTTGTAGGCAAGCTGAACAGCTGGTAGAGCACTTCCAATGGCAAAATGTCACTGGATTGATACGGGACCACGCATTTCTTTAAGCAGATAGCGAGGTAACCGGCGAGAAGGGTCATCGGCTGAATCGATGCGGTCGCATGCCATAAGAATGATTTAAATTTGTTCCCTGCAGGAAAGCCACTCTCGGGACTGCTAATGGTATAGGAGTGAGCGTCAATCTTCTAGAGCAGACCATTGACCTCTGAAGGAGTAAGTGTTGCCAGCTCACAAATAGCCTCGCCAGAATTGCTCTCTAGATTTCTGAACAAATAACACGCGAACTGCCTCTGGCTCACATGTGACTTAGTCCTCTTCGCTAAAGGCTCAGACTGCGCCAAAACAATATGGTAGTGACATGTGAGATCCCATAAAGTCTCATAGCGGTCGGGCATATGGTCCTTCAGCTGACTCAATTCATGGTTGGAGGGAAAGTACTCCTGATATAGCATCTGACCCATGGGCAAACCAGAAATCTTGTGCATCTCATGAAGAGCCAAGCCCAACTCTCCGTGCCTAGTCAGAAAAGTGTTCGAATCCGGGTTATAGAGCTCGCACAAAGCAAAGAAATGTTTAGCGCTGACGGGTAAACCATACATGGTGGAACGAATAGCTGCATATAGACCACAAGCGTGCAACTCCTCGCTCCATCGGCTTAAGACGTACTTCGTCATACGAGCCCACCAAAGCTTGTCTAAAGAATGGACCCAGCCATAGAATCTATGGCGCGCCGCAGGCATCTCCCGTCCTAAGTCAGCGAGACGATTCTTCAAAGTAGAAGTAGAAGCAAGAAACTCGTTACGTGGCGGTGTATCCAGTCCCAATACTCCAGGACGCAATCCAATGATATGACTCCTGCTCGAACCAGGAGCTGCCTGATGAGTAATATAGCCACAGTGAACGCTCTCATGCTCCTCCGTCAAGCTCCACGACATCTCCCGTGTCACGGCCTGACGCCTGAGCTTAGTCAATGAGCGGTGTCGAGGAATCTTAGGCAAATATAGAAAGCCACCGTCATCTTTATGAAGCCACTGCTCGGCATCAATAAACACTGCATCAGGATCTCTAACAGAGTCACCGAATAAAAAGTCAGTCTTCCTGAGAGGCTGAACATAGCTGGTATCCTTCACGAAAGGCGCATCAGTAATCAGCTATCGAAGAACTCGATAGCCACCATCCTTCACCACTTGGGCAACCTCTGTCGACGTGCTCGAAGCAAACTGAGGAGTAAGTGGAATAGGTGAAAAATCATCGGAGGTCGAATAATACTCGTCACGACGCCCGTACACTGCATGAGATGAGAACGCTCCAGAAGGATATCCCACTGGAAACAAGCAATTAAGCGTTTGTTAGTCTCAGTTATAAAAGGAAGTTGAACTCATCTTACGAATGGATAAGATAGAGTCACTGCTTTATAAAGGATGAGACGATTTGGCCACATTGTGCATTCATAAGATAGGGTATATCAATAATATATCCCTGCGTTATAACGCACAATGCAGCTTCAAAGCGCCCCCTTTGTTTACTTTGAGATATGGTTTTGACCAAGCAAAACCTATCTTTTAAAGCGTCAATCCTCACCAAGGAGAATCAAGGCTCTTCCCAATTGTCTCACTAAGGAGAACAAAATGGGGGAAAAGGATTAATCTACAAATTTTGAAATACGCCAAAAAAAAAGAGCTCACTAGTGTATGAGGGAAGCACACCATCAGCCGACGCAGTAGGGGACTGACCTCTCGGGATATGCGACATGGTGATCTGCAAAATAAATCAGGGGATTAGATACAAAAAATTTCAATTAGGGTGACAAACTCTAACCCAAAAATTTTACCCCCTCTTTATTGCATTTAAACCCCTCAGATCTCCAAATTCTACCCCCTGAAATATGAGCTCGAGGCGTCAAGTCACAACCCTAACCCTCATATGCAATCCCACAAATTCATATACTGAATTAAACATGAAATATGCCAAAATTATGGAGGATTTACCTGAGGAAAAGCTCGAGGATCCAACAAAAATCAGATCTTGAAGGAGGCTCGAACCACGTGCTCGAGGGGCCTGAGAGAAACTTTATATATGGAGATTTTGAAGGATTTTTCAGTCTAAGATCAAAGGGAAAGGTGGATCTTGGACGAATTTTAGGGTTTGAAGGAGTAAGGATGCACGAGGGAAGAGAAAAATCCAAAAGAGGGAGGGGGGCCCTAAAGAGAGGAAAAGAGGCTCTTTTGTAGTATTGAACCAGCCTTGAACCGGACTAGGCCAGGTTGAACCAGACCAGACCAGGATAAATCATTTCAAATGAGGCTGAACCAGACCAGACCAGGCTGAACCAGACCAAACCAGGATGAACTAGCCTGAACCAGGCTGAACCAGGCTAAACCAGTCCTGAACCAGTCCTCAACTAGTCATGAACCAGGTTGAACCAGTTCTGAACCAGTTTGAACCAGATTTGAACCAAAATTCAAATTGGAGCTTAACCGAGTGTCGAAACGACTTCAAATCGACCGACGGTTCAGTCCCTTATTTATTCATTCCTCTCCCATATATTCGGAAGGGTCGGAAGATTTTTTGAGTGTCAAACGCCGGACAACGCGTTGCAAATAAAGACTCAACGCCAACAATCGATGGTCGGTTCTATGTTAAAACAGCAAACACGAGCTAAAGATAAGAAAATCAAGAAGTGACTTCAAGTTTAAAATTCCGACAACGGTCAGACAATAAATGCAGCACCGGAACCCTTGCAGACATTCGACAAAGCACCGAATAGCCTGGAGGATTAAAAGAATCAAGAATAGAAGCCATTCCAAGGTCCCGTTACACCGATTGAAGGTTGGGACAATCATATCCAAAGTATTCCAGACTCTTCTATAAAAGAATGAGGCTGAAATACTTTGGAGGGGGTATCTGTAGGCGTATAAAACTGCTTATAGGTACCTTAATACAGCTCGGCGCGCTGATTCGACAAACCAACCATCGGGCGATATATCCAAGCAGGATCGTTAGACCACAACACCAAAGCGGATTTACTGCCAAATCAGGATCCGGACTGCCAAATCAGAGTCCAGATCAACAATGAAGTTCGAATAAACAGCGAAACCGGAAAACGGACAAAAAACCAAACACCTGGAGGGCTCGGCCAAAACCGAGCCACCTTTAGGTGGCTCGGTGGCCGAGCCACCTATAGGTGGTCGGCCAGATCTGTGCCCGGGCACAGTTCAGAGAGCCTATAAATAGGCCCCCCTTGGTTCATTTTGAGGGGTTGGAACTTTTGGAGCCCGGTGGCCGAGCCACCTAGGTGGCCGAGCCACCTGGCCGAGCCACCCAGATCTGGGCCCAAATCTGAGCCCAGATCTGGTTTGAGATGCCTATAAATAGAGAAGGAGGGCTCATTTTTGAGGGGTTGGAACTTTTGAGGTGAAACTCTTCCGGATTGAGAGCTGAACTTCGGGAATCTTGAAGCTTTGAAGACTTGGCTTTTCAGATCTGGTTCTTGGCGATCATCCACGTCAAATAAGGTAGGAGTTCGAGAGAGATCAGATCTGAGATCCACACGGTCATCTTCCGGATCAAAACTTGGCTTTTGATCCCGAGAAGAGTATCGATTTCGCTTGGTCGATTTCGATTACTTAGGGCTATTATTTCCTTAGTGAAATAATCCCCTCGGTTGTTATTTCCTTCGTAAAATAACACCCGTTATACCGTGTAGATCCGACCGGATCAAGATCGTGCGGTGGTCCACGGATTAACCCCGACACAGGCAAAGAACCCGCACAAGCAAGAGACCGTAAAACAGGATCTTGCGATTTGTTCCGAAAGAAGGAAAGTTGTAATCTTTTTTCTTTGTTTGATTTTGTTGTAACCGGATCTTATAAAAAGACCGAATCTTTTGTAACCGATAAACTGATTGCTTAAGGAAACAATGACATCAACAAAGACGATTTTCCCCGCGAACATAAAAATACTGATTTTAACATATATGTACTAAACTGAAATGAAAATATCTGCATGTAAACATCTATCAAAAACCTTAAACATATAAAAACATGTTTGATACATTTTGAAATCGATAAATCATGAATTAACTCTTGTCAAATGTTTTCAGATCTAGATCTCTTTAATAAAATGTTGATGATCTTTTTATAAACTTAAAAGCTCAATATTTTGCATCATATACTATAAAGATTTATTCTTTGTACTAAAAATACATTTTAGGCTCAATAAAAACTCATTAAAACCCAATAAATTTGTGCAAAACAAAAGGGACAGAGTTGGGCGAGATGTTACTCGCCTCAGGGGTGATGAAAAGCTCCTGGATGTGCGAGAGAGTGGTTTCCTTCGTTACAAAGTGAAAATCTCAACAAAAATCCTCCGAGTTCTCCCTAAAATCACCAAGAACGAACCTAGGATTTGAGAGAGGGGAGAGGGGGCTAGGGTTTTCAGATCTGATGATGAGAGGGGGTGATTTCGGGTAGAGGAGATCATATATAAATAGCTAGACCCGACCCAAAACCCGAACCAATCAAAAAAGACCCGAAAACTAGAAAAACTAGAAAACAGCTCGTTAGTTGACTGATCAGTCGACTGAGCTCGTCAGTCGACTAATCGGTTGACTAATTCGGCAGTTTCCTGTTTCATGCATGTTTTGCTTGTTTGCAAAACCAACGCACAAAACTCTACACACATACCCTCATATCATCCCAAATAACATGTTATCATGACCATCTATGACCTCAAGCTATTTGTCACAATAATTCACATATATACATAACAAGAAAAATACGGGGTTTTACACTGATGGACCTCGGTTGATCAAGTAAGCTGCTGTGTTGACCACTTCTGCCCATAACTGCTTTGGTAGGCCTGACTGTATCCGAATGCTTCTAGCTCTCTCTGTCAACGTTCTGTTCATTCGCTTAGCTACACTATTTTTCTAAGGCGTACCGAGCATGGTTCTCTCCATTCTGATTCTGTGATCATAGAAGAACTTCTTGAATTCGGTATCTTCATACTCACCTCCATTGTCAGTCTTAAGCTTCTTTATTCTCAGACCGGTCTCATTCTCGACCATAGCTTTCCATCTCTTGAAAGCTTCAAATACTTATGACTTATGCTTCAGAAAGTAGACTCACACTTTCCGAGAGTGATCATCGATAAAAGTCACGAAGTAGTATTTTCCACCAATGGAGGTGGTGGTGGTTGGTCTCCAAACATCTGAGTGAACGAGCTCTAGCTTCTCCTTCCTGGGGGTTCTGCCACTTGTCTGAAAGCTAACTCTCTTCTACTTTCCAAGTATGCATATTTCACACATATATAAATCAACTGATTCTAGACCTGGGAGTTTTTCCTTTTTGTGCATGATCTTCATTCCCTTCTCACTCATATGACCGAGTCTCTGTTACCACAACTTTGAAGTCTCATTGCCTGCTGCAACTGAGATCAAACAACTTACACCTGCTGTCATATACAGGGTACCAATCTTCTTGCCTTAGGCAATCGTCATTGCTCCCTTTGAGATTTTCCAATCATCTTCATGGAAGGTCGTAGTGTATCCTTTGCCAGCCAACTGGCCTACGGATATTAAGTTCATTCTCAGGTCAGGAATATGCCTGATATCCTTCAGCTCCCATACTGACCCATTCAACTTAATTTTTACTACACCTTTACCTATAATAGCACACGGTTGATCATCGTCAAGGTATACGTATCCAAGATTTCCTGGGACATACTTCCTGAAGAATTTTTTCTGAGAAGTAGCATGAAATAACGCTCCAGAGTCTAACACCCAAGACTCTTTCTTGCTCTCCAAAGAGCATATCAATGCGTCATCTCCTCCTGAGGTGGAAGTGACATTCACCTCTGCCTTCACGTCGTTCTTCTTCTGTGCACTACTGTACTAATTCTTATAGTGCCCGGTCTTTCCATAATTCCAACACTCGATAGTCTTCGAGCTGTTGCTTGGATTCATTGACTTGGACCTTTTGTCCTTTGATCTACCTCTGTAGTTTGATTTGCCTCGTTTGTTCCCTCTGGTTGAATTTCTACCTCTTGACTCTGTATGTAATACTGAAGAGGTTATAGCTTCACCCGAATCTCTCCGTCGGATCTCCTCACTGAGAACCAGATCACGAACGTCATCGAACTTCAACTTGTTACTTCCCGACAAGCTACTCACAGCTGTGACTATAACATTCCATCTTTCTGGTAGGGAAGACAAAAGTATCAATGCATGAACTTCCTCATCAAACTCAATTTCAACTGAACTCAATTGGGATGTGACCGTGTTGAGTTCATTGAGGTGTTGTGCTATTGACGCGCCTTCTGCCATTCTTAGATTGAATAACTGCCACATCAAATAAACTTTGTTCGTGACGGATGGCTTCTCATTCATGTTTGAGAGTGATGCCATAAGACCCGTTGTGATCTTCTCCTTCACTATGTTGAACACAACATTGTGAGTCAACATCAATCTGATAACTCCAAGGACTTGTCTGTCTAGAAGGTTCCACTCATCTTCCTTCATCGACTCTGGCATCTTCCCCGATAGCGGTTGATATAGATTTTTCTGATACAGATAATCCTCTATCTGCATTTTCTAGAATCCAAAATCTGATCCATCAAACTTTTCTAATCTCACCTTTCCTTTATCTACGGCCATCACTCTCACTTGAATCTGACTTCCTCTAAACATTTTAGGCTCTGATACCAGTTGTTTAAATTTACGCTGAAACCCCAAAAACAATAGAAATACAGTATAGAGAAAATACACCAAGATTTAACGAGGTTTGGCGAACTTACTTACGTCCTTAGGAGCCACACAATTAATTTCTTATTAATCAACAAGAAATTACAATAGCAAGAGCAGATCTCAAACTTGAGATCTCTTAATAACCTATTCGGCAATGCTACTACCATTGAGGGGGTACTTCAGGTGGTATCAACATGGACAACATGATGTCCAGGATATTTTGACAGTGCTAAGATAATGTAAGGCCTCTACCACAAATAAATTTTCCATGGTCTATTTAAATGACACTCGAGGAACTTTTATGAGCTAATTTGTATGATAGGGGGATACATGGATGCAAAGGTGTCCCTCCTTTGAAAAAGAACCAATGAAGGAAAAGCCCAAAAATTGAGTTGTCAAACTTAAAAAGTTAGCGAAGGATAGGAATAAGAGGGAAATATTCTGGCAATGAAGTTCCCGACTGTGAGCGCGGGGACAGCCTAGCAAATTACAAGCACATGAACAGCAAACGTGGGGGCCACAAGCACCAGTCGGGTCAATTTTCTTTTAGGCTTGGAAATTTTCGTGTGAGGTTTCCTATAAATACATGAGGCTCCTATGGTTTCGTGTTATGGGGATTAAAACACAGAAAAGAAAATTGCGGCTGTTTTGTGTGTAGGCAAAACATAGAGAGAGAATCAGCTGGGTATTTGGGTGGCTGGTTCTTTAGTCGGCTGCATAAAAAAGGGGAGAGCTTTCAGATCTGCGAGGAGAGATAAAAGAGGGATTTTATAAAGAGAGGTTAATTTCTTTTGGGTAAAACTCATAGCTTTATTTTGAGACGAGCTTGTGGATTGTACAAGTCGTCGGTGTTCTCCTCATAGTGGAATCTCCTCTCCCCCTCCCGTAGACGTAGGCAAGTTTGTCAAACCATGTAAATCTCGTGTATTTACTATTTTCTGGTTGTTGGCTATTGCTTGTAGGTTCCCTCGACAATTTAGTCCTAGAACTGATGAGAGGAAGAGTGTATATTTTACTTTGTTGAGATATTTTACTTTCTATTCTTGTTTCTTTTGAGAAACAGGAATATAGAGGTTGGCTTGTGCTTTTATGACAACAAAAGTTAGGGCTATCTCTCAGGTGATATCACTTCCACTGCGTGAGGGTGTGACTCTGCGTCTAACAATTGGTATCTGAGCCTTTATTCAGATTGGAGATGGTAAAATTTCTGATCTGAGGTGGTGCTTGATTATTGTATGATGAACACAAGGTGTTTGTTGGAATTCCTGAGAGAAGTGGATTTATTAATACAAGCGGAGGATGACATCAACTAGCAAAATAGTTAAAGTTAGAAAGTACAAGATTGAAAAATACAATGGGAAAAACAATTTTTCCTATTGGAGGATTCAGATGAAGAACTCATTGATTTCGCAAAAATTACACAAGGCTTTGACTAGAAAAGAGAAGAAGCACAATGATATGTCTAATGAGGATTGGGAAGAGCTGGATCTGTGTAAGGACCATGAATTTTTGATATTAATTAAAATAATTTTTTGGTATTTTAAAATAATTAATTATGATTTTGAAAAGAGTATTTAAATTTTCTCTAGTTTCTATAATTTTCTATGATTTAAAGTATAAGTTCTATATTTATTTAAAGTATTTAATATTTATAAATTAATTTTATGCGGTGAAAATTTATGGAATTTATCTGCTACGTTATCGATGCTGTTACGCATTATTTAAATAATATGTTGTACTATTAATATTATTACGTAATATTTTGTATAATCATTTGTATTATTAATTACGTATTATTTGTATAATTAGTTGTTTTATTTCTATTATTACATATTATCTATCGTAATAGTATAACTAGTACGTTTTATTGTGTACGTAATTGTCCCATAATTATTTGATTTTAAATTTAAGTAAAAATATTTTTATTATGAATTATTCTCGTTTAATTATACAATATGGGTATATTTTGACTATTTCGTATTAACTGTTGAATTAACACAACATGTACGTTTCTATTTGTAGATAATTTTTCTGTAATTAGTTTAATTTTAAGTACCCGTAATTAATTATTTTAGTTAAAAACCTAAACCCTAACCCTAAAATTATTTATATATATTTAATGTTTTTCTCCTCTCTCTCGAATATTCATCTTCCCCGCCGCCTCTCTCTCTCGCTCTCTCTCTACCCGAACTCACCCCTATCCTCCGCCGCTCACCACCATGACNTCCGCTCCTCTCGAGCTCGAAGCCGCCACCTCCACCTCTTCCTTTGGCTTCCTCCACAGTCAAGCTGCCCACTGCCACCTTAAAATCCAACGCCGACCACCTCCCCAATCATCACCTCCACAAGCAGCCACCCCTGCTCGAACCCCAGATCCCCGTGCCGCTCGAGCTCGCCACCAACCTCGCCGTGCCCAAGTAAGACCCCGTAGATTTTGATAATTTATATATATGACTATTAGTGAAAAAAATAATATTTATTTATGATAAATATCTTTATGACATGGTTGTGCATGAAATCTAGCATTTTTGAGCTTATGAGAATGTATATATGCATCAGTTATGTGGTTGAGTTTGCAAATTTGCAAATCATAAGCATCATAGTCGAAGAACTCAGTTTTCAGCTCATGAGTCGACCCATGACTGTCATGAGTCGACTCATGATATCATCTCCCTTTGTCATAAGTCTATGCTGAGTCGACTCATTATATTATGAGTCGACCCATGAGTTATGAGTCGACTCATGACTGTCATGAGTCGACTCATCGAGGGTTTTCTGGATTTTGTGGGTCGGGTTTGTTTGGGTTTCGGGTTGGGTTTTAACTGTTCATATATATTCTCCTCCACCCGAAAACACCTTTTTTCATCAGTTCTCCCCAGAGAAACCCTAGCCTCCTCTCCCATTCAAAACCCTAGTTCGTTTTTGGGCATTTTAGGAGATTTACGGGGGATTTTAGCAGCTTCTTTTGGATTGCAGTGAAGGGGATCGTTCTTCATCACATCTGAGGCGAGTAACATCTCGCCCAATCCTTCTCCTATATTTTCAATAGTTACAAACGTTTTTCATGAGTTCTTATTGAGCCTATGACTTATTTTCAAGTATAAATCAATGTTCTCATTAGGGTGAATGCTAGAAATCATGCGTTTCAGATTTGAAATCCTCACCAACGAGTTTTTTGATAAAAACCCAGATCTAAAAATTTATTTAAGAATGACAAATAGGAGTTTTTATTTTGATTAAATGCTTTCACTCATGTTTAGGAGTTAAAAGTTAGGTCTAACATGCTAATGTTTGTTTCTCACGCTATATATGAATTTATCACTGCCTCATAGTCTAGAATTGATAGTGATGGAGGTGAAGACCAGTATAGAGGGAGTATGGAACGAGATGGACGAGCTGTAGTTGTGAAACATCTAGTTTTTAGCCCTTGAGTCGACTCATGACTCATCATGAGTCGACTCATCAGGTTGAGTCGACCCATGACTGTCATGAGTTGACTCACGATGTCTTTTCCTGTTATCATAAGTTTCTGCTGAGTCGACTCGTAACTGATCATGAGTCGACCTTTGAGACATGAGTCGACTCATAACTAAACACGAGTCGACTCATCGGAGTTTTTCCTATTTTGTTTGTATTTCTGCTTGATCACCTACTGTGCTTATACTTTCATACAGTGTTCATATATGATCGAGGGTTCTGTTGAGCTTTTGTTGAACATGAGAATGTTGCCTCGTTTATCGGGTATTAAATTTCAGTGGTTATGATTTTATCTACACATGTAAGATGACGTTCCTGTCACAGGCTTAGATCGGTACAGCAGGGCATGTACAAGAATAGGATATATGTATACCTTTATCGTTTGTATTCCATGGTTCACACACATAGTCCTCGTGTTGGACTATAATCCATTAAAGTCCACGTGTTGGACTATAATCCATTTGAGTCCTCGTGTTGGACTATAATCCATTAGGGTCCTCGTGTTGGACCATAATCCATTACAGTCATGTTTTAGACTCTTGCTAAACCTTGAGCATGATACTTAACCAAGGTTGGTACACGACATATCATATGAGACTAGGACACGATAGCTACCTAGGTTGGATATGTCTCTTATTGTAATCTTTGGCATGTTTATGTTTATCAGTAGAGATGTGTTTGTTTTAATTTCTTTATCGTTTCCTGTATTAGGCTTCGGGTTTGGTGTTTAGGGAGTTACAATTTGAGATACAAGGTATATATATGAGGGTTTCCTTGTTTGGATTATTTCGCTCGACGTACCTACACTCGTGTTGTAATTTCCTAAGTACCGAAACCCATTATTGCTAGGATAAATGATCTTATATTATTATGTATTAACTATTTTATCATATACAACGAGCCCTATCCCTTGGGGTTGGTTGTGATGTTGCTCGCTAGCGCTTTGACGCTCGTTGTCCCTCCCCCTTTCAGGTAACGAGCCATGAGTCCGGAGAGTCGCAGGTTGATGGCGATGCACTTTAGCTTCAGCTGTCTATTTAGTTATATTTTCTTTTGAGCTCCACTGTAGACTTTTGTGTAGACATGTGAGAGTTTTATTCTAGAAGTTGCAAAGGCTGTGTGCCTTATTTTCTCTTGTCAGACATTTTGTATTTTGAGACTTGATGAGAACTCCAGATGAAATATTAAATCTCTATTTCATCAGTTGATTCTTGTATAATCTTTTACTTGCTTTGTACTACACCTGTTGTTGATTCCACTAGAGAGATAGTAAATGTGATGGTGAAACATGTTATTGCACGGTGTGGTGCATGGCAGGTTTGACATTTCTGGTTTCACCTCGGACTGCAGCCTTGTGTGAACCCAGGGGCGTCACAGTTGATATCAGAGCTCTAGTTCCAGTATCCTTAGAATCATCCTGTGTCGAGTCGTGGAGCTAGGTTAGAGTTTCTTAGGATTCATTTATAGAGTCCGCTAAGGATTTCCTAGTATGAGTGAGGATGGTATATGCGTATATCTCAAAATTTTGAGAATTTTTTTATGATAACTATTTTTGTTTAAAATATATGTGTGAATACTATATAGTGTGAAAATCGTATTGTGATACATTATGTATGTATATATGTCTACTTTGACTCATGAACTCTTATTTTCTTATGATCAGAGAGAAATAACAGGACGTGGCAGACCCCGTACTCGCAGAGCTGTTCAGGCAGAGCCCCAGCAGGCTCTACCTGAGCCACAGCAGGCTCCACCCGAGCAGGAGCAGGCACCACCTGAGCCGCAGCAGGCTCCCCAGTACCTCATTGATCTCATGGCTCCTATCGTAGCTAGGATGGCAGCGATTGAGGAGCTTGTGGCGAGTCATATCACGCCACCGACACCACCACCACCACCTCCAGTAGTTCCACCACAGGGAATACCAGCCGTCCCAATCAGAGAGAGAGACCCAGAGGTAGCACCTGCAACTATTCCACCAGTGGTACCGGATAGAGCCACGGAGCAGGAGGCTTGGCTCCGCTTGGTAGAGAGGTACCAAAAGATGAGAGCACCGGAGTTCCAGGGCTCTTCAGACCCACTTGTAGCCCACAAGTGGAAGGAGGATGTGAGTAATGTCCTAGACATACTCAATATAGACACAGTTCAAAAGCAAAGACTGGCATCATATAGTATGAAGGGGGATGCCGGGAGATGGTACCGATTCCAGTTTGCATTAGAGCAGCGGATGATCCTCACTTGGGAGGATTTTGTTTACTTCTTTGATGCACAGTATGTTTCTTCTGCAGCACGGACTGGGAAGGAATTTGAGTTGTCCTGTTTGACTCAGGGGGACATGTCAGTTGCAGAGTTTGAGAGCAAATTCATGGAGTTGCTGCATTTCACGGGGATGTGGCAGACAGGAGAGCGTCAGGCTCAGATGTTCCTAGCAGGGCTTCGCCCTAATCTTCGCTGATACCTCGTCTCGAGGAAGTTCTATTCAGTCCGGGAGATAGCTGAGGCCGCCACCTCGCAGGAAAATGAGACAGCTATGTTTCAGAAGGACAAGGAGGGAAAGACTAAGACAGGACAGATTGGAGACAAGGAGAAGAACAAGAGGCCCTTGACAGGACATCAGCAGCAGCAGCAAGGCCCTCATAAGAGGGGACCCCAGCAAGATCAGAGGGCACATCATCAGCCCATGTTTCAGGGGGTATGCTTTAACTGTCGCAAGGTGGGACACAAGGCATCAGAGTGTCATAGTGCACCAGCAGAAGCTCAGCAGGGCAGGGTCCGAACCAGCAGCAGCCGCGACAGCAGGGCCGAGGTCAGGGTCAGCAGGTCAGGCTTGAGGCACTGCCAGCAGCGCAGAGGCCAGAGGGGCAGGTTCGAGCAGTCCAGGAGGCCCCCTAGGGACAGATTGTCCCGTATTTTCTAGCACCAATGGTAGAGTAGTCTTCTGCACCAGGCAGAGTATATACAGTGGTTCCTCATGATCATGGTGCCAGTGGTGCAGTTGTGGAGGGTACGTTCCTCGTGAATTCCTTTCCCGCCCATATTCTTTTCGATTCGGGAGCTTCGCATTCTTTCATTTCGTATGCTTACATGGATAGATTCCAGCTTGTAGCTCATTCGTTAGACACCCCTTTATCAGTTTCCATCCCTCTAGGAGAGGTATCGCTTCTGGAGAGCGTTTGTAGGAGGTGTATCATCAGTTTAGACGAGTCCGAGTTCATAGTCGATCTGATAGTTTTGCATATGTCCGAGTTTGATGTCATCCTTAGTATGGATTGGTTGTCATCCTACCATATTAGTATTGACTGTTTTGCGAAGACAGTCAGATTGCGAACGTCCGATGGGTCCGAGATGATTGTGGCCACTTCTCAGGGCAATCGCTTTGCGGAGTCGTTTCTGGCGTTCATCGATGAGGTGATGCGACGAGATCAAAGTTTTGATTTATTGGAGAATAGAGTTGTCTCGGATTATCAGGATGTCTTTCAGGACATACCTGGATTACCTCCTGTGAGAGAGGTTGAGTTTTGTATTGAGTTGTAGCCGGGCACAGCCGCGATATCTCGCGCACCTTATCGCATGGCACCAGCTGAGATGAGGGAGCTTCAGACCCAGTTGGACGAGTTGTTAGCTCAGGGTTTTATTCGTCGGAGTCATTCTCCGTGGGGCGCGCCGGTCCTCTTCGTGAAGAAGAAGGACGGCAGTATGAGATTGTGTATAGATTATCGGGAGTTGAACAAGGTCACAATCCGGAATAGGTATCCACTACCTAGGATTGATGACTTGTTCGACCAGTTGTAGGGGGCACAATTTTTCTCAAAGATTGATCTTCATTCTGGTTATCATCAGTTACAGGTTCGGGAGATGGATATCCCCAACACCACTTTCCTCACGCGATATGGATCTTTTGAGTTCTTGGTCATGCCATTCGGACTGACTAATGCACTCACTGTATTCATGGACTTGATGAACCGGGTTTTTCATCCCTTCTTAGATCAGTTCGTGATTGTTTTCATCGACGACATCCTCATTTATTCGAGATCGGAGGCAGATCATGAGCAGCATCTCCGATTAGCTTTGCAGACCCTACAGGAGCACCAGTTATACGCCAAGTTCAGCAAGTGCGAGATTTGGCTTTCAGAGGTCAGATTTCTTGGCCACATCATCAATAGAGAGGGCATATCAGTAGACCCAGCTAAGGTTATAGCAGTGCTTGATTGGGAACCGCCGAAGACGGTGACAGAGATTCGTAGCGTTTTGGGTTTAGCAGGTTATTACAGGAAGTTCATCCAGGACTTCTCAAAGATTTCGACACCCCTTACATGCCTTACGAAGAAAAGGTTTACAGTTTATTTGGAGCACAGAGTGCCCGGAGGCCTTTGATACATTGAAGGCTAAGTTGACTATAGCACCGGTTTTGACTATTCTGAGTAGCGACAGGACATTCGTCGTCTATACAGATGCATCTTTGGTAGGATTGGGAGGCGTTCTTATGCAAACTCAGAGAGTAGTAGCTTACATCTCACCATAGCTAAGAGTGCATGAGCAGAACTATCCTACTCATGACTTGGAGTTAGCAGCAGTGGTATTTGCACTGAAGTCATGGAGGCACTATTTGTATGGAGTGCAGTTTGAGTTATTCACAGATCATCAGAGTCTGAAATATCTTTTCTCTCAGAAGGAACTCAACTAGAAACAATGGAGATGGATTGAGTTTATCAAGGACTACGAGTTCGCAATTCAGTATCATCCCGGGAAGGCAAACATCATAGCAGATGCTTTGAGTAGGAAGCGTCGACATCGGGTTGCGGCTTTGAGGTGTTCATTGTATAGAGATATTCTTACCCTTAGCCAGTTTGATTTTATACCTGAGAATGGTAGTACCAGTGCATTTTTGGGAACTGTGTCAGTGCAGCCATCTTGGAGTGACAGAGTTGTCAGAGCTCAGTTGGGAGACTCTTAGATCCAAATCCGTAAGGAGGAGATTTCCAAAGAGCCTAAGGTCGATTGGACCATTGGAGCAGATGGAGGTCTACGGATGAAGGGTAGATTAGTTATGCCAGCCAGTGCAGAACTAAAGAGGGAGTTATTTGATGAGGCGCACCGTACTCGGTACACAAAACATCCAGGGACTACCAAGATGTACAAGGACCTGAAGAGACATTTCTGGTGGAGTGGCATGCGAAGAGAGATTTTAGAGTATGTGGCCAAGTGTTTTACTTGTCAGCAGGTGAAGGCAGAGCATCAGAGACCGGCAGGGACACTTCAACCGTTGCCTATTTTAGAATGGAAGTGGGCGAACATTTCTATGGACTTTATTGTAGGGTTGCCGAAGTCGAAGAAGGGGAATGATTCGATTTGGGTGATAGTGGACCGGTTGACGAAGTCAGCACATTTCATTCCAGTGAGGACTACTTATACAGCCGAGGCGTATTCAAGGATCTTCATTCAAGAGATAGTTCGACTTCACGTGGTTCCGGACACGATCGTGTCGGATCAAGGATCAGTATTCACTTCACATTTTTGGAGGAGTTTCTAGGACTCATTTGGCAGCAGACTATCTTATACCAGTGTATTCCACCCACAGACGGATGGTCAAATGGAGAGGGTGAACCAAGTGTTAGAGGACATGTTGCGGGCTTGTGTCATTGACTTTCAGGGCAGCTGGGAGGAGCATATTCCACTGATAGAGTTCGCTTATAACAATAATTATCAAGCGATGATCGGTATGGCCCCATATGAGGCATTGTACGGAAGACATTGTACATCACCGATATGTTGGGCAGAGCCGGAGGATAGTTTGATGCTTAGACCGGAGCTTGTGAGGCAGACTTCTGAGAAGGTAGCATTGATCAAGGAGTGGATTCTAGCCACTCAGAGTCGGCAGAAGAGCTATGCAGATAAGAGGCGAAGACCCCTAGAGTTTCAGATTGGGGATTTGGTTATGCTGAAGGTATCACCTATGAAAGGCGTGCAGCGATTCGGGAGGTGAGGGAAGCTTGCACCGAGGTATATTAGACCATTCCGGATTTTGGAGCGCATTGGAGCTGTACCATACAAACTAGATCTTCCAGCTTCTATGTCTAGTATACACAATGTATTCCATATCTCCATGCTCAAGAAGCACTTGCATGATGAGGAGCGGCAGCGAGTGTTGGATGCACCGGAGATTGAGCTTCGGGATGATTTGACTACTATTGAGATCCCAGTGTCTATACTTGCTAGAGAAGACAAGAGACTCAGGAACAAGGTGATTCCATTGGTGAAAGTTCAATGGAACCGAAGTGGAGTTGAGGAAGCTTCTTGGGAACGCGAGGAAGACATGCGACGCGACTACCCACACTTGTTTAAGCAGGTAAATTAATTAAAGTATTTATGATGTGACTTCTTACTTGTATATTTATATATGTACCTTGATACTTATATTTAACACTAGAATGAGGATATTTTCACTTAATTCCTAATCTTTCGGAACACATGGTATATACATGGGGGGTTCCTTGATTGGATTTTTCGCCCGACGTACTAGTTCGATTAGATTAGGGGTTGAGTAAGAATATTACCATTTTAGATCGTTAAGTATGAATATCACTATATGCTTATCAAGCGGTTAATATTGCGAGATGTGTATGAGTGCGGGTTGGATTAGACCCTTGTCGTGCTCTTCAAGTACCTTTATGAGTTAGATATGATTTCTGAATTTCGAGAACGAAATTCTTTTAAGGGGGGAAGAATGTAAGATCCCGTAGATTTTGATAATTTATATATGTGACTATTAGTGAAAAATAATAATATTTATTTATGATAAATATCTTTATGACATGGTTGTGCATCAAATCTAGCATTTTTGAGCTTATGAGAATGTATATATGTATCAGTTATGAGGTTGAGTTTGCAAATTTGCAAATCATAAGCATCAGAGTCGAAGAACTCAGTTTTTAGCTCATGAGTCGACCCATGACTGTCATGAGTCGACTCATGATATCATCTCCCTTTGTCATAAGTCTCTGCTGAGTCGACTCATTATATTATGAGTCGACCCATGAGTCATGATGTGACGCCCCTGGGTTCACGTAAGGCTGCAGTCCGAGGTAAAACCAGAAATGTCAAACCTGCCATGCACCACACCGTGCAATAACATGTTTCACCATCACAATTACTATCTCTCTAGTGGAATCAACAACAGGTGTAGTACAAAGCAAGTAAGAGGTTATACATGAATCAGTTGATGAAATAATAGAGATCAAATTAACATCTCATCATCTAATATACTAGAATACAAGTAAATGTCTGAAATAAATGAACTGGAGTTCTCAACAAGTCTCAAATACAAAATGTCTAACAAGAGGAAATAAGGCACACTGCCTTTACAACTTCTAGAATAAAACTCTCACATGTCTACACAAAAATATACAGTGGAGCTCAAAAGGAAATACAACTAAATAGACGGCTGAAACTAAAGTACATCGCCATCAACCTGTGACTCTCCGGGCTCTTGGCTCATTACCTGAAAGGGGGAGGGACAACGAGCGTCAAAGCGCTAGCGAGCAACATCACAACCAACCCCAAGGGATAGGGCTCGTTGTATATGAAAATATCGTTAATACATAATAATATAAATCATTTACACAAACATTTATGGGTTTTAGTACTTAGGGAAATACAACACGAGCATAGGTACGTCGAGCGAAATAATCCAAACAAGGAAACCCTCATGTATATACCTTGTATCTCAAATTGTAGATCCCTAAATATTAAACCCGAGGTTGGTCATAAGAAATAAATAAAGAAAAGAATACATACCCATCTCTACCAATAAAGTGTAAACATGACAAAGCTACAATAGGTGCCATGTACAACCTACGTAGCTATCTTGTCCCAGCCTAATACAATATATCATGTACCCAACTTGATTACGTAACATGCTCAAGGTTTAGCAAAAGTCTAAAACATGATTAAAATGGATTATAGTCCAACACGAGGACTCTAAAGGGTTATAGTCCAACACGAGGACTTGAAATGGATTATAGTCCAACACGAGGACTGTGCATAGAAAGATATGCATGTCCTATTCCTGTACATGCCCTGATGGGCTGATCTAAACCCATGCCACAAATGTCATCTTACAAGTACAGGGGAAAAAATCAATATCACTGCAATTAAATATCCGATAAACGAGGCAACACCCAAAGTTCAAGAATAGTAGACAGGATCCTCGAACATATATATATATACACTGTATATATGCATATATATATATAGGTATACAGCAGATGATTAAACAGAAATACAAACAAACAGGAAAATACTGTGATGAGTCGACTCGTGCTCATTTATGGGTCGACTCATGTCTCATGGGTCGACTCATGATCGATACGAGTCGACTCAACAGAAACTTGAGATAACAGGAAAATTACTTCGTGAGTCGACTCATGACAGTCATGGGTCGACTCAACCTGATGAGTCGACTTACGGGCTAAAATCTGCATATAACACAAGTTAAAATTTGCTAACTCAATTCATCCTTCCATTTTACTGATCTACATCTCTATAGCTATCAATTCTAGACTATGATACAGTGAGAAAAACATGTTCATCATGAGAAACGATTTTTTTGTAGATTAAATCTAATATTTAACTCCTATACATGAAAGAAAACATTTAATCAATATAAAACTCATATTTTTATTCTTTAAATAAAAATTTCCATATCTGGGTTTTCATCAAAAACTTGTTGGTGGGGATTTAAAATCCGAAATACATGATTTCTAGCATTTACCCTAACAAGGATATTGATTTATACTTGAAAATAAGTCTTAGGCTCAATAAAACTCATGGAAAACAGTTGTAAACTATTAAAAAACATGGGAGAAGGGTTGGGCGAGATGTTACTCGCCTCAAAAGTGATGATGAACAATCCCCTTCGCTGCTATCCACGAAAAGCCGCTGAAACTCCCCAAAAATCGCCCAAGAAATCCCAAAAACGAGCTAGGGTTTAGAGGGGGAGAAGAGGCTAGGGTTTCTCTAGGGTTTTCTGATCAAAAAGAGTGTTTTCGGGTAGAGGGAAATATATACAAGTGGGTAAAACCCAACCCGAAACCCAAACAAACCCGACCCAGAAAACCAGAAAAACCCCGATGAGTCGACTCATGACAGTCATGGGTCGACTCATGACTCGTGGGTCGACTCATGATATAATGAGTCGACTCAGCAGAGACTAAATGACAACAGGACTCATAACAGTCATGGGTCGACTCATGATATAATGAGTCGACTCAGCAGAGACTAAATAACAACAGGACTCGATTTCATGAGTCGACTCATGACAGTCATGGGTCGACTCATGGACTAGAAACTGCATACTCTAATCTGCTACATATGATTTGAAATCTTGCACACTCAACCTCATTACTGATGTACATATACATACTCAAAAATCTACGGGGTCTTATATTCTTCCCTCCTTAAAAGAATTTCGTCCTCGAAATTCAGGAAATCACATCTAACTCAT
This sequence comes from Asparagus officinalis, assembly GCF_001876935.1. Lineage (NCBI taxonomy): Eukaryota > Viridiplantae > Streptophyta > Magnoliopsida > Asparagales > Asparagaceae > Asparagus > Asparagus officinalis. The sequence goes on along the minus strand of NC_033802.1, from coordinate 48,472,041 downwards.
AAAGATACTTGAAAAACATGACAAGGGTCTAATCTAACCCGCACACATATACATTTCGCAATAATGAATGCTAGTTAGCACATAGTGACATTCATACTTAATGATCTAAATGATAATATTCTTACTTAACCCCAAATCTAACGGAACTAGTACATCGGGCGAAAAATCCAAACAAGGAACCCCCCATGTATATACCATGTGTTCCGTAAGATTAAGAATTAAGTAAAAATACCCTCATTCTAGTGTTAAATATAAGTATCAACATATATAGATATAAATATACAAGTAAGAAGTCATATAATAAATACTTTAATTAGTTTTACCTGCTCAAACAAGTGTGGGTAGTCGCGTCGCATGTCCTCCTTGCGCTCCCAAGAAGCTTCCTCAATTCCACTTCTGTTCCATTGAACTTTCACCAATGGAATCACCTTGTTCCTGAGTCTCTTGTCTTCTCTAACAAGTATGGACATTGGGAACTCAATAGTCGATAAATCATCCCGAAGCTCAACCTCCAGTGCATCCAACACTCCCTGCCGCTCCTCATCATGCAAGTGCTTCTTGAGCATAGAAATATGGAATACATTGTGTATACTAGACATAGAAGCTGGAAGATCTAGTCTGTATGACACAGCTCCAATGCGCTCCAAAATTTGGAATGGTCCAATGTATCTCGGTGCAAGCTTCCCTCGCCTCCCGAATCGCTGTACGCCTTTCATAGGCGATACCTTCAGCATGACCAAATCCCCAATCTGAAACTCTAGAGGTCTTTGCCTCTTATCTGCATAACTCTTCTGCCGACTCTGAGCGGCTAGAATCCGCCCTCTGATCAACGCTACCTTCTCGGTAGTTTGCCTCACAAGCTCTGGTCCAAGCATCAAACTATCCTCAGGCTCTGCCCAACATATCGGTGATCTGCTGGGTCTCCCGTACAGTGCCTCATACGGAGCCATACCGATCGTCGCTTGATAACTGTTGTTATAAGCGAACTCTATCAGTGGAATATTATCCTCCCAACTGCCTTGGAAGTCAATGACACATGCTCGCAACATGTCCTCCAACACTTGGTTCACCCTCTCCGTCTGACCATCTGTCTGTGGGTGGAATACACTGCTATAAGACAGCTTGCTGCCAAAAGAGTCCTGAAAACTCCTCCAAAAATGTGAGGTGAAAACCGATCCTCGGTCCGACACAATCGTATCCGAAATCCCGTGCAATCAAACTATCTCCCGAATGAAAATCCTCGCACACACCTCAGCTGTATGAGTAGTCCTTACTGGGATAAAATGTGCTGACTTCGTTAACCGGTCCACAATGACCCAATCTGAATCATTCCCCTTCTTCGACTTGGGAAACCCTACAATAAAGTCCATAGAAATGTCCGCCCACTTCCATTCTGGGATAGGCAACGGCTGAAGTGTGCCTGCTGGTCTCTGGTGCTCCGCCTTTACCTGCTGGCAGGTAAAACCCTTTGCCATATACTCTGAAATCTCCCTACGCATACCACTCCACCAAAAGTGCCTCTTCAGGTCCTTGTACATCTTTGTGGTCCCTGGATGTACTGTGTATCGAGTACGGTGTGCCTCATCAAACAACTCCCTCTTCAGCTCTGCACTGGCTGGCATAACCAATCTACCCTTCATCCGTAGACCTCCATCTGCTCCACTGGTCCAATCGGCCTTAGGCTCTTTGGAAATCTCCTCCTTACGGATTTGAATCCAAGAATCCTCTAACTGAGCTCTAACAACTCTGCCGCTCCAAGTTGGTTCCACTGATATAGCTCCCAAAAATGCACTAGTGTCACCAAACTCAGGTCTAAAATCAAACTGGCTAAGAGCGAGAAGGTCTCGGTGCAATGAGAACCTCAAAGCCGCAATCTGATGTCGACGCTTCCTACTCAAAGCATCTGCTATGACGTTCGTCTTCCCCGGGTGATACTGAATCGCAAACTCGTAGTCCTTGATAAACTCAATCCACCTCCGCTGCCTCTGGTTTAGTTCCTTCTGAGAGAAAAGATATTTCAGACTCTGGTGGTCTGTGAACAGCTCGAACTGCACTCCATACAAGTAGTGCCTCCATGACTTCAGTGCAAATACCACTGTTGCTAGCTCCAAGTCATGAGTGGGATAGTTCTGCTCATGCACTCTCAACTGCCGTGAGATATAAGCTACTACTCTCTGAGTCTGCATAAGGACGCCTCCTAATCCTGCCAATGATGCATCTGTGTAGACGATGAATGTCCTGTCGTTGCTCGGAATAGTCAAAACGGTGCTGAGGTCAACTTAGTCTTCAAGATATCAAAGGCCTTCTGGCATTCTGTGCTCCAAATAAACTGTACACCCTTCTTCGTAAGGCGTGTAAGTGGCGTCAAAATCTTCAAGAAGTCCTGGATGAACTTCCTGTAGTAGCTTGCTAATCCCAAAAAGCTACGAATCTCTGTCACTGTCTTTGGTGGCTCCCAATCAAGCACTGCTATAACCTTAGCTGGGTCTACTGATATGCCCTCTCTGCTGATGATGTGGCCGAGAAATCTGACTTCTGAAAGCCAAAACTCACACTTGCTGAACTTGGCATATAACTGGTGCTCCCGTAGGGTCTGCAAAGCTAAACGGAGGTGCTGCTCATGATCTGCCTCTGATCTCGAATAAATGAGAATGTCGTCGATGAAAATAATCACGAACTGATCTAAGAATGGACGAAAAACCCGATTCATCAAGTCCATAAATACCGTGGGTGCATTGGTCAACCCAAAAGGCATGACCAAGAACTCAAAAGATCCATAGCGCGTGAGGAAAGCTGTCTTGGGGATATCCATCTCCCAAACCTGAAACTGATGATAGTCAGAACGAAGATCAATCTTCGAGAAAAATCGCGCTCCCTGTAACTGGTCGAACAAGTCATCAATCCTAGGCAGTGGGTACCTATTCCGGATGGTGACCTTGTTCAACTCTCGATAATCTATACAGAATCTCATGCTGCCGTCCTTCTTCTTCACGAAGAGGACTGGCACGCCCCATGGAGAATGACTCCGATGAATAAAACCCTGAGCTAACAACTCGTCCAACTGGGTCTGAAGCTCTCTCATCTCAGCTGGCGCCATGCGATAGGGTGCGCGGGATATCGGGGCTGTGCCCGGCTGCAACTCAATACAAAACCCAACCTCTCTCACAGGAGGTAACCCAGGTATGTCCTGAAAGACATCCTGATAATCTGAGACAACTCGAGTCTCTAACAAATCAGAACTCTGATCCCGCAGCATCACCTCGTCGATGAACGCCAGAAATGACTCCGCAAAGTGATTTCCCTGAGAAGTGGCCACAATCATCTCGGACCCATCGGACGCTCGCAATTTGACTGTCTTCGCAAAATAGTCAATACTAATATGGTAGGACGATAACCAATCCATACCAAGAATGATATCAAACTCGGACATATGCAAAACTATCAGATTGACTATGAACTCCGACTCGTCTAAACTGACGGTACACCTCCTACAAACGATCTCCAGAAGCGATACCTCACCTAAAGGGGCGGAGACTGATAAAGGGGTGTCTAAAGGCTGAGCTACGAGCTGGAGTCTAGCCATAAATGCATGTGAGATGAAAGAATGCAAAGCTCCCGAATCGAAAAGAATACGGGCAGGAAAAGAATTTACAAGGAACGTACCCTGCACAACTGCTCCGCTTGCACCGTGATCACGGGGAACCACTGCATATACTCTGCCTATAGCTAAAGACTGATCTGTTGCTAATGCTGGAGAATATGGGACAATCTGCCCCTGGGGAGCCTCCTGGACTGCTCGAACCTGTCCCTCTGCCCTCTGCGTCGCTGGCGGTGTCTCAAGCCTGGGCTGCTGACCCTGACCTCTGCCCTACTGTCGTTGCTGTTGCTGGTTTGGGACCCTGCCCTGCTGAGCTCCTGCTGGTGCACTACGACACTCTGATGCCTTGTGCTCGACCTTGTGGCAGTTAAAACAAGATCCTTGGAACTTGCGCTGCTGATGCGCTCTCTGATCCTTATGGGGTCCCTTCTTATGAGGGCCCTGCTGCTGCTGATGCTGATGCCCTGACAAAGGTCTCTTGTTCTTACCCTTGTCCCCGCTCTGTCCTGCCTTGGCCTTTCCTTCCTTGTCCTTCAGGAACATAGTAGTCTCAATCTCCTGTGAGGTGGCGGCCTCAGCTACCTCCCTAACTGAATAGAACCTCCTCGAGACGAGGTACCGACGAAGATTAGGGCGTAGCCCTACTAAGAACATCTGAGCTTGACTCTCTCCTGTCTGCCACATACCCGTGAAATGCAGCAACTCCATAAACCGGCTCTCATAATCTGTCACTGTCATGTCCCCCTGAGTCATCCGGGACAACTCAAGCTCCTTCCCAGTCCGGGCTGCAGAAGAAATATACTGCCCATCAAAGAAGTAGATGAAATCCTCCCATGTGAGGGTCATCCTCTAAAGAAGTAGATGAAATCCTCCCATGTGAGGGTCATCCTCTGCTCTGGAGTAAACTGTAATCGGTACCATTTCCCGGCATCTCCCTTCAGACTGTAGGATGCCAACCTCTGCTTCTGAACTGAATCTACACAAAGTATGTTAAGTATATTGCTCACATCCTCCTTCCACTTGTGTACTGCAAGAGGGTCTGGTGACCCCTGGAACTCGGGTGCCCTCATCTTCTGATACCACTCTACTATACGGAGCCAAGCTTCCTGATCCGTGGCTCTATCTGGTACCGCTAGTGGAATAGCTGCAGGTGCTACCTCTGGGTCTCTCTCTCTGATCGGGACGGCTGGTATCCCCTGCTACTGAGCTACCGGTGGTGGTGGTGTCCGTGGTGCTATATGAGTCGTCACCAACTCCTCAATGGCTGTCATCCTGGCAATAAGAGGAGCCATGATATCCACCAAATACTGAGGAGCCTGCTGCGGCTCTGGTGGTGCCTGCTCCTGCTCGGGTGGAGCCTGCTGCGGCTCAGGTGGGGCCTGCTGGGGCTCTGCCTTAGCGGCCCTTCGAGTGTGGGGTCTCCCACGTCCTGCCATCTCTCTGATCATAAGAAAAATAAGGTTCATGAGTCAAAGTAGACGTATATACGTAGTTCATCACAATATGATTTTCGCATCACATAGTATTCACACATATACTTTAAGAAAAAATAGTTGTCATAAAAAAAAATTTCCCAAAATTTTGAGATATACGCATATATCGTCCTCACTCATACTAGGAAATCCTTAGCGGACTCTACACATGAATCCTAAGAAACTCTAACCTAGCTCCACGACTCGACACAGGATGATCCTATGGATTTTGGAACTAGAGCTCTGATACCAACTGTGACGCCCCAGGGTTTCACACAAGGCTGTAGTCCGAGGTGAAACCAGAAATGTCAAACCTGCCATGCACCACACCGTGCAATAACATGTTTCACCATCACAATTAACATCTATCTAGTAGAGTCAACAACTGGTGTAGGTACAAAACAGGTAAAAGACATTACGAGGAATACTGATGAAATGATAATAGTCACATAAATATCTCATCATCTTGCCTTACAACTTCTAGAATAAAAACTCTCAATGTCTACACAAAAATTCTACCATTGGAGCGTCAAAAGGGAAATATAAACTAAATAGACGGCTGAAACTAAAGTACATCGCCATCAACCTGCCGACTTTCCCGCGGCTCCTGCTCATTACTTGAAAAGGGAGGACAACGAGCGTCAAAAGCGCTAGCCGAAGCAAACATCACAACCAACCCCCAAGGGATAGGGCCGCTTGCTATTATGCAATACAGTTAATTACATAAATAATATAAATCATTGTACACAAACATTTATGGTTTTAGTACTTATGAAATACAACACGAGCATAGTACGTCGAGCGAAATATCCAAACAAGGAAACCCTCATGTATATACCTTGATCTCAAATTGTAGAACCCTAAATATTAAACCCGAGGTTTGGTCATAAGAAATAAATAAAGAAAAGAAAATACATACCATCTCTACCCAATAAGTGTAAACAATGAAAAAGCTTACAATTAGGTGTCATGTACAATGTACGTAGCTATCTCGTCCCGCCTAATACAATATATCATGTACCCAACTTGATTACGTAACATGCTCAAGGTTTAGCAAAAGTCTAAAAACATGATTAAAATGGATTATAGTCCAACACGAGGACTCTAAAGGGTTATAGTCCAACACGAGGACTTGAAATGGATTATAGTCCAACACGAGGACTGTGCATAGAAAGATATACATGTCCTATTCCTGTACATGCCCTGCTGGGCTGATCTAAACCCATGCCACAAATGTCATCTTACAAGTACAGGGGAAAAAATCAATATCACTGCAATTAAATATCCGATAAACGAGGCAACACCCAAAGTTCAAGAATAGTAGACAGGATCCTCGAATATATATATATATACACTGTATATATGTATATATATATAGGTATACAGCAGATGATTAAACAGAAACACAAACAAACAGGAAAATATTGTGATGAGTCGACTCGTGCTCATTTATGGGTCGACTCATGTCTCATGGGTCGACTCATGATCGATACGAGTTGACTCAACAGAAACTTGAGATAACAGGAAAATTACTTCGTGAGTTGACTCATGACAGTCATGGGTCGACTCAACCTGATGAGTCGACTAATGATAAGTCATGAGTCGACTTAAGGGCTGAAATCTGCATATAACACAAGTTAAAATTCACCAACTCGATTCATCCTTCCATTATACTGATCTACATCTCTATAGCTATTAATTCTAGACTATGATACAGTGAGAAAAACATGTTCATCATGAGAAACATTTTTTTTTGTAGATTAAATCTAATATTTAACTCCTATACAGGAAAGAAAACATTTAATCAATATAAAACTCATATTTTTATTCTTTAAATAAAAATTTCCAGACCTCGGTTTTCATTAAAAACTTGTTGGTGGGGATTTAAAATCCGAAATACATGATTTCTAGCATTTACCCTAACAAGGATATTGATTTATACTTGAAAATAAGTCTTAGGCTCAATAAAACTCATGGAAAACAGTTGTAAACTATTAAAAACATGGGAGAAGGATTGGGCGAGATGTTACTCGCCTCAAAAGTGATGATGAACAATCCCTTTCGCTGCAATCCACGAAAAGCCGCTGAAAATCCCCAAAAATCGCCCAAGAAATCACATAAACGAGCTAGGGTTTAGAGGGGGAAAAGAGGCTAGGGTTTCTCTAGGGTTTTTTGATCAAAAAGAGTGTTTTTGGGTAGAGGGAAATATATACGAGTGGGTAATACCCGACCCGAAACCCAAACAAACCTGACCCAGAAAACCAGAAAAACCCCGATGAGTCGACTCATGACAGTCATGGGTCGACTCATGACTCATGGGTCAACTCATGATATAATGAGTTGACTCAGCAGAGACTAAATGACAACAGAACTCGATTTTGTGAGTCGACTCATGACAGTCATGGGTCGACTTATGGACTAGAAACTGCATACTATGACTCTGCTGCATATGATTTGAAATCTTGCACACTCAACCTCATTACTGATGTACTTATACATACTCAAAAATCTACGGGGTCTTACACATGAGTCGACTCATGACTGTCATGAGTCGACTCATCGAGGGTTTTCTGGGTTTTGTGGGTCGGGTTTGTTTGGGTTTCGGGTTGGGTTTTAACTATCATATATATTCTCCTCCACCCGAAAACACTTCTTTTCATCAGTTCTCCCCAGAGAAACCCTAGCGTCCTCTCCCATTCAAAACCCTAGTTCGTTTTTGGGCATTTTGGGAGATTTTCGGGGGATTTCAGCAGCTTCTTTTGGATTACAGCGAAGGGGATCGTTCTTCATCACATCTGAGGTGAGTAACATCTCGTCCAATCCTTCTCCCATGTTTTCAATAGTTTACAAACGTTTTTCATGAGTTTTTATTGAGCCTAAGACTTATTTTTAAGTATAAATCAATGTTCTCATTAGGGTGAATGCTAGAAATCATGCGTTTCAAATTTAAAATCCTCACCAACGAGTTTTTTGATAAAACCCAGATCTAAAAATTTATTTAAGAATGACAAATAGGAGTTTTTATTTTGATTAAATGCTTTCACTCATGTTTAGGAGTTAAAAGTTAGGTCTAATATGCTAATGTTCGTTTCTCATGCTATATATGAATTTATCACTGCCTCATAGTCTAGAATTAATTGATAGTGATGGAGGTGAAGACTAGTATAGAGGGAGTATGGAACGAGATGGATGAGCTGCAGTTGTGAAACATCCAGTTTTCAGCCCGTGAGTCGACTCATGACTCATCATGAGTCGACTCATCAGGTTGAGTCGACCCATGACTGTCATGAGTCGACTCACGAAGTCTTTTCCTGTTATCATAAGTTTCTACTGAGTCGACTCGTAACTGATCATGAGTCGACCTATGAGACATGAGTCGACTCATAACTGAACACGAGTCGACTCATCGGAGTTTTTCCTATTTTGTTTGTATTTCTGCTTGATCACCTACTGTGCTTATACTTTCATACAGTGTTCATATATGATTGAGGGTTCTGTTGAGCTTTTGTTGAACATGAGAATGTTGCCTCGTTTATCGGGTATTAAATTTTAGTGGTTATGATTTTATCTACATACGTAAGATGACGTTCCTGTCACAGGCTTAGATCGGTACAGCAGGGCATGTACAAGAATAGGATATGTATACCTTTATCTTTTCTATTCCATGGTTCACACACACAGTCCTCGTGTTGGACTATAATCCATTAAAGTCCTCGTGTTGGACTATAATCCATTTGAGTCCTCGTGTTGGACTATAATCCATTAGGGTCCTCGTGTTGGACCATAATCCATTACAGTCATGTTTTAGACTCTTGCTAAACCTTGAGCATGATACTTAACCAAGGTTGGTACACGACATATCATATTAGGCTAGTACATGATAGCTACCTAGGTTGGATATGTCTCTTATTGTAATCTTTGGCATGTTTACGTTTATCAGTAGAGATGTGTTTGTTTTCTTTTCTTTATCGTTTCCTGTATTAGACTTCGGGTTTGGTGTTTAGGGAATTACAATTTGAGATACAAGGTATATACATGAGGGTTTTCTTTTTTGGATTATTTCGCTCGACGTACCTACGCTCGTGTTGTAATTTCCTAAGTACCGAAACTCATTATTGTTAGGATAAATGATCTTATATTATTATGTATTAACTGTATTTTCATATACAACAAGCCCTATCCCTTGGGGTTGGTTGTGATGTTGCTCGCTAGCGCTTTGACGCTCGTTGTCCCTCCCCCTTTCACGTAACGAGCCAGGAGCCCGGAAAGTCGCAGGTTGATGGCAATGCACTTTAGCTTCAGCCGTCTATTTAGTTATATTTTCTTTTGAGCTCCACTGTAGACTTTTGTGTAAACATGTGAGAGTTTTATTCTAGAAGTTGTAAAGGCTGTGTGCCTTATTTCCTCTTGTCAGACATTTTGTATTTGAGACTTGTTGAGAACTCCAGTTCATTTATTTCAGACATTTACTTGTATTCCAGTATATTAGATGATGAAATATTAATTTGATCTCTATTATTTCATCAGTTGATTCTTGTATAATCTCCTACTTGCTTTTGTACCTACACCTATTATTGACTCTACTAGAGAGAGAGTAATTATGATGGTGAAACATGTTATTGCACGGTGTGGTGCATGGCAGGTTTGACATTTCTGGTTTTACCTCGGACTGCAGCCTTGTGTGAACTCAGGGGCGTCACAGCCTAGACCACCACCAAACCTCCTCCCCGCTCGCCTCCAACTCCGACCAGCATCGACAGCAACCCCTAAACAGCCCTACCCTCAGATCTCCCCGTCGACCTTCTCCCTGAGCTCCGCCCCCTGTCACCGTCCATCTTCGGTCAGCCCTCGGTGCTGAGACGCTACTCCTCTCTGCTGATGGCAGTCTTGAGCTCGCCTCGACAGCAGTCCGAGCTCCCTCAGCCCCGTCGAATTCCGTCGAGTCCCTAACAACCACGATGTCCCGCCGTCGCGCTACCCCGACCCCCTGTTCGCTGCGCTCCGATAGTCCCTCTCCCGTCGTTGATTCTCCACAGATTCGAGCACCTGACCCCGCAGATCCGATCCGCACCGTCAGCGTCAATCGACAATACCCGAGGCAAGATCCCAACCTTGATTATTTTATTTTAATTCTTAGTTTTATCGTAAAATATTATGTGACTCGTTATTCAATTTCTAGATTTGTTATGAGTTAATTAATTAGATTAGTCTGTGATATATTATTACCTACATAGGATTGCTTGACAAGAATAGTTGTGTGGAAGCTTGTTGTTTTATCACTTAGTTGTTATTCAATAGGAGAGACTGTACATGAAGACGAATTCTGTTAAAAGTATGATTTGTAAGCGTGCTTCGAAGCATGGCTATACTCACTCGACATCGATATCCCGATGTGAGGAGTCCCGAATTCCCTCGATATCGATATCCCGGTATGAGGTTTCCTTGATTATTATTATTATTATAGTATGACTAGACGATGCACTCTTGATTGGACGTGTAACGGGTCATAGTTATTTTCATAGTTTTATAGAAGTCGTTCCACAGTAACTCCATGGCTAGTGCACAATATTTCATATACAGTTACGTAATTAATACGATAAACATGGGGTTATAAAGGGGAATTGGACGGAGAATATAGCATGTATATAAACGGGCACAGTGATTTTCTGTTATCGTGATATAGTGAGTGTTATATATATGGTCCAGAGGGCCAATACTTGACTTGAAGGCGGCACCCGGACGACTTTACGGGGACCCGATTATATATACGAAATTATTCTTCCCCAATTCAAATAACATGTAAAACAAGAATAATATGCTTGCGTGTCTTATGGTGGACTTTGTTGGTTTTGTGAGATGTAGACTAGTTGTATTTCTGTTCATACACAGATCGGGATTAATAATTAATTAACTACAATTTGAGACGTAAGGTATATATATGAGCGTTTCCTTGTTTGGATTATTTCGCTCGACGTACTACGTCTCAAGTTATAGGTATTTAAGTATTAATTCCATCTAGTGTATGATCCTGTTACTTGGATGATTAGTCTGATAGCTAGCTGCATGATCTCATTACCTGATCGATTTTGTATGCTTTATGCCTATCATGTGTTAGTAGTGAATTTGTATGTTGATTTTGATGGTTTTCCAGTTGCACGTTTCTTTATCATTTTTGTTATCGTATCGTTTCTCGCTTTGGTTTTTGTTCGCTCTATTTGTTTTTAGGGGTCTTCTCGTATGCCATACACGTTGACGTACACCTATTTTCTCTGGTGTACGTCAGACTTAGAGGAAGAACAGGTTCAGTAGGAGCCAGAGGATTCTCAGCAAGAGTGCCTTATAGACGGAGCAGAAGAAGGAGTCGAAGCCTATTCTTTTTATTTATTAATTGATGGTTCCAGTTACTTTTGTAGTTCTTTCTGTTCCTACTTGATCGATGTATTTTGTATCTCATCAGTATTCATTGTTCAGTTTTGTATAAGGGTATGTTTGACCCGTATTATTATGTCTTAGATGCTATTCATTTATGATATGTATTATTTTATTCTGAGTTTGTCTATTATATTCTTGCTGATTGTGATCGGGGACCTGTGACATCGCATTGTATTTATTTCCAGACGCTTAGCGTATTAGGTTGAGGAGAAATGGTTATTTTTATTTACTCTCCTAGATCTAATAAGTCGCGGGCTTGTTCACGTTCTGATTCTCGTGTATTTTGGGAAGCGGGGCGTGACATGTTTTTTTGGTGGCCCATGCAGGTCACGGTCCCGGTCACGGTCCCGAGTCCTCACTAGTAAGAATATAGTAAACAATTTAGATACATATCATATTTCATCCGTGAGACTATTCTTGAGCTCTTATCCTATTTTCTTGATAGATTTTGTTTCGTCCCTATCTTATCACTCTTTGACTCCAGAGTTTTCCCCGGTTCTTGTCCCATTGCTTCGCGATTACCATCTCTTTGTACAACCTCTCTTTCCTCGTGCCGGTCATTATTTTATGTGTTATTATTTTTACAACTATATTTTCTTTGATTTGACTTATATATTATTTGATTGTATTAATTTTGCATTATTTATTACATATTGTATGTATCACATACAGTGTTGTATTGTATGTTTTTATTTGTTTATAAATCTATTTTATCTTCCATAGTTCATGTTTTATGCATTATATATTTTATTTATGTATATTACGCTGATTGTATTTATGTAATTTTTGACTATTTCACAATATACTGCTATGTCTAAATTGATTTTATATAGTGATTATTATTGTTGTTGAATCTTGTTTATCCCTTTTGCTTTTATATCTTTTATTTTTATACTTTGATTTTAATTATGTTTCTTTGAACCTAACTATGATTTGGTATTATTTACTTTGTGTTATATAACTGTTTGTATGCTAGTAATTATTATGTATCATTTCATTCTGCTATTGATTATTATTATGATTTGTCTCTGTTTGTTTGTCTATATGTATTGATATTTTTCTATCTATGTTTATTTCTTAATGTTATTTCAATTGTGATTATGTATGCTTTGTATACCTTATTATAATCTTTATTGTCCTTCTTCCTGATTGTTCTGCATTCTTGTCTTATATCTTGTGCTTTTCTAGTGATATTACGTCATTCTCGTGTTTAGTATATTTCAGTCATTTTACATTATCATTGTCTACTATTGTATATTATGTTATAAGTTTATTATCTAGCTTGTTTTATTACGTATAAAGTAGTTCCATTTAGTATATTTCATTCCATTCTTTACTTTCATTGCATGTATCATTGTTTGTTTTAATTTATCAATCATTTCATCTTTTTAGTTTTGTTGATGTTATGGTTACTTATTTTCTAAATACAGTTTCTTATTCATCTTAATACTTACTTATATATATTTTGTTCCTTGTTCAAGTTTGTTTGCTTTATTTTTCTACTGACTTATTGTAATGCTTATATTGTATTGTTCTTGTTCTACATGATATTCTTGGTATTAATCTGCAAATTATTATATCATTTCATGATTTGTTTGATGGTTACTATTGTGCTATTTTACTTAAATATGTTAATATCGTTTGATTTGTGATCATGTATATGTCATATAAATTACTATGTATCTATTATGGTGAGTTAATATCGTTTGATTTGTGATCATGTATATGTCATATAAATTACTATGTATCTATTATGGTGAATTTTTATTTTAGTGCTTTCTACATTTTTATGGTGTTGGATATCATTATGTTTATGATGCCTATATGTGCATGATATTTATTTTAGTTCTTTTGTATTATTATGTCTGATATGTTATGACTTTGATATGACTATGATTGTATTTTATGCACTTCACACTTATTGTGATAGTTTATACAATTTTTATGATACTGTTTTGAGCCGTATTACTTAGCTTCACACTTATTGTGATAGTTTATACAATTTTTATGATACTGTTTTGAGCCGTATTACTTAGCTGATTAATTATAACTTTTGATGATGTAGCTTTCTTTTATTATCTTGAATGATGCATAGAAGTGCATCACTTTTATTTTAATTTTGAGGACGAAATTTATTTTAAGGGGGGTAGAATGTAAGGACCATGAATTTTTGATATCAATTAAAATAATTTTTTGGTATTTTAAAATATTTAATTATGATTTTTAAAAGAGTATTTGAATTTTCTCGAGTTTCTATAATTTTCTATAATTTAAAGTATAAGTTCTATATTTATTTAATTGATTTAATATTTATAAATTAATTTTATGCGGTCAAAATTTATGGAATTTATCTGTTGTGTTATCGATGTTGTTACGTATTATTTAAATAATATGTTGTACTATTAATATTATTACGTAATATTTCGTATAATACTTTGTATTATTAATTACGTATTATTTGTATAATTAGTTGTTTTATTTCTGTTGTTACATATTATCTATCATATTAGTATAACTAGTACGTTTTATTGTGTATGTAATTATCCCATAATTATTTGATTTTAAATTTAAGTAAAAATATTTTTATTATGAATTATTCTCATTTAATTATACAATATGGGTATATTTCGACTATTTCGTATTAACTATTGAATTAACACAACATGTACGTTTCTATTTGTAGATAATTTTTCTGTAATTAGTTTAATTTTAAGTACCCGTAATTAATTATTTTAGTTAAAAACCTAAACCCTAACCCTAAAATTATTTATATATATTTAATGTTTTTCTCCTCTCTCTCTCTCTACTATTCATCTTCCCCGCCGCCTCTCTCTCGTTTCTCTCTCTCCTCAAAACCCACCACCGCCGACAGCCCTGACGCCGACCACCTCCCTAATCATCACCGCCACAAGTGTAACGCCCCACCCCGGAATTCCGGAGTCGGTACGCTATTAGATCTGATGGACTGGCCTCACAAACCACCACATGTCTTTTCAGCACGTTTTGTCCTCACTCACGTGCTCCCTGGAAAACTTCCCAGGGGGTCACCCATCCTAGAATTTCTCCAGGCCAAGCACGCTTAACTTTGGAGTTTCTAAGAGTTGGGTTCCCGAAAAGAAGATGCATCTTGGTGGTATGAGTATTCCAATCAAATCTATCAATACTAATCACATCACCCTCTCAAGGGTTGGGGTATTACATACTCCCCCACTTAAATTCACAACGTCCTCGTTGTGCCAAATCATATCATCCAAGACCGTACCATCCGTGTGAGATTCTAGAGGTGTCTCCTACGGCCTCAAGAGGTGGCTCCCGCCCTCTCGACGTAGCACTTTGCGCCGCATAGCACTTAGCTCTCACAATTCCGGTTGTCTTTGCTCTGATACCATTTGTAACGCCCCGCCCCGAAATCCCAGAGTCGGTACGCTATTAGATCTGATGGACTGACCTCACAAACCACCACGTGTCTTTTCAGCACGTTTTGTCCTCACTCACGTGCTCCCTGGAAAATTTCCCAGGGGGTCACCCATCCTAGAATTTCTCCAAACCAAGCACGCTTAACTTTGGAGTTTCTAAGAGTTGGGTTTCCGAAAAGAAGATGCATCTTGGTGGTATGAGTATTCCAATCAAATCTATCAATACCAATCACATCACCCTCTCAAGGGTTGGGGTATTACAACAAGCAACCACCCCTGATCGAACCCTAGATCCCCGTGCCGCTCGAGCCCGCCACCAACCTCACATTGCCCAGACCACCACCAAACCTCCTCCCCGCTCGCCTCCACCTCTGACCAGCATCGACAGCAACCCCTAAACAACCCTACCCTCAGATCTCCCCGTCGCCCTTCTCCCTGAGCTCCGTCCCCTGTCGCCGCCCATCTCCGGTCAGCCCTCAGTGCCGGCAGTCGTGAGCTCGCCTCGACAGCAGTCCAAGCTCCCTCAGCCCCGTCGACCTCCGTTGAGTCCCCAACAACCACGATGTCCCGCCGTCGCGCTACCCCGACCCCCTGTTCACTGCGCTCCGATAGTCCCTCTCCCGTCGCCGATTCTCCACAGATTCGAGCACCTGACCCCACAGATCTGATCCGCACCATCAGCGTCGATCGACAATACCCGAGGCAAGATCCCAACCTTGATTATTTTATTTTAATTCTTAGTTTTATCGTAAAATATTATGTGACTCGTTATTCAATTTCTAGATTTGTTATGAGTTAATTAATTAGATTAGTCTGTGATATATTATGTCAGACTTAGAGGAAGAATAGGTTTAGTAGGAGCCAGAGGATTCTCAGCAAGAGTGCCTTATAGACGGAGCAAAAGGAGTTGAAGCCTATTCTTTTTATTTATTAGTTTATGGTTCCAGTTACTTTTGTAGTTCTTTCCGTTCCTGCTTGATTGATGTATTTTGTATCTCTTCAGTATTCATTGTTTAGTTTTGTATAAGGGTAAGTTTGACCCGTATTATTATGTCTTGGATGATATTCATTTATGATATGTATTATTTTATTCTGAGTTTGTCTATTATATTCTTGCTGATTGTGATCGGGGACCTGTGACTTCGCATTGTATTTATTTCCAGATGCTTAGCGTATTAGGTTGAGGAGAAATGGTTATTTTTATTTACTCTCCTAGATCTAATATGTCGCGGGCTTGTTCACGTTCCGATTCTCATGTATTTTGGGAAGCGGGGCGTGACAATCTGGAAGCACGGACGTCGATTATCCTTCGCCTTGAAAGCAATGTAGTTTTCTTGGTAGATGGAGAGGAAACGACTGTAAGCGTGTGGTCGAAGTTAGAAAGCACCTTCATGGCGAAGAGCCTAACGAACTGGATCTATTTAAAATCCAAATTATATACTTGCAAGATGGAGGAGGGCTAATCAATCTGAAAATACATCAACAAGTTCGATTGGATAATATCAGATCTAAAGGACATTGAGGTAACTATAGAAGATGAGGATCAGAATCTTCTACTACTTCTATCTCTACCCAAGTCTTATAAGAACTAGTGCAAACACTGATGCTTGTGGGAGACAATTTGACGATGGATGAGACTAGAATGGCGCTTCTAGCGGATGACCTTCGGAAGATTGCAACCAGTGACATGACTACTGGAGGTAGCAAAGAACAAGCGCATGGATTGTTTGCTAGAGGAAGGAGCAATGAGCGAGGAAAAGTTAAGGGAGGAAAATCTAGATCTAAATCAAGACCTCTTGCTGGGAGAGCGTGTTTCAAATATGGTGAAGTTGGGCACTTCAAGGTCAACTATCCAAATAAGAGAGTAGGTGGGAAGAAGAACAACAACAAGGCTGAGAGGAGAGAAGGCAAGGAAGAAACGAGCTATGTTTTAGAGGAAGGGAGTGAGAAAGAATGTTATGTCATCACGGATGTCGAGGATATCTCAAAAAAGTGGATTCTTAATTCAGGTTGCTCTTACCACATGTGTCCAAATAAGAAGTGATTTACTACCTACAAAAGCATTAATGGTGGAAACTTATTGCTGGGGAACAACCATGCTTGTAAAAAGGTGGGGTTAGGTAATATCAAGATCAAGATGCATGATGGAGTGGTCCGAACCTTGACTGATGTGAGGCACGTTCCCGACTTGCAGAAGAATCTTATCTCAGTTGGTACATTAGACTCCGGTTGTTGCAGGATTGTTATAGAGAATGGAATGAAGAGGGTTGTTCGGGGTTTTCTTGTAGTGATGAAGGGTGTTCGTCACGGTAATTTATACACTCTCTTAGGTACGATGGTGATGGGAGATGCAGCGGTTGGAACTGAAGGAAGTAGTAGAGACCCATGTGAGCACACACGGTTATGGCATAGGCAGCTTGGGCACATGTCAGAGAAGAGTCTGGATCTGCTTGCTAAGGAGGGCTTGCTGAAGAATCTGAAGAAAACTTGCATGGATTTTTGCAAGGATTGTGTGTACGGAAAGGCGCACAGGGTCAAATTCTTGAAAAGAAATCACAAGAGTAGATGTATATTAGACTATATGCACACAGATACGTGGGGTCCGGCTCAGATAACTTCCAAGGGTGGTTCCAAGCATTTTGTCTCGTTCATAGATGATCATTCGAGGTATGCTTGGATTTATTTTCTTAAGCATAAGAATGAGGTATTCGAGACATTCAAGAAATTGAAGATAATGGTTAAGAACAAGACAGGGAAGAAATTAAAGACACTGAGATCTGACAACGGTACAAAATACACAGATGGTGCCTTCAAAGGGTTTTGTGATCACAAGGGCATTGTTCGACACTGGACAGTCAGGTCAACACTATAGCAAAACGGGATCACGGAGAGGCTGAACCGAACATTGCGGTAGTGATGGCTACAGCTTGCTATATTGTGAACCGATCTCTATATTCTACACTAGATGGTGATACACCCTATAGGTTGTGGTCAGGGGAGCATGCAGATTATGAAAGGCTCTGGATTTTCAGGTGCACCACCTACTATTAAGTCAACGAGGGAAAGCTTGACACGAGGGCCAAGAAGGTAATTTTCTTAGGGTATGCAAAGGGTATAAAAGGCTATCGCCTTTGGTGTACAGAAGATTTAAAGTTCGTAATCAGCAGAGATGTTACCTTTGATGAGAAGTTCATGATTGCTAAAGCGCCCAAAGATGATGGTGTTGGGACTGTTGGGACTTCAAAGTCCTAGGTTATTGAGATAGAACCAAATGACCAACCAGTATCTAGCCATGTTCAAGTGGGAAATCAAGTAGATGATGAGCTTGAGCAGGAGGATGTTCAGCAGGCATTATAACAACAGCAGCTCGAGGATAGTTTGGCTTCCACTAGGCCAAGACGAGCATACAAGCAGGTACTAAAGCTAGGGGCTGATCAACCCCTAAAGCACTATGAGCAGGTTAATTTGGTGGAATACGCACTCTCGGTGGAGGAAGATGAGTCGATCTCCTTCAAGAAAGCTATTCGGGATAAGGATAGTGAGAGTTGGTTGGTTGCGATGGAGGAGGAGATGAAATCTCTTCGGAAGAACCAAACATAGGAGGTGGTCCTATTGCTCATAGGAAGAAAAGCTATTGGTTATAAGTGAGTGTATAAGAGAAAAGAAGATCCTTCAGAGCGCGATGGTACAAGATACAAAGCGAGGCTAGTGGCTAAAGGGTTTGCACAAAGAGAGGGTGTGGATTACAATGAGATCTTTTCTCCGGTGGTGAAACACACTTCTATTCAGATGCTATTGGGTATTGTTGCTCATGGTGATCTTAAGCTGAACAACTTGATGTTAAAACGACCTTCTTACACGGAGACTTGGATGAAGAGATCTATATGCATCAACCTAAGGGCTACAAGGTTGAGGATAAGGAGCATCATGTATGTCGCTTAAAAAAGTCACTCTATGGACTGAAACAATCTCCTCGGTAGTGTACAAGCGATTTGACTCCTTCATGCTGAAGCATGGATTTTCCCGAAGCGACTATAATTGTTGTGTTTATATTCGAAAGCTTCATGAAGGTGATTATATCTATCACCTTTTGTATGTGGATGACATGCTTATTACTTCGAAGAGCAAGGTGGAGAGAGATAGGCTGAAATCTTAACTTAGAAAAGAGTTTAAGATGAAGGACATGGACGCTGCTAGAAAGATACTGGGTATGGAGATTAGAAGAGAGCGGGCGAATCGGCGATTATTCTTGAGTTAGAAGGGCTACATAGAGCGGGTGATCATAAGGTTCGGGATAAAAAGTACAAAGTCAGTGGCGACTCCATTGGCTCCACACTTCAGGCTTTCAGGTAAACAATCTCCTACTATAGCGGAAGATAAGACACACATGGAGCGTGTTCCTTATGCTAGTGCAATTGGCAGTTTGATATACGCCATGGTGTGTACATGCTAAGATATTTCACTAGCGGTTAGTGTGGTCAGCAGGTTCATGGCGAACGGGAAAGACACACTAGAAAGCGGTGAAATGGTTCTTAAAGTACTTGAAAGGTACCGCGGATACGGGTCTGTGTTTTGGTGGAGATACATGTCAGATTGATGAGTTTGTGGACTCTGATTATGAGGGCGATCTAGATAAATGGCAATCTACTACTGGTTATGTATTCAAGATGTGGAACTCCAGTTAGTTGGCGATCGATGTTACAGGCTACAGTGACACTTTCTACTATAGAGGCCGGTACATGGCCATGGCAGAGGGAGTAAAGGAAGTATTATGGTTATGGGGTCTTCTAGACGATTTGGAGATTGAGCAGCAAAACGTGAACTTGTGGTGCGACAGTCAGAGTGCGATTCACTTGGCAAAGAATCAAGTTCATCATGCTCGTACCAAGCATATAGATGTCAGGTATCATTTTGTGTGGGATATCATAGAGGAAGGTGATATTTCTCTCATGAAGGTGCACGCGAATGAGAATTCTGCAGACATGTTAACTAAGGTGGTCACAAGTAGTAAGTTTAAGCATTGCTTGAACTTGCTTCATATCATCCCGTGTTGATTTGCCTAAGAGGGCATGGCCCTTACGGACGGTGATAGGTTAAGGTAGAGACTATATGAAGAATAAAACATAAACTAAGGTTAGCTTGATCCCGGTGGAGGGTGTTAGACCCTAGAGGGGGGGTGATTAGGGTCTTATGATAATCTAATCCGATTTTATGACAATTAAAACTAATTCAACAAACTATTCTTGCAAGATAGATATACAATGTGTTATGAGCAAGAATAAACAATATGAGCAAAGGGATATATCCTAGCAAAGAGATATATGGTGAATTATATGTAAGGATATATAAACTAATAAAAGGGTAAAATAAATCATCTACAAATATGATAGGGCAATATGAGGAGTAATACACAAAGGCGATATAAGATATGAATATAAGAATAAGTACGTCAATTCAATCACAAACAAAAGATATGATCACGGAGTTCGGTCCTCATGACCTACGTCTCCACTCCTTACCTCGAGGAGATCTCCACTATCACAACCGGATTTTCTACGCTCACCCGAATAACGTTTACACCTCACAATATGGTTTTCTAGTTCACCGAATACTTTACAACTACACACTTGCAATCACATTCTATAGCCTCTAAGTGTTGGCCTAGACCGTATCCTCTTCCTCAAGTGCTCGGATTTACAACCACTCTCTAGGCTCTACAACCGACGCCACTCCTCTTGGAATCGACCCCGTCTCTCACCAACAACTCCTCTCGGTGGACAAATATAATATAATGTGTAACTCACAATAATGCTCAATTACAATAAAATATTCTCTAATTAGATGAGAACTCAAAGTAAGCTCAATCTTACAAATCACAAACTCATAACCCAAATAATATTATGAATGTAAATACAATAAGCTCAATGGTTGTGTGTGTGAACAAGGAGAAATAAAATCAAACTCAATTAAAGTCTAGCAAATATAAATATGACAATGTAAATATAAATAAGCTAGATAATTGAGTTGCAAACTCAATTAAAGTCTAGCAAATATAAATATGACAATGTAAATATAAATAAGCTAGATAATTGAGTTGAGAAAACTTCTCTAGAACAAGAGAGATGGATATGACAATGTAAATATAAATAAGCTAGATAATTGAGTTGAGAAAACTTCTCTAGAACAAGAGAGATGGTAATGTAAAGTGAAAAGTTCAAACCAAAGATGATCTCCTCTTCTTGTGAAACAATCTTCACAAACCAAACTTGAAACACTCTTTTAAACAAACACAAAACACCCTTAAACTTGTTTAAACAATTCTCTTGGATGGGTGTAAGTGTTGATGGATGATGGGTATATATAGGAAACCCCAAAGCTAAGAAAAACCCAAGAAAAATGCCAAAAACACAATAAAAAGACAAATTTGGAAAACTATCTGTTATAGGCTAAAAATATGTCATCAGTCAACTGATGATGTCATCAGTTGACTAATGATGTCATCAGTCGACTGATGAAGTCGACAGTTGAACAGTTTTGGCAAATTCTGGATTTTTTGCGTATCTGGCTTTGTAAAATCAATTAAAAATAGTAAATCAAATCCAAACATCATGAAATTTTGAGGGTATAAACATGTTAGAGAAAGAATTTATAAAACATCACATTCCAGTTGAGGGAAATAAATGTTTGAACATAGATATTATAGTTTCTAAAAACTACTAAAATACCCGACGTTGTAAAATCAATTTGACACAGTAAATCAACTCCAAAATTCATGAAATTTTGAGGAAGTTTCTAAACATGTATGTGAACATGTTAAATAAAGAATTTTGTAAATATCACTTCCCATTTGAGAGAAATAAGTTATTTTGTAAACTGGTTAAAAACTAAAAATCTTGAAATAGTACAAAACTAGCCGTTATGAGCTTATCTACCCACTGATCAGTCGACCGATGACCTCATCAGTCGACTGATTAGTTGACTAAAAAGAAAAAGAGGCTTTTTGATAATTCTAGGTATTTTCATCAGTCGACTGATAACACTGTATCAGCCGGATTGAATCAGAAAATCTGATTTTTGAAGTGCCTTTAAAAATAGCAAATAAATTCCAAAAAATATAAAACTTTGAGAAATCATTGTAAATATGTAAATGAACATGTTACAAAAAGAATTTTTGAAATTTGTATAATATCATTATTTTGTAAAATAGTCCAAAACATAAAAATACAACAACACTTGTTTTTTGTCATTTTGACTAAACCATATTTTGAAACTTTATAAAGTGATTTTATAAACTTAATAAAGTATGTATAAACTGATATTGAAGTCTGTAACCAAATAAAATAATATTTTCATAAAAACACCTATATTTTGATAAAATTAACAAAATCAACAAATACGTGTGTATGATTAATATATGAGATTAACGTATCTACACACAAGTATAAATCTAAAACTAAATTACCCAAGCTTGATAGATCTTCATTGAAGCTCTTCTTCGTAAACATACAGATAAATCTTGAACTTGAATCTTTAACTTGAGTTGTATTGCTTCACTCCACAATTTCGCTAACCTCCATTGGATATGATCGTGAATGCTCGATTCCATCCATCCACCAACGTATTGTTTGTCTATAATGAATACAAAACACAAATACTAGACAAACAATATTAGATGTAAATTATTAATTTGTTAAACATCATCAAAACAAAGAGGCCAACAATCTCACCCTTTTTTAATGATGACAAATAATTTACAAATATATATATATATATAAATAATTATAAATATGTTATATAGTGATAATAATATATGTTGATGTTTGAGTATGATAGGAATTGATTTGAGATCGATTCAATGTATATTTGTGAATATATGAGCTCAAAGGCACAAAACATGCACAAAGGCAAAGAGTGATAATCTGATAATTTTGACCAGTTGACAGTTTCTATATTTTGCACACAGATTTATTTATAATCTGGAAAAGTGTATAAGGTCAAAGTTGTAGGTCTCTTTAATAGCTTTCTAACGAATCTTAAATCACCTTATTCGAAGATCGTATGAGAAAGTTACAACCTTTTTACCAAACCCCAGTCTGAGCATGGCCCAGAACTCTGAGCAGTCGACCGCCGTGGTCTCTGCGGTCGACCGCTGAGCAGTCGACCGCCGTGGTCGCTGCGGTCGACCGCTAGGCGTAAAGACGCCAGTTTTAGTTCTGTTTCGGGTTGGTTTTGTTTATACCAAACCCGATTGTTGCCCTACTTATATATACTCGTTTTGAAGCTCTCAGAACCCTCTTTCAAAACCTAATAGCCTCAGCCCCCCTTCTCTCTCTCCTCTCAAACCCTAGCTTTGTTTTTGGCATTTTAGGGGAGTTTCGAAGGATTCTTGGCAGATTTTCTGGGGGATTCAGCAGGGGATCGCCCTCCTACAGATCAAGGAGATTGCTACACATCAAAGGCGAGTAACATCTCGCCCAACTTCACCCCTTTTTGTTTTTATGCTTAGATTTGAGTTTTAATCCGGTTTTATTGAGCCTAAATCGTATTTTATGTAGATAAAGTAGATCCTTATGGCATAAGATGTGAAAATCATATATTTCAGTCCTTAAAAGTTCACTAATGATTTTAGTAGATGAGATTTTGATCTGAAACGTTTTTATGAGAGTTTAAATCTATTCTTACTGTTTAAGAACTTTTAAACTCATATTGATTAAGTTTGGGATTTTTGGTAAAATTAGGTTTTAACTATTTAAACTTGTTGTTTACTGCCATATATTACTATTGAAATGTTTATATATGATGGGTATAGAGATTTCCCAAAATTTTATATGAGATTCGAAGTTGACAGAAACCCAGACTAGGATTCTGTTCACTTCGCGGTCGACCGCAGAGGACTCAGCGGTCGACTGTCGTGAAATTTTAGCTAGCAGAATCGCTTCTGCTCTTTGAGCGGTCGACCGGTATGACCTCTGCGGTCGACCGCCACTCAATTTTGAGCCCAGTGAGTTTCGGCTCAGTGAGCGGTCGACCGGAGGGGTCTCTGCGGTCGACCGCCGCACTGTTTGTTTTGCCCTGTTTATTTTTGTTGAACCTTACACTTGTTCGAGTGCTTGCCTTGATCATATAACTTTGGTTCTCAGTTTTACTAAGTATCTATGCATGATAGATGGCTTGAAATGCCAGTTTAGAATCACACACCGAGTTAAGTGTGAAATTTGTATAAGTATATCTCCTCATACATCTCATCGACGATTACTATTTGGCCCATGTGGTGGGAAAACTAGGTTAACCTCAGTCCTCGTGTTGGACAAGCACTACCCCTTAGTCCTCGTGTTGGACATACCTCTTAGTCCTCGTGTTGGATACGCATTGCTATTTAATCCTCGTGCTGGATATGCATTACCACCCGGTCCAGGCGTTGGACAACGGTCACATCCGATCCAGGTGTTGGACAACGGTCACATCCGGTCCATGCGCTGGACAACGGTTATATTCAGTCCATGAGTTGGACGTTTACTTCATGCAGTCTATGGGTTAGACATTTAATTTATATAGTCTATGTTTTGGACACTTAATCGTTTTCTGACACGTCACTCATGTGAGTATGATATGACACTTATGTTGAACACGACATGGTATTTATGTAGGTCATTACTTAATACTGTATTTATGTCTGAGATGGGCGGTATTTCCTTTTACTTATTTTTCGTTACCGTATTAGACTCCGAGTTTGGTACTTAGGGATTTTCAATTTGAGATACAAGGTATATACATGAGGGTTTCCTTGTTTGGATTATTTCGCTCGACGTACCTATGCTCGTGTTGAAATTTCCTAAGTACTAAGACCCCCCCTTTTTGCTTCAGGACAATTTATACATATATATTTTGTGATAACTGTATTTTCTTATACAACGAGCCCTCTCCCTTGGGGTTGGTTGTGATGTTGCTCGCTAGCGCTTTGACGCTCGTTGTCCCTCCCCCTTTCAGGTAACAAGCCAGGAGCCCGGAGAGTCGCAGGTTGATGGCGATACACTTTAGTGTTCGGCTATCTATTCTAGCTATGCTTTATTTTGGAGCTCCACTATTAGACTTTGTTTAGACTGTTGAGGATTTTATTCTAGATGTTGTAAAGGCCGTGTGCCTTATTTCCTTTACTCAGACTTATTGTATTTGAAATTTGTTAAGAACTTCAGTCTATTCATTTCAGACATTGACTTTGTATTCCTGTATGTTGGATGATGAAGTATTATTGTGATCTCTTTCATTTCATCAGTATGTCTTGTATTATCTTTTACTTTCTTTTGCACCTATACCTGTTGTTGACTCTACTAGAGAGATGTTAATTGTGATGGTGAAACATGTTATTGCATGGTGTGGTGCATGGCAGGTTTGACATTCTTGGTTTCACCGAGGACTACAGCCTTGTGTAAACCTAGGGGCGTCACAGTTGGTATCAGAGCTCTAGTTCCAGTATCCTTAGGATCATCCTGTGTCGAATCGTGGAGCTAGGATAGAGTTTCTTAGGATTCATGTATAGAGTCTGATAAGAATTTCCTAGTATGAGTGAGGACGATATATGCGTATATCTCAAAATTCGAGAATAATTTTTATGACAACTATTTTTTGTTGATTGAAGGTATTTGCGTAAATACTATGTGTTATGAATTTGTATTGTGATACGTTGCAGGCTCCCCAGTATCTGATAGATCTTATGGCTCCCTTAGTTGCTAGGGTAGCAGCAATCGAGGAGCTTGTGGCGAATCATATTACACCACCACCATCAGTAGCTGAAACCGCCATTTTTCAAGAAAACGGGACGGCTAAGTTTCAGGAGGATAAGGAAGGAAGTGCTAAGAGAGGGCATACTGGAGACAAGGGTAAGAACAAGAGACCCTTGTCTGGACCTCTACAGCAGCAGCAGGGCCCTCATAAGAAGGGATCCCAACAGGATCAGAGAGCACAACAGCAGCCCAAGTTCAGGGGAACTTGTTTTAACTGTCGCAAGGTCGGACACAAGGCATTAGAGTGCCGCAGTGCACCAACAAGAGCTCAGAAGAGAAATGGTCCGAATCAGCAGCAACAGAAGATGGAGGGGTGTGTTCTAGCAGTTCAGGAGGTTCCATAGGTGCAGATCGTCCCATATTCTCCAACACCAGCAGCAGAGCAGTTTTTATCCACCGGCGGAATATATGCAGTAGTTCCGCATGATAATGGAGCAAGCAGATCAGTTGTGGAGGGTACGTCCCTCATAAACCTTCGTATGCTTTTATGACTAGACTCCAAATCGTAGCTCAGCCCCTAGACATCCAATTATCGTTTTTCCATCCCTTTAGGTGGGGTATCGCTTCTGGAGAGCATTTGTAGGATGTGTATTATTAGTCTAGGTGAGTCGGAGTTTGTTATAGATTTGATAGTGTTGCATGTGTCCGAGTTTAATGTTATCCTTGTTATGGATTGGTTGTCATCCTGCCATATTAGTTCTGAATATCTTCACGAAGATAGTCCGATTGCGAGCATCCAATGGGTCCGAGATGATTGTGGCCACTTCTCAGGGCAATCGCTTTGCGGAGTCACTCCTGGCGTTCATCGATGAGGAGATGTGACGGGATCAGAGTTCTGATTTGTTGGAGACTAGAGTTGTCTCAGATTATCAGGATGTCTTTCAGGACATACCTGGGTTACCTTCTGTGTGAGAGGTTAAGATTTACATTGAGTTGCAGCCGGGCACAACCCTGATATCCCGCGCACCCTATCGCATGACACTAGCTGAGATGAGGGAGCTTCAGACCCAATTGGACGAGTTGTTAGCTTAGAGTTTTATTCGTTGGTGTCTTTCTCCGTGGAGAGCGTCGGTCCTCTTCGTGAAGAAGAAGGACGACAGTATAAGATTGTGTATAGATTATCAGGAATTGAACAAGATCACTATCCAGAATAGGTAATCATTACCTAGGATTGATGACTTGTTCGACTAGTTGTAGAGAGAGTAGTATTTCTCGAAGTTTGATCTTCGTTCTGGCTATCATCAGTTGCGGGTTCAAGAGATGGATATTCTTAAGACCGCCTTTCTTACTCGATATGGTTCTTCCGAGTTCTTGGTCATGCCATTTGGGTTGACCAATGCACCCGCGATGTTCATGGAATTGATGAACCGAGTTTTCCGTCCCTTCTTAGATCAGTTCGTGATCGTTTTCATTGATGATATTCTTATTTACTCAAGATCGGAGGCAGATCACGAGGAGCATCTACGAATAGCGTTGAGGACTCTACAGGAGCATCAGTTATATGCTAAGTTTAGCAGGTGTGAATTTTGGCTTTCAGAAGTCAGATTTCTTGACCACATCATCAGTAGAGAGGGCATAGCAGTGGACCCAGCTAAGGTCACGGTAGTTCTTGATTGGGAGCCACCAAAGACGGTGATAGAGATTCGCAGCTTTTTGGGTTTAGCTGGATATTATAGGAAGTTCATTCAGGACTTCTCGAAGATTACGACGCCGACTACACACCTTATGAGGAAGGGTGTACAGTTCATATGGAGCATGGAGTGCCAGAAGGCCTTTGATATTTTGAGGCTAAGTTGACTACAGCGTCGGTTTTGACTATTCCGAGCAGTGACAGGACACACGTTGTTCACACAGATGCATCATTAGCAAGTTTAGGAGGCATCTTGATGCAGACTCAGAGGGTAGAAGCATATATCTCATGAAAATTTAGGGTGCACGAGCAGAACCACCCCACTCATGATTTGGTATTAGCAGTAGTGGTATTGGTACTGAAGTCACGAGACATTACTTATATGGAGTGCAATTTGAGTTGTTCATCGACCACCAGAGTTTGAGGTATCTTTTCTCCCAGAAGGAACTCAACCAGAGGCAGCGACGATGGATTGAGTTTATTGAGAACTATGAATTCGTGATTCTGTACATCCAGGAATAATTAAGATGTACAAAGACCTAAAGAGACACGTTTGGTGGAGTGATATGCATAGGAAGATTTCAGAGTGTATAGCTAAGTGTCTTACCTATCAGTAAGTGAAGGTGGAACATTAGAGACCGGTAGGAACACTTCAATCTTTTCCCCATTTTGAAATAGAAGTGGGAGGACCTTTTTATCAACCTTATTGTAGGGTTGCCGAAGTCGAAGAAAGAAAATGATTCTGGTTGGATGATAATGGATATACTAATGAAGCCAGCATATTTCATTCCAGTAAGGACTACTTATACCGCCAAGGCATATGCGAGGATATTTGTTTGGGAGATAGTTCGACTTCATGGAGTTCCAGGCACAATGGTATCGGATCAAGGTTCAGTGTTCATTCCGTATTTTTGGAAGGATTTCCAGGATTCACTTGGCAGTAGATTCATCTTACAGTAGTGTATTTTGCCCACAGACGGATGGTCAGACAGAGGGAGTAAAACTTCCAAGGCAACTGGGAGGATCATATTCCACTGATAGAGTTCTCTTATAACAACAGTTATCAAGCGATAATTGGTGTGGCCCCGTATGAAGCATCGTCCGGGAGGCCTTGCAGATCGCCTATGTATTGGGTAGAGCAGGAGGATATTTTAATGCTTGGGCCAGAGCTTATGAGATAGATTACTGAGAAAGTAACATAAATCAGAGAAACAGGTTCTAGCTGCTCAGAGTCAACAAAAGAGCTATTCAGATAAGAAATGAGGACATTTAGAGTTTCAGATTTGAAGAGTTAGTATGCTGAAAGTATCGTCTATAAAAAACGTTCAGCGATCCGGAAGGCGGAGAAAGCTTGAGCTGAGATATATTGGACCGTTCCGGATTTTAGAGCTTATTAGAGCTGTTTCATATGGACTAAACCTTCCAGCATCGATGTCCAGAGTACATAAAGTGTTTCATGTTTCAATGTTCAAGAAACAATTTCATGATGAAGAGCAGCAGGGAGTGTTGGACGCATCGGAGATTTAGCTTCAGGATGAGTTGACTATGATTGAAATCCTAGTTTATATACTTGCTAGAGAAGACAAGAAATTTAGAAGCAGGATATTTTTTCCTTTGATGAAAATTCAGTGGAACCAGAAAGGAGTTGAGGAGGTTTCTTGGGAGCGCGATAAGGTCATGCGTCGCGACTACCCACTCCTGTTTGAACAGGTAAATTAATTTTTATGATATGTGTTTTATATTATGTTTACATCTTGGGTTATATTTACATTTAACACTAGAATGTGAATATTTCTGCTTAATTCTTAATCTTTTGGAACATATGGTATATATATGGGGGGTTCCTTGTTTGGATTTTTCACCCGATGTACTAGTTCCACTAGATTAGGGTTCGAGCGGGAGTATTACCATTTTAGATTGTTAGGTATAAATATTTCTATATGTTCATCTGGAAGTTCATATTGCGAGATGCATATGATTTCCGAATTTCGAGGACGAAATTCTATTAAGGGGGGAAGAATGTAAAACCCCGAAAATTTGAATATAGTGTGATAAATAATTATAAATATGTTATATGGTGAAAATAATATATGTTGATGTTTGAGTATGATAGGAATTGATTTGAGATCGATTCAATGTATATTTGTGAATATATGAGCTCAAAGGCACAAAACATGCACAAAGGCAAAGAGTGATAATCTGATAATTTTGACCAGTTGACAATTTCTATATTTTGCACATATATTTATTTATAATCTGGAAAAGTGTATAAGACCAAAGTTGTAGGTCTCTTCAATAGATTTCTAACGAATCTTAAATCACCTTATTCGAAGATCGTATGAGAAAGTTACAACCTTTTACCGAACCCCAGTCTGAGCAGTCGACCGCCGTGGTCGCTGCGGTCGACTGTTGGGCGTACAGACGCCAGTTTTAGTTCTGTTTCGGGTTGGTTTTGTTTATACCAAACCCGGTTGTTACCCTACTTATATATACTCGTTTTGAAGCTCTCAGAACCCTCTTTCAAACCCTAATAGCCTCAGGCCCCCTTCTCTCTCTCCTCTCAAACCCTAGCTTTGTTTTTGGCATTTTGGGGGAGTTTCGAAGGATTCTCGGTAGATTTTCTGGGGGATTCAGCAGGGGATCGCCCTCCTACAGATCAAGGAGATTGCTACACATCAGAGGTGAGTAACATCTCAGGCGAGTAACATCTCGCCCAACTTCACCCCTTTTCGTTTTTATGCTTAGATTTGAGTTTTAATCCGGTTTTATTGAGCCTAAATCGTAAATATGTTGATAAAGTAGATTCTTATGGCATAAGATGTGAAAATCATATATTTCAGCCCTTAAAAGTTCACTAATGATTTTAGTAGATGAGATTTTGATCTGAAACGTTTTTATGAGAGTTTAAATCTATTCTTACTGTTTAAGAACTTTTAAACTCATGTTGATTAAGTTTGGGATTTTTGGTAAAATTAGGTTTTAACTATTTAAACTTGCTGTTTACTGCCATATATTACTATTGAAATGTTTATATATGATGGGTATAGAGATTTCCCGAAATTTTATATGAGATTCGAAGTTGACAGAAACCCAAACTAGGATTCTTTTCACTTCGCGGTCGACCGCAGAGGACTCAGCGGTCGACCGTCGTGAGATTTTAGCTAGCAGAATCGCTTCTGCTCTTTGAGCGGTCGACCGGCATGACCTTTGCGGTCGACCGCCGCTCAATTTTGAGCCTATTGAGTTTCGGCTCAGTGAGCGGTCGACCGGAGGGGTCTCTGCGGTCGACCGCCGCACTGTTTGTTTTGCCCTGTTCATTTTTGTTGAACCTTACACTTATTCGAGTGCTTGCCTTGATCATATAACTTCGGTTCTCAGTTTTACTAAGTATCTATGCGTGATAGATGGCTTGAAATGCTAGTTTAGAATCACACACCGAGTTGAGTGTGAAATTTGTATAAGTATATCTCCTCATACATCTCATCGACGAATACTATTTGGCCCATGTGGTGGGAAAACTAGGTTAAACTCAGTCCTCGTGTTGGACAAGCACTACCCCTTAGTCCTCGTGTTGGACTTACCTCTCAGTCCTCGTGTTGGACAAGCACTACCCCCCCTTAGTCCTCGTGTTGGACATACCTCTTAGTCCTCGTGTTGGATACGCATTGCTATTTAATCCTCGTGCTGGATATGCATTACCACCCGGTCCAGGCGTTGGACAACGGTCACATTCGGTCCAGGCGTTGGACAACGGTCACACCCGGTCCAGGCGTTGGATAACGGTCACATCCAGTCCAGGCGTTGGACAACGATCACATCTGGTCCAGGCATTGGACAACGGTCACATCCGGTCCATGCGCTGGACAACGGTTATATTCAGTCCATGAGTTGGACGTTTACTTCATGCAGTCTATGGGTTGGACATTTAATTTATATAGTCTATGTTTTGGACACTTAATCGCTTTCTGACACGTCACTCATGTGAGTATGATATGACACTTATGTAGAATACAACATGGTATTTAGGTAGGTCATTACTTAATACTGTATTCATGTCTGAGATAGGTTGTATTTCCTTTTACTTATTTTCTGTTCCTGTATTAGACTCCGGGTTTGGTACTTAGGGATTTTCAATTTGAGATACAAGGTATATACATGAGGGTTTCCTTGTTTGGATTATTTCGGTCGACGTACCTATGCTCGTGTTGAAATTTCCTAAGTACTAAGACCCCCCTTTGCTTCAGAACAATTGTTTATACATATATATATTTTGTGATAACTGTATTTTCTTATACAACGAGCCCTCTCCCTTGGGGTTGGTTGTGATATTGCTCGCTAGCTCTTTAACGCTCGTTGTCCCTCCCCCTTTCAGGTAACGAGCCAGAAGCCTGGAAAGTCGCAGGTTGATGGCGACACAC